>NW_004567125.1:13343399-13462133 GCF_000260355.1 Condylura cristata | reverse complement strand
TCACCCCCTCCCACCCCTCCACCCCTCCTTTATACCTCCCCTATGGCCTCCCTTCCCTTATCCTCTCCCACCCCTTCCTCATGCCCTCTAATCCGTCCTTCCCTCCCTTCCCCTTCCCTCCCACCTTTTCCCCTCCCTTCCCGCATCCCTCCTTCCTCCCCCTCCCTCTCGCCCTCCCTTCCCCCTGCCTCATACCCCTATCTCCTCCATCCCCCCATCCCTCCCTTGCCTCCCTCTTCCCCTCCCTCCCTTTCGCTTTCTGCCCTCCCCTCTATCCCTAAGCCCCACCCACCCTTCATTCTCCCTACCCTCAACACCTTAGCCATCCACTCCCTTCCCCATCCCACCCTCCATCATACCCCTTCCCTCACCCACATTCCCTTCCACCCATCATCCCCCTCCCATCCTTCCCTTATCCCCCTCCCTCCTGATCCCCATCCCTTATCCCCCACTCTCCCCTCCCTCTTCCACTCCCAATCCTCCCTCACCCCCTACAACTCCACCTTCGTACCCTCTCCCTCCCTTTCCCCTCATCCCTCACATCCCCTCCATCTCTCCCATATACCCCATCCCCTTCCACTCCCCATCACCCTCCCTCCTCCCCTCCCACACCTCCTCACCTCCCACCCCTGCCTCCCTCACCACCTCCCCCCTCATCCCCTCCATCCTTCCCCTCATTCCCTACCCGTCATCCCACTACTTCCTAATCTCCCTCCCTTACATCCCCTCCAATTCCATTCTTATCCCCTTCCATCCCTCCCTCATTTCCATCTCCCCTCCCATCCTCAGCCCACCCTATGCCTCCTTCATCCCCTCCCTTCTCTTGCTCATCCCCTCCTCACCTGCTCACTTCCCACCCTCATTGCCTCCCTAGTCCCCTCCCTGCCCCTCCACCTCTCACTTCTGCCTTTCCTTCCCCTTCTTCCCCTCCTCCTTCTCTATTTAGCAACAAATCTTTCTTTGGTTCTTCATGTTCCCACTCATATCTCTAGTGCCTTATAAGCAAAACTCTTAAATCATCCACCTACACTTGGTATTTCCCCCTTGTGTATCCTACGAGGCCTTCACCTCATCCCTCCTCTGAAACTACTTGTCAAAATTACTTTTACCTTCATCCTGCCATTTTTGTTTATGTCATCTTACTCCCTGCTCCATTTGACATCATTTGAAACATTTACTTGGTTTCTACTCTGACCCATTTGGTTCTTCATCTCCTTTCACTATTTCTTAGCTTCACTTGCTGACTTTGTCTCCTAAACCCTGAACATTGAGATACACCAGAGTGTAGGCTTTCCGCCCTTGCTGTCCCACTGAGCTGATGGGTCAGTCCCATGGCGTGTGAGTTACCCATCAGGCTAGCTGCTGTCACAGAGAGCCCAGAATGCACGTCTTAAACAAGGTGCAAGTGTATTTCCCACTCCTGTGCCCTGTAGGCAGATGATCGAGGACTGACACAGCCGCTTGTCAGTCTGGGAGGCCCAGGCTTGCTCTTCCCGTTGCTCTGCTCCATCTGCTTGATGAGCTACCTCCACTTCCTGGGCCCAGATGACTGTCCCACCTTCATGGATGTGTCCTGCCAGCTGGAAGTGAGGAACATCTCTCTACCCCGTGAGGATTCCTTGGATGAACACATTTCTTCTTTCACCCATGGGCCAGAACTGAGTCAGAAGGCAATTTAGTGAAGCAAAGCTAGGAAATGTAGGCATTAATCAGGCAGCTATAGATTCCAGCTAACATTACATTTGGCAGTCTTTTTTACTAGAGGAAAGAGAGGATAATGGGTCTTGGCAAACATGGAGTAGTCTTGGGTAAATGACAGTGCCAGGTTTTATCTCCTCAGCCTGACCTCTTCCCTGGGCTCCCAACTACCCAGTACCCCCCCCCCCCACATCGCCAAACACCTGCATATTCTAAACAAAACTCTGTTCTTCATAGATCCTTTCCTCATCTTGCTTCCCCTGGCTGTTCATGCCCGAAACCTAGATTCCTCTCTACCTTGCTCACCTAACATCCAGTCCACCTGCAAGTCCTGTTAACCTTACCTTCCTCGTAGGCCCCAAATCCTACCACCATTCACCACTCTCAGGCCATATGGTAAGCTAAGCTATCAGTACCTCTCAGTGGGGTGGTGAATCTCTTCTCAGGTAGTGTCTCTCCTCTGCACACAGTAGCCAGGGTAATAGTTTTAAAATATAAATAAAATCCTCTCTCTGTTGTGTGCAAAATCCTGCAGTGGCTTATGAAGTACTTAGGAAATACTTCAAATCCCTTTCCCTTACTGATAGGTTCTTGCATGATTTAGTCCCAGCCTTTATTTTTTTTCCCTTCAGCCTGACTTTACCCCAGCCTCCCTGACCTTCTTGGGCTTCCTTAGAATATGCAAAGCCATTCCTCCTGCAAGTTCTCTGCCCAGCATACTTCTGCCTGGTCCTTCCAAGCTTCTCTCCTTCCCACTACCTCTATCTCAGCTAAAACGCTGGATACAGCACTCTCCTCTCCTACCTCTGCCTCTCTCTCCTCTTTCTCACCTGCCTCCCCATCTCCTCTGGGTACCTTTGCTGCTTTTATTTCCTCCTGGCGCCATGAATATGTGCAACTGTTTTCTCCATTGTTCTATACCACATGGAAGGGAACTTAGATTGGTCTTTGATAAATTTTAGTTTCTAAGTTTAATATTAGTGTTTAATATTTCTTGGATGCTCAAATTTTTGTCCATCTTCCACCACTGTTCGTATGTAAGCTGCTGTAAGCAGGAGCCCCCCACCACCCGGCAGTGGGTGAAGCAGGAATTCAGTGTTTGTGGAAACACTAGGGATACAGAGCAGAATGGGCAGAATTTCTTTGTACTCCATCACCCAAAATGTTGAACCCCATCTTGAATTTAGACATCAAGTCCACAGAGATCTGAAAGGAATCTATGTTTTCTTCTCTGTGGTAAGACATCAGTTTGTCACCCCTTTCCTTTAAAAGGCAAGATGGAGGAGGTAGGAGTTGATAATTTAAGAAAGAGCAAACAGGGAATGAAGACATTTCTGAAATAGAGGCCATTTTAATGACCCTAAAAGATCTTTCAGAGTTCAAATAAAAAGTATATGTTGACAGTTTGAATTGCTGCGTTTTGAGAGCTTTCATAGTCTGATGTCATGGAAAGATCCAGACTTGGGAGTGAGACCTGAGTTCACATCCGATTCTGCCCCCCCCCTTTTTTTTTTTTTAGCTGTGTGCTTTTGGCCAGTTTCTCTGAATCGCTCTGACTCACATGGGCCATGCCTAGAGGTGGAGGGCTTACCAAGGGTCCCCAGAGCGCTAGGCCCCCTCCCAGCTGCTCTGCTTCTCCCCCTGAAAGCCTGAGCCCCTTCCTATAAGGCTTGGTTGGGTTAATTTATGAGCAGCCATCTCCACAGAGGCGGCTCAGTGTGTGTGTTTCAATACTAGATCAAAGTAACTTTAGTTAGAGAACAGTACAGGAATTAGAAGCAGTGTAGGAAACGTGGCAAAGTCTTCAATAATCCCTTGGTGTTTCTTTGTTTTTCCAGATTTTTTTGAGCAGCCATTCCTGAATGTTTAAAAAAATAAGAGTTCTGTTGAAGAGGAAAAGCACTGTGCACTAGTTTGTGCCACTTTTGTTCCAAAAAAGGGAGGGAGGAGGGAGTTGTTTCGCTGAGGCTCTGACAAAAGCTTGGTGGAGCCTGCGATTCCCCCATCACCCTTGTCCAGCAGTAGCGCTAATTAAAGACAAATGAGACCCAGTAAAGACCAAGTGTGACGCATACATCAAGTGGGATATGCTCACGATGGGGGGCGTGCATCAAAAATCTTTGTTCTTTTATCCTCACTGGCAGATGTAAGGCAGAATTAAGCCACTTCTCTACTCCAAAGGGGAAAGTCCGTCTGTCTGAAATTTAAGATTGAATCATTCCTCTGTTCCTGCCTTCACCCTTCACCAGATCTAACCCCCACACTGCCACCAGGGACCTATTTCAATAAAATACATCGCTCACTTCCCTCCACCTTTGCAGTAACTGCTGTCATCATGGGGACCAGTTCCTTGCTCTTCCTGCCCCACCCTGTCATCACACCAGACCCTGGTCCCACTTCCCACCACACACTTGTGCTTTGACAGTACCTCGCTCAGCACATAGCCTCGCGACTTCCTGGGCTTATGAAGCTCCGCTCTCTCTAGAACGTCCACCTCACCAGGCTGCAGAACCCCTCCAACTTCAGCGCTAGTCGACTTCCTTCAGAAAGCGTTCCTTGTCACCTCTTTACCCTGGGCTAGGTGGGCACCCTTCCCGTGCTATTACCCCAGACACATCCCCATTACACTTAAGCCCTGTTCATATCTGTTTACATAGCTGCCTGCCTGCCTGCCTGCCTGATGCTAACAGCCTTGGTCAAGGGCCAGGTCTTACTCATCTCTGCCCCTCCAGCACCCAGCACAGTGCCCAGCACAGAGCAGCAGCCAAGTAAATGCTGACGTCATTGAATCATATTGATCCTACCAGCAAAACCCAGGGGGGAACATCTGCCCTACCTTGTAGATCGGAGGAAAAGCCTTGTTTGGAACATTCTGTTCATCGAGAGCTGCTGTGCTACATATGAAATTGGGTATTTTAGCCCCTACTTTAAAATAAAGTATACTCATATGAGCATATGAGCTCTGTCACAATTACCTAATGCAGAAATGTAGGTAGTGACTACACTTAAGTAGTATCTGTGGCACCCAGCTCTGGGTTGGGCTTCAATTGGATGAGCTAATAGAGTAAAAGAAACGATCACTTTGGTTTATGGAAAAGGCTGAGTAGCAGGCCTTCTCTTCTTTAAGCCTTGCTTTAAAAAAAAAAAAAAATCTTAAGAAAGGTTCTTTTTAGAAAGTTCTGGCCTGCATTTCCTAAGTCATAAATCGACTGACCAGTCCAGTATTCAGCCTTCAGCCTGGCTTCCAGAGATTGAGAGTGACCTCTGTAAACACTGGTGGGTCCAGTTGTTTACCCCAAGATTTTCACATCCACCCAGAAAGAAGAGCTGCCAGGCATTCTGGTGACAAGTACAAAGTTTACCAGAAATCAACTGGATGACTTATTCTAAAAATAGAAGAGAGATAGGAAACTTGCCGGACTTTTAATGCATTTTAGGACTAAAAACTGAAAAAGTTTTAATACGTCCCAAATTTTCCTGTCTGGAGTCATTTCCACTGTCTGATAGATGCCTCCTGCTCCAAACCTGCCTTATTTTTCTCCCTTCCTCCCCTTCCACCCCCCCTTATAGACTAAATTTTAGAGCTCAAAAGACTCTGACTAATGTTTTCAAGATAAGTAGAGAAATCCCACATTGTTTCCAATGCAGTGACTTCCTCTGGGGTCTTTCTCTGTCTCCAGTCTCAGTTGTACTTATATTAACAGCAGAAATAGCACAGTATCTTCTTTCCTACATTGATGTTTCATGCAGAAACTCCTTAACCCTCACACCACCAGGCAGCTGGCAGTCTCTGTACCTTATCCAGTGGAGAGACAGGATGAATAGACAATGGAGGGGGCAACTGGTTTCCTCTGAAAAGTACATGAGGCAGAGGATCAGGGCAAGATACCATGACCCCTGACGCTCAGATTCTTCCCTGTGCTCTGAAGCCTTTGGTTTCTGCTCCACGGTGAGGCACAGGCTGCATGCCTGTTCCAATATGTCTGACTCTCCTAACCCTCCTGCCTGTTAGATAAAACCCTGTTACAGATGCAGTTACAAAAATGTGCTTGTTACTGCATAGAAAAGCTGGCCCTGTGCTTCCACGGCCTGGCATCTGCCCACTATGCCACGTGACTCCACACCATTAACAGTGGTCACATTTGATGTCATGTTATAGCCCAGAAGTCCTCACAGACATTGTCACACTTAATCCTTAAGGACTTTGGTAATATGAATTATCGTAGACTTTGCAATAAATAAATAAATAAATAGATAGATAGATAGACATTAATCCAAACAGTCTTATTAAAAACATAAATCAGTTCATGGCACATCTGCTCAAATCCTTCAACTGTATCCCTTCCAGCTAGAATAAAGGCCCAGTTCTGTCACCACTGAGGGGGTCTGGTTCCCCAGCTTCCCTGCTGCTCCTCAGATTCACAGCACTCATCCTGGGTATCCCCAGACACCCTCAAGACTGGCTCCCTCAGTCCCAGTAGGTATTGACAAGCAAGTAACTTATGCACCAAAAATCAGGCCATCCCAGACCAATTCCTCGGAAATTCCAGACACATCTTGTCTCTGCCCTGCTTCAGGGATTTTTGTTTTGTTTGTTTAAGAATAGAAAAGGTGGATTTATTGAAATACATTACTAAGAATAGCTGGAGGTGATCCCAAGGCTCTGCTGTACTCCAGACATCAGTGATTGGTTCGAGTGTCTAGTCTTGGTGTGACCTGACCGGTGATCTGGGGCTTAATGGCCTTTTCCCACGGCTGTCCCATCCATTCCCTTTATCAGTTCAAGCCTCCCATACTTGCCTGCTGGGCAAGGAGTGGGGGTTAGTTTTTACATTTAATAATGATACCACACATTTCCCCCTCTCCTAAGAGGACAATGACAGGTCTTGGGAAATGGGACGAAGGTCTAGCTTCTGTAACTGCTTCAAGCTGAGTCTGGGGCGTAGCGCTGGCCCTACCTAGCTTATTGTCGTCTCAGGACAGTGGGGAGTGGGGTGCAAAAGGGAATGAGATGATTTCACCTGGGCATGTAGGCCAGAGTTAGTTTTACGTGTTAGATGTTGTTCTCAGAGACCATGGGTGGTGCCAGTTGTCCATATGGGTTGCCCAAGAGATCAGGTCCATGTGTTTTATAGCCATATGTGCCTCTAGTCCTTGGGTACCCTATGACTGGAGCTGTAGATTAATGGCCTGAAAATGAGAAGAGATTAAACAGAAGGGTAAGAATACAAAGTCCGAGTATCAGAAAGGAGGAGTAATCCAACATGGAATTGTTAGGTAGATTTACCAGGGCAGAAGTTGGGCTGGCATGGGCAAGGGGAAATGGCCGGTAACCAAGAGAAAGTATCATTTGTAGCTGTAGGGATTGGATTCCTGAGGTCACAAACTTAATGATAATGACCTTGTTGAAGAGGGGAGGGCTTGCAATAGAGTAAGAGATTGGAAATGAGGGGACCTAGGAAGGGAAGAAAGCAGGATAGCCAAGACCAAGCATCCTTCTAGGAACACTGCCTGTGCCTGCCCTGATTATGTAATTGGCAGGTTTGATCCAGAATTTCTGAATGTGTTGTTGGACCTGCCCAGATGCAGATACTAGAGGGTCTGGGATTCCCTAAACAAGAGCTTTGGTCTACACCAATAAAACATTTTCCTTGAGTGGTACTAAATATTAAAATGCAGTTTGTAGAAACTCTATTCATGCCGACTTGAATCAGAAATTGGTCCCAAGATAGGATAGGGTGGCCAGAGCAGACTTCCCTTAATTATGGAAGTGGGGTTCTCTTTAAATGGGGAGTTATATTGAGGTGCTGGATGCCTTCTGGGGCTTGGCCAACAGTAAGGGTTAGGATTGAGTAGTTAGATAGCCATAGGGTGAGATGATAATTTTGGGGCTTCACTGAACCCACATGGCACATTGGGAATTAGGGTTAGATGGAAAGTGGAAGGGTAGCTCCGGATAAAATGGTCTTGTGATGTCTATGTTGAATTTTGATATGTGAGTGTATTTTACTTATCTGGTTTGCTACTGAAGAAAAAGTGATGGACTCGCAGATGTAAGCTGGAGGTGGTCCAGGGGTCTTTTCAATAGCAGCAAGCTTTACTCGGGAGCGAGGTGGACACAGACTGTGCCCTGTAGCTCAAGTGACTGGTGTTATCAGGAGAGCTTGACGAGCATTAGTCCAGACAGGTTGGTGGGGCTTCTTGTCTTGAGGCAAGACAAGATTTTGAGGAGGACCCCGTCTTGTGGAGGAATCTTAGAATGGCAGTTGTTGAGTAAAGGATCAGGAACTGGAGATCCACATGCCGAGGTTCAGGAGTGGGGTTGCTGTATGGAAAAACAGAGAGAAGGGAAGTGAGCTTTCTGTCACCTACTGTCCAGCCTCTGATGGATGCCCAGCTCACGGGGGCTTAAAGGGACACTTGAGAACCCACAGAGCAAACAGCCTATGGGGGATTTGAAGGAAGGAAAAGTTGTTCTCCACCTCATTGGGCCACAGTGGTCTTTGAGGGCACTTGCAACCTTTCAGGAATATTGGGGTGCACCCCAGCCAGATGCCTTCACTTGTTCCAAGGTTTCCTTGTCCATTGGAGAATGAGAAGGCCTAAGGGGTTCCTATACCCGATTTCCATACTCTATATCCATATACTACAACCAAAAGTTGTGGGGAAGAATCGGGATGTAGACTGGAGGTGCAGGGGTGAATGAATTCACCAGAGACAGAGTGGGAAGCAGAAAAGGCAGATTTTTTGAAATACACTACTGAGGGGAGCAGCGGGTGAGGCAGGAGAGGTCTGCTCAGTGCTTAGCTTGTCCTTGGTCTTTATTTACCACTATTAACTCTGTGCTTTTTTTTTTTTTTTTTAAGATTTATTTATTTGTACATACAGAACTGGGGTACAGGCCAGAGGCTCAGGGGCGGTGAGAGGCTTCACCAGAGACAGAGTGGGGAGCAGAACAGGCAGATCGACGAAGTACACTTCTGAGAGGAGCAGCGAGCGGGTCAGGAGAGGTCTGCCACGCCATGTGGTCTCCTCCCGGGCAGGCGGGAATTGAACTCATGCGGAAGTGGCTTTAGCTTCTCAGTGCAGTGCTTTAACCCGCTGCGCCACCAGGGAGGGCCTATTAACTCTGTGCTTTAACAGCGGCTTCCTCCTGCCCACAGAAAGAAATGCAAGAAATGCTTTGCTCTGTCTTGTTTACATCCTAACCCTAGCACTGGGGCAGCCTTGCCACATAGCAGGCACAGTGAGTATTTGATGAATGAAAATAAATTAAAAAATGGGAGATCCAAAAGGTAAAGTGATTTTCCCCAGCAAATGATGTGGCGTGGGAGCATGAGCATTTCAACAGACACTGGTGTCTTTTGATCCACATTTCATACTTTTTCACTTTGGAACCGAGCTAGTCCCAAACCCAGAATACCTTATAATGTTAAAAAGCAAAACCCAGGCAGTTATGAATGCTTTTTCTGTTATGTAGACTTTTAAAACAATTGTTTCATCAATTACATCATAGGGATGGAGCCCAGCTTTCCTCTGGCCACCCTCTGGGGCAGAAACAATGAGAATAGGTCGCAGAACCTCACAGACACCTCATTGTGTCAGGGCTTTGATTCCTAACCTCTGAAATTGGGGCTGTATCATTTCAAGCCCTCACTTAGTTCTGATAGCTCTTGAATCCACCACAAAAATGGATGTATGCCCAGTTTCTTTTTAATCTGCTCCATTTTGTATGCAGATATTTACTCTGTAGTGAACTATGTATGGATATTCCTGCAACTCCTCTTCTGTCACAGATTATCAAGCACCTGTGTTTGATTCCTTCACCCCAAGTTTGTACAAACGGTAGGCTTTTTGTTCAACTACATGAGATGATGGGATCAGTATACACGCCAGTCAGCTTGACCCTCTCGTGCAGCCTCTGTGGCAAGGAGACTGACCCCTGCTTCCTCAGAGTTCTCCCTGGAAAAAACAAACCTGAAGCAAGGCCAGCAGGCCAAATCAGGGACACGGCCACCCAGGAAGGGCTATGTCGACAGCATGAGCCTGTGCTCACTGCCCTTCTGAATTAAGGACACGCACACCGGCTGTCAGACCCAAAAGGTGCACCAGTAAGTCAGACCATAGCTGTCCCAGCTCAACAACAGTCTGTAAAGTTCAGTGTTCTGCACTCTATCGCAGTCCCATGATTTCATTGGTAAACTTCCCTCTACCAAGGTAGAGTCAAATACAGTTGTTTGGAGTGGACAACACAATCCTTCTGAGCACAAGTTTCCAGCCTCCTTCACAAGCAGCACTTATTTTATAAATATACAACACAAGGAAGGGTTATAATTCCCATTACTGCTGAACAGTGGCGTGGGACAAAGTGAACTTGAAAACCATGGTGAGGGAGAACATCTGAGAAAGTAAGAATGCAAGTTAATTACTGAACTTGGGACTTGGCCAGTAATTGAACCAAAACCTTTGAAAGCATAATAGAACACCAGCAACCTTGGTCACCTTTCTCTTACTCCATTTTCATTTGTTCCAGAAAGAAATTAATCTCGCTCCTCACCCACGAATACTTTTCAGGCTGTTGGTTAAAGGCAGCTCTGTTAATTTCTTTGCTTGCACTGTTAATTCTGTTTCCTTAATTTATAGTAACCATCACTCCAGTCACCATACCAGCTCATGTGTTTGGATGTCACAAATAAGTTTTGCAATTTCCAAAACACCATACCACCCCTCCTATGTTTATTCCTGAATGAATTTTTTCCCTGGGAGAAATAATTATTTTTCAGATGCAAACTACAAATAGGCTGTTAACGGAGAGTTTACTGTTTATTCATTTCTATTACCTCGTCGTTTTTCATATCCCACCTTCTCCATGGTTCCTAGTGTTTTTCTTATCTATGCACTTTCCTGTAATTTGATTGCAAACTCTGTAGAGACAGACACCTTTGGGTAACCAGCTGGAACAGAGGACATGCCATTGCAGTGAATGCTCACAGCTAACGGGGAGTCTGACAGACACTTGAGCTGAAAGCAGCGCTTGCCCTGACACCACCCTAGGTGTGCCGACTGCAGCCCCTGCTTTTAAGGACACACTTCCTGGGTCTCCACCCAAGTGCTTGCCTGTGATGATACCGGTGCCCAAATCGCACCTGCAGAGGCTTTAACAAACTAGGGTGAAAGTTAGGGGAGCACCTTATTGCTGATACTAACTCTCCAAACTCTATGAAGAGTTTGTTTTTGCTGTCTAGATTAATACCTATTAGGAATTGCTCCCTGAGAGAGCGTGAGAAACTCTCTGGAGTCCAGCATCAACATGACATCCTTGATATAAAAGCTCTCCATTGTTTGAGTATCATAGTTAAAACCAGGAATCTCTGGGAATTGGGTCTTGCAGCTATTCTCAGAGTGTATGTTGTGAACATTCCACAGGGCCCTCAGGGGGAGCAGGCTTACTTTTTGGTTTTCAGCAGTGCTTTGTCATCTTCACAGCTGAATGTAACACCGGAATGTGACATTTTTAAAAAATTTATTTATGCATACAGAACTGGGGTACAGGTGAGAGGTGCAGGGGTGGTGAGAGGATTCACCAGAGACAGAGTGGGGAGCAGACAGATTGATGAAGTACACTGCTGAGGGGAGCAATGGGTGGGTCAGGAGAGGCCTACTGCGCCATGTGGGTCAGCTCAGGGGCTGGGGATCAAACTCGCACTGAAACGGCTGCAGCTCGCTTGCAGTGCTGTGCTTTAACTCATTGCACCACCAGGGAGGGCCGGAATGTGACATTTACCTTACCTAATTTTGCCCATTTTTACTCAGTGCTTATCATTTTCAGTGTGGCACCTGTTGTCTTAAAAATAAGCTTCTTTGCTTTAGTAAGCTTCATTGTCAGTCAAATAAGAGCGAGAGACTCCACTCCTCTGGACTTCATCCAGGAGCCCTATCATTCACTCTATTCTTTGTCATTCCTCAGCAAGTCAGAAATGACATTTACTGGGCCTCTTTGTTGGCCTACAGGTTAATTCTCAGTGTTCTACCCCTTCTTCAACAGCCAGTGTGGCCACTACCAGCCCCCACGCCCTGCCTTATTCATCCATGCAATAAAAAAATGTTCATGGGTTTCCTTCAGAGTGCCCGGCAGTGGGGATCTGGCAGTGAAAGGGTAGAGATGCCTTCCCCTGATGCCTGGGTTTGTTCCCCAGTCAGGGAGCCGGGGATCTAGCCCACACATGGTGCAGCAGACCTCTCCTGTCTCGCCTGCTGCAGTGTATTTCAGTAGATCTGCCTGCCCTGCCCCCCACTCTGTCTCTGGTGAATCCCATCACATACACAACCCCACAACTCTGACCTACACCCCAGTACTTCTACAGACATACACACACACACACACGAAATGACATTTACTGACCAGAACATTTTTGGTTAAATAATTCACTTTAAAAATTTCCAAACGGGCCCTCCCTGGTGGCGCAGTGGGTTAAAGCACAGCACTGAGAATCTGAAGCCACTTCCGCATGAGTTCGATCCCCGCCTGCCGCCTGCCCCGGAGGAGACCACATGGCGAGCCAGACCTCTCCTGACCCGCCCGCTGCTTCCCTCAGCAGTGTACTTCGTCGATCTGCCTGTTCTGCTCCCCACTCTGTCTCTGGTGAAGCCTCTCACCGCCCCTGAGCCTCTGACCTGTACCCCAGTTCTGTATGCACAAATAAATAAATCTTTAAAAAAAAAAAAAAAAAATTTCCAAACTGTCAATTGGCTTCTTTCCTACAGAGCTACAGTACCAGGATTTACTCAGAAGCTTTGTAAAAAAAAAAAAAAAAAAAATTTCCAAACTGTCAATTGGCTTCTTTCCTACAGAGCTACAGTACCAGGATTTACTCAGAAGCTTTGTAAACATGGCTGCTTCCATTTTCTGAACAACTTATGACTGAGAGAAAATGGTTTCCCTGTGAAAAAGAGAAGTTATTTTTTATGGCTCAAAGAGGATTAATGTAGCTATATCAAGAGGTGGCTTGTATCCACTTTGTAATCATTCAAAAATCACAATAAATTCTTGGGAAAGTATTTGTTGTAAATTGTGTAAGTGGTGCTATTTGTAGACTCAGAGAGTAGCTTGTCAGAACTCAGTGGGAAAATTACCCAATGTGTAAAGTAGTATAGTTCAGATTATTTTTTGTTGTGGGAATCAAAAGCATTCCACAGTGCTTAAGCCATTTCTTCTGGAAGTCTGAAGGAAGGGTAACAGCCAAGTACGTACCTAGTTGGGGGAAGCGGGGAGGGTGTCCTTTCACAGCAGAGCAGCTGTAGCTGTGTTTCTTTGCTGTGCCCTCTTAGCGCTTCCATCAAGCATTCTCTTGGCCTTGTCTAACAAATTCGTCCTCGGTTCTTTGCTACACCGTTCTCTACGCTGGCTGCCACGAGTAGCTAAAGAAAACCCTACCCTCCATCTTTTCCAGAGTAAATCCTTTCTGACCAGTCATCTTCAGGAATAAAGTGAGCACTGTAAATTCCCACGTACACTTAAATCATTTGTAGGAATCATCAGATACTTTTTCCATAATCGTGTTTCCTTCAAGTGATATCTGCATTAGCCTCTTACCTAACTTTTAAACAAACTTATCAAAGACTTCTTCTGGCTTAGATTTCAGCAAAGAATGAAAAGGAATCAGCAAGCTCAGATCCTCTGCATCGCTCTGCTCTGACCTGTTGTTAATGAAACCTGCAGGCAAGCAGGGCTGTATATTTAAAAACTTAAAAAAGCAGAACTCGTTATAAATCCAGACACCTATATGAAGACCTGCCTGCTTCCACTTACTTAAGCCCGCAAAGCTATCAGATGGAAGTTATGGAGGGAACTCACACATGTTCTCCAATGTTGAGGTTGTTCTGAACATGATGTAATTGAAAGCAGCCACGTTCGATGCAGCCTGAGCACTGCTGACATTTCAGTGATGAAAATAAGACCCTGAGTAGCGGATCTTGTTCTGGACACTGATGTGTGAGCCTGCTCTCCACCCATCCTAACCTGTTTTTGAAAGCAAAGGAACGAATTCAGTAGGTGAAAACAGACTTTAGGACAACCTGTTTCTCTGAACAGCTTCCTCCAGTTCTTGCGCTGCCCAGCTCCAGAATAGCAGAGAACTGTGAGTAGTTTGGTAACCTCAGGCCTCAGTCTTTTAAGGCTCCCTCATATTCTTAAAATTTTGCTTCAGTGATTGCTTCTAAAAGCTGAGCTTCTTCAACATCATGGACAGATATATTGCAGAGAAAGCTGTTGTGATGCTCTGAGAAGACTGTCAGTCCCATACACGGGTTTTAAATACAGTTAAGGAGTCACTGTTTTTAAGAATAAAGAATCTTCTTGGATGCAACAGTAATAATTGCAGAGAGCTGGCCCTTATTTTCTGGATAATTGTTTTCTGGGTTCTAGATTTTATGTGCTTGAACTTTGGCTCCGTTTTTATGGGTCTCAAATTTTTGTTGAGACACCATGAAGCAGTTTACTCATGCCAATGATTAAAATTTTAAAACTAAAACAGCAATTGGTCGTCCATAGATTTGGGCCCCAGACCTCAGGCTAAACCTCCAAAGTTGTGTCTTAGGACAGCAAGTCAGGTTCTAGTTCTATTTACCCAACCCAGGCTTTTCATTGGTCCCTTTGTTGTTTCACATACCTGAAGTTCACTTGCTTTCAATTTTTGTGGCACTGAGTGAAATTATATAATCAAATGTCTGTTCAGCAATTTAGAAATTCACTTTGAAGAAATGAGTAATTCTGTTAGTCATATCCTTGTTGATGATGTTTCAAGAGCTCTTTGAGCTCAATGACATGTAACTCTCTTGTACAATCTAATGAGCAAACCTCCCACGTTCCTGGGCAGCCCCAGGGACAGAGTAGGAGGACCCAGAGAACAGCAAGCTTAACACCATTTGTCTGTGGACAGTAATGGAATTAGCCAGATTTCCTAATGTCATTCTAATGGATTGTCAAAACATCCAGAGAAGCTAAATTTGAGATATTGTAGGAACCTGACTGTGAATCACTTATACCTCTGTAGATAGGCCTCTAATTTCCCAAGGACTAAACTTCACCTGGTCACCTTTAAAAAAAGTTACTGTCAGTAGTTATAAATTCAAAGGATCAACTTGAGGTTGAAGAGGAGTGATTCTGGCCATGTTTCAGAGACAGGTGCTCTGGTTATTTTTGGATGTGAGGATGTTCTAAGTGCTTTACTCCCAACACCATTTTGGGACTATTCTGGGATGGCCCTTTCTCAAATGGGGGCCATGTATGGTAGAACTTTGAAAAAGCAACAAGTTACCTGATGGCAGGCCTACCAAGCCTGAGAGGACAGCCTTCTTAGCTCTAACATTATGCTCTGTGCTGTCCTGGTCTGCAGAGTGTGAGATCCTGGCCTAGTTCCAAATATGTAGTCTGGAAACAAACTTCAGGGTGGATGAGCCAGTGGGGGTGCCCGTGTTTAGTTACACGTTGTGACCAGTGTTGTGAAGGAAAGGAACTGATAAGATTGGGAGGTGCTTCTTGAGTTTCAATAGTAGAAGAGCTTTCTGAGGAAGTGCACTTGTTTGCACCAATTTCAAGTGGGGTAGAAGGGGTGTCTGTGGTTTCAGGTGCCCCAGGATAGCCCCTCTGAGAGGGTGAGACCTCAGGTATTGTTGCACCAATACCTTAAATGTAATTCCACATTCATAGACTTACGTAAGCTGCATAAGGGAAAACACCTCATATCCTTACTCAATTCTCCCACAGTTGACCATACTTGGTTCATGTAGACGGTCTTGTGGTCCCTCACGATGTTTCCTTTTTGTTTGGACACAGAAAATGAGGCCCAAATATTCCTAAGAGTCTACTGTGCCTGCCTCAGCGCCAGTACCCAGATGCTGCTCAATGAATGGTGACTGACTGGGTTTGGCCTCCCAGCTAACAAATACCCAGTGGTCTTGTTCCTTGCCCATCTTTTCTTAACACACATGTTCCCTTCATTCTCTCCCCAGTGACACCATTTGGTCCCAGGGCTCTGTGTCTTGTCTGCGGATAACTCCCATTTTCTCCTGCCAGGTCATTCCTCATCCCAAGTCTGTAAAGCTTGTGGTCTTCTCCACTAGACTCTCCTCCTTGAATCCCAGACAAGTCCCACCCTCTACCCATGAGTGCATGGCTCTCCCGGCCTCCTGAGATCTTTCTTTGGGGTCTCACCCTCTCAGAGGGGCTACCCTGGGGCACCTGAAACCGCAGACACCTCTTCCACCCCACTTGAATTCACTAACCATGTTCCCTGCCTTCCTTCTCGCCAGAGTGCTTAACTTTTTGCATACTTATTTTCTATCTTCTCACTCTTTCCTTTGTAAAAATTAAGAATTTCTAAGAATGAAGGCCTGTGAGGACATGGTTATTTTTTTTTCTTCCTGTTTTGTTCACTACTTTATCCTCCGCCCCTGGTACATGGTAGGAATTCAACAAGTGTCAGTGAATTAATGACTCTGGGCTTCCCAGGCATTGTATTTATAATGCTTCTTTTGCATCAGAAGACAGAGTGAACACATCAGGACACTGTCACTGAGCTCACCACCTGTCACCGCAGGCAGACCAGTGCCCTTGTGTACTCATGGCAACCCAGACACTAGGCGTGGCTTTACCATAAGGGATGTGGCTTTCTGAAAATAATGGTTCTTGGTTGAGTATGGGAAAAAAATATTCCCAGCATAGTTAAGGGGGTTCAGGAATGCATTCTAGCCACTTCACTTAGGTTTCACCCACCCGTTTTGCTTTTGCGTGGGTATTCATGTAGTTCCTCTGTTGTTCTCATGTGTAAAATGAAAACAATGTGGTATATAATAATAATAATTAAATAACATAATAATGCTTGCCTGGAGAGGTTGTTACGAGAATGGGTTGAGCACTGTCTGACTTATAGAAAACACAGTAGATATTTATGAAATCAAACAGTATTCAGCACAGCTAGTGTATATAAAACCTGTGTTAAAAGTACTTTGTATTTGGCCCTCCCTGGTGGCACAGCGGGTTAAAGCACTGCACTAAGAAGCTTAAGCCACTTCAACATGAGTTCGATTCCCGCCTACCTGGGAGGAGATCACATGGCGTGGCAGTCCTCTCCTGACCCGCCCGCTGCTCCCCTCAGCAGTGTACTTCGTCAATCTGCCTGTTCTGCTCCCCACTCTGTCTCTGGTGAATCCTCTCACCCTCTGCACGTCTGGCCTGTACCCCAGTTCTGTATGAATAAATAAATTTTTAAAAAAAAAAGTACTTTGTATTTGATTGTAAAACAATGTGGTTCTCTCTAGACTAATACAGTAATAATCAGGGATTTGTCACCTGTGAGAGTGTAGGAGACATATAATGGGTGTCGTGTGGGGGCCCCCCGTGCATGGCTCCCTGACTGCAGTGCTGAGTCCGGGTTCTCTTCGATCGTGGCAAGCACAAGTTTGTAGATACACCCCCTACACCACACACACTTTGTCTAAATCACTATAGAGCTTCCAGATAAACTCATCTTAGTCTCATTGCTTATTCCCTTAACACCAAAATTTAACAAATTTTGGTCTGAATTGCAATTACATATCCTACCTGGGACAGTCCTAGCTTGCAATCTTACCCCTGTCAGAGATGCTCTGCTTTAGTTTCTCCCCAAGGGCCAATGTAGGAGTTGCGAGGGGGCTGTTTGCTGCTGCCAGGTGTCCCCATGTCACCAGATGGGCACTTCACAGAGGCAGCACATGTCTCCATCTGCAGCATGACCTTGCTTCTTCACTTGGTGTTCTTCCAAATATGAGAGAGACGTTCTGGTTTTACCACTCACTCCACACAATTTTACCCCTTCCAAGCTCTGCCAGATACTAGTTAAAGGAACCAAGCCTCTTTTTTGTAAGCATTTTCAATAAAATAGAACATTTATATGTTAGTCATAAAGGAAAAGATCAATGTTGGCATTAGGGAAGGTATCTTAAAGGATTAATCGAATTTTACTTAGCATAAACCCCTCCAGTCCCAGCCATGCTGTTGCAAATGGTAAGAGTTCGTCTCTTCGTAGCTAAGGAGTATTGCACTGCGTGTATATACTGCATCTTCTTTATCTGCTGTTTTCTACTGCATATGCATTGTTTTCATGACTTGGTACTGTAAGTCTTGGTGCACTGAACACAGGAGTGCATATATCCTTCACATTAAGTGATTTTGCATTCTTTAGATGAATACCAAGATCTGGAATTGCTGTATTATCTGTGATTTTAATATGTTTTAAAATTTGGAAGAACCTCTGTATCATTTTCCATATGGGCTGTTCCAGTCTACATCCCTACCAACAGTGTATGTGGTTTCCTTTTTCTGCACATCCTTGCTAACATGATACTTTCTGGGTGTATTTTTTGTTTGGTTTTATTTTGTTTAATATGAGCCATTCTCATGGGAGTGAGAAGATATTCATCTTGGTTTTGACTTGCATTCTTCTGATAAGTGATATTGAGCACACTGTCATATGCTTCTTGGCCGTCGGTATGTAAGGAATCTTGGAGGCCTTGGTGGTGGGTATGGTCTGGTGACACACGTCTCAGGAAGCATGCACCTATATTACTCTAAATCATATACAATGTTAAAAACCTATGTTGCGGCCCTCCCTGGTGGCGCAGCGGGTTAAAGCACAGCACTGAGAAGCTAAAGCCACCTCCGCATGAGTTCGATTCCTGCCTGCCCCGGAGGTGACCCACATGGCGCGGCAGACCTTTCCTGACCTGCCCGCTGCTCCCCTCAGCAGTGTACTTCGTCGATCTGCCTGTTCTGCTCCCCACTCTGTCTCTGGTGAAGCCTCTCACCGCGCCTGATCCTCTGGCCTATACCCCAGTTCTGTATGTACAAATAAATCTTTAAAAAAAAAAAAAAAACCTATGTTGCTTCAGTTTAAAAATTAAAGAATAGAATTTAACAGGATTGAGAATTTGATAAATGATGAGCAGAAAGACACTTTTTCAAGTAGAAGGGGGAAAATACAACAGAAATATAAACACATGGTAGTTGAGATGTTCAAAACCAGGATGCAGGTTGAAAATAGCTGAGATTGGCTCAGCATAGCAGAGTGGGACTTCTTCAGAGCCACTGTACAAACTGGTCATTTACCACCTCCCTGTTATGTCTTTGTGTCACACCTCCACTGATTTTCAGCTACTTGATCTCCCCCTTTTTACCCTTCAAGTTTCTTTCCTCACTTTTCCTTTTGTTTTGGTTGATGGTCTCTCCATAGTTGGTGAATGGTAGATTTTAACCTACTCCCTCAGCCCTCGAGTCCCCACACCCCACCCCAGGTTCAGGCACAGATGCCACAGCCCTTTCCTTTCCTGGTCTCGCTTATACAGGGAAAACGACCTCTTTTGGGATTTGTGCCTGATCCTGAATAGAAATGTTTTATCACTGACTTCTTTTCACAGCACCAGTGACATCTTGTCACTTTTTAAAATTAAACTTTCTGTAAAGTTTTTGGACATTTAATTCCGTTTACAGTTACGTGTGTTAGTCATCTCCCAGCTAACAGCCTCTTGGCAGGTCATTCTGAATCCAGTTATTGTGTGTTTACAGGCGTTGAGAATTCCACACTGCCTAAAGTTTTTCCACCAGCAGCATCCAGGCACTTCTCTTGCTTCCCCAGCCCTTCTGAGCATTCGGGACCACTTTTTAGTGCTCATGTTTGAAGCCATTCAGCTCTTTTTTGTCTAATTTTGAATTTATAATATTCCTATTTTACATCTTTTTCTTAATTCTCACCAGAATTCAACAGACTTCAGATCGTAAGCTCGCACTTGCCAAAATCCCAGAACATCAGACTATTTATATCACTTGTGAGGCACCCAGATGTTTACTGATAAAAGGGGGAAAGCAAACAAGTAACATTTTCATTCCAGACTGTTCCTTGTGGTTCTATTTTTTCCATACAATCATGGTTGTTTTTTTTTTTTCATTAAATTTACAAAAATAGTTTAGCAGTCTTTTCCCATAGCTCATCAGCTCTCACACTCCTTAATCCATTGTTTACAATGTTCCCTCATGTTAACAAATCCAAAGGCTGTCATCTTTGCACACTGAAAGGACACCTGAGCTCTGGGAGAGAGTGTAGCCAGCCTCAGCCCCTCACCTCTCCCCATTCCTCCAAAGCCCTCCCTTCTTCCTCCCTAAGCCTCTAGAGTCCTGAAATCTCACTCCAATTAAAGTCTGCTCTGATAAATTTCATTCATGCTTTAGAAAAGTTATAGGCAGCAATGAAGATGTCCTTTCCAGCAGTGGGCAGTGATTAACTGCTCTCAAAGCCTTAAGTAAAGGGTATTGCCACTATTGTCTTTCAGAGTCTTATTGCTGCGCCTGAGTGTGACCTTGTGAGCAGATAGCTGACCGACCGGGTAGAGGGCCTGCAAAGAAAATGAGCTATCACAAGCTTTTCCCCAGTCTGTCCTCCTCTCATGTAACTATAATGAAACAGATTAGAATAGTAAGAAGACCTAATTATCCAAAGTCAGGTGTCCAAAATTGACATGACACAGAGCTCCTGGCTACAGTCCCTTGGTATGGGTCAGAGAAAACTGATGTGGCTCCCTTAACTGTTTTTAGAGGTGTTAAATAACTTGGGGCTCCTAGTGGCATGTCATACCAAACCATGAAGTACCCAGTTTGTCATTCAGAGAGCAACCCATTCAATCTATTGTGTTTACATCCTGTCTAGTTAAGAGTTGTCTTCTAATAATGCTGATCATTTTCTTGGCTTCGAAGTGACTATCGTCAGAAAAGAGTGAAGAACAGAATACATTTAAAAGTCTTCTAGACCACACCTAGCCTGAGTCTCCTGGTTGGATTTAAGACAACAGTGCTTTTTCAGCCTTGGTCAGGGACTCCTTGATTTTGGAATCAGGTCACAGCTTTAGTTTTGATTACTCAAAGCGTCTGTGCTTATGGCCCTTGGCTTTCCAACTCTTCTTGATTTCTCAGGTATGAAGGGACTTATCAGTTTGAACCTGCAGGCACGTGGGCTGTAATGACTTCTGCAGGTGGTTTGAGCTGTATAAACCCAGTCTTGATCTTAGACTGTCATCTGGATTCCGAGTTAATCCAGGAAAGCAGTAAAAATTAGTAATGTGCATTACATGCCTCTAATACATGTGTTTTCCATTAGTTGGTCATCTCTGCCCCAGTGTGAGTGCACTCGCTTGCTTTCATTCCCTTTCTCCTAAAGCTTTTCTAAAATGAGAGCGATCATGGTTCCAAAAGGAAATGACTGGTGTGGCACCTTGAAATTTGAATCCAGTCACGTGATCTGGATGAGATGACTCCAAAATACACTAGCAGATTGACTTCTTCTATCTTCTGCCTTATGAGTAAAAACACGGATAGGAAGCATTCTTATAGGCATTCAGATTTAATTTTCTAGAGACAAGCAGATGATAAGCAAAGTCAAGTCTTACATAGTGGCAAGACTTGTAAAATGGGGGTTAAGTTTCCATGGCAATAGTTTTGAAGAATACATTGGATTAGTTAACACACAGAAGCAAGCAGCTGTTCTTCTCTAGAAAGACTTGGAAAGAAGGAAATGAACTTCAACTGTAATAGAGATTTATAAGACTTGTAATGGGAAATTCATCATCAACGAGACTATGTTAAAAATTGGAACAGATAGCCAACCAGTAGAAGTGGGGGGAATGTCATCTTCCATTGCCTTTAAAATAGAATATATCATCTGTTTGAGGCATTTAAAGTTGATATACTAGATCTGTTTGGTCTTTAACTTCTAGAGGTTGTAGACCCTGTTAAAAATCTGATGGACTCTCTCATCAGAAAAATACACAAAAACACAAAATCTTGCATGCAATTTTGGGGAATTTATGGACTCCCCGAGGTCTATGCATATGACCCTAATTTAAGAACCTCTGGAGTAGATGATCTGCATGTCTTTCTTTACTTTGTAAATAATTCCATGGCTCATTTTTCCCACACATAACAGTAAAAGAATCAGAACTTCAGGTGTCAATCTTTGGATTTTCTTCCTCTAGGTTTATAAGACTTGGTATGTAGTGTCAACAGTAAAGGGGAAGAAAAGATAATGGAATTGAAAGCTTTCTACTTTTAAATGCAATTCTTTGTCCTCGAGAATCCAAATGCTCAGTTTAAAAATCACGGTTGGCTGTGTATCACTCTCATAAAAAAGCAGTTCGGAACAAGGCTTTGCCAGCAGTCATTCTTCCTAGTCCCCACACCCAGCTCAGGATTCACAGATGAAAATGCAAACCCAGATGCCACGTTGACTCCCCAGCATTCTTCCAAGTCCACACAACTTCCAACTGTATTGCTGGGACTGTCCAGCTGGGCTTGAAAACTAGTGTTTACTTCTAAATCTCTTGTTAATTTTGTGCCCTAGTTTCATTGACTATAATAGAAAATGGCCACCCAGAATTACCAAATAATTTGTCCTTTTTCTAAATTAAGAGCTTCCATCCTGTTAAGAACACTGGGCATACTATGTGTATATTAAACTCATGATACTAAGTGACCACCATGCTTGATAAACATGGTTCCATGTGGTTTTCCTGTACCCTCTGCGAACAACCTGTAGTTTACCTGAAAGCATTATAGCAGTGCCTTTAATTCCAAATTGAAAATGTACTTGTTTCTTTGTATCTGGAATCAAGCATTCTTGGCAGTCAAGATCCTCATAAGGTCTCCTTGTCATTCACATGATGTGCTATTTTTTTTTTAAAGATTTATTTATTTATTCATACAGAATTGGGGTACAGGCCAGACATGCAGAGGGTGAGAGGATTCACCAGAGACAGAGTGGGAAGCAGAACAGGCAGATCGACGAAGTACACTGCTGAGGGGAGCAGCGGGCGGGTCAGGAGAGGTCTGCCACGTCATGTGGATCTCCTCCGGGGCAGGTGGGGATCGAACTCATGCGGAAGTGGCTTAAGCTTCTTAGTGCAGTGCTTTAACCCACTGCGCCACCAGGGAGAGCCATGATGTGCTATTTTTTAAAAACAATGATTCCATTATTGAAAGGAAAGCTGAGGGCTTAAGTATTCTTCCCTCTACCACCACTACAGTCTCTCTCTGTTCCAGTGGCTCCAGTCATCACGGTATCACGATGGGACGCATACAAGACCTGTGTCTGTTAACTCTAGCTGTGGCCCAGGCCTTATTGAACCAAAAGCAGGTTGTCTGGGGGATGGAAATGGCGCAAGTGTAGCTCTGGGCTCTGATGAGCTCCCTCTGCATCTGGATGGTGCAGTAACATTTCACACCCTAAAGCTTGTTTTGTCTCTAGTCTGATGCTTAGGGCAGAAATGCAGCTTCTGTGGGTTGTTTATTTTGTGCATATTCTTCTCTGCAGAGAATGTCATCAACGGGCAAGACTATGAAGTGATGATGCAGATCGACTGTCAGGTGATGGACACCAGGATCCTCCATATCAAAAGTTCCTCCGTCCCTCCTTACCTCCGAGATCAGCAGAGGAATCAAACCAGCACCTTCTTCAGCTCCCCTCCGGCAGCCACAGAGACAACCCAGGTGGTCAGCACCATACCTGAGTCCTTACAGTGACACCCTAGGTGTGCTGGGAACTCAGGGGCACCCTGTCGCCTGGAGTGTAGGTGACAAAGCGCTTCTGTGCTTACCCGGTGGAGAGCAGGGACCCGCCTCAGAGTCCTGAGAGAAGCAGCTGCTGTTTTGCACCAGATGCCCGTCTACTTGGAAAGCACCAGACTCTGGATGCTGGGACAGCATTGCCCCGGGGCACTGGACCTTGCGTCCTCCTCTTTTGCCTCATTAGTTTCCTTCTGTACCTTTCTAAATTGTTTTTTCTTTATTTGTTTTTGTTTTAGTCATCTTTCAGATAAGACCCTCTTCCCTTCTCCGCTCCTTCATTTAATGATCCAGTAAAGTGACTGGCTTACAGCTGTACAGCACAGATGTTCAGCTATTTCCATGGTGGGAGTTTGCATTAATTTAATGTGTACTCATCCTAGATTTTGTCTTTGAGAAAAGTATTTCAAAACCAGGACTGCCAAAAGCATCCCAAAGAGAGTTAAAACAATTTGGAGCTTTAGGTAAAAGGAGGACTCCCCGTTGATGAATTGTATCTTTCTTTACTTGGGGTTTGTAGTTCATTGACTCTGCGTGTGAATAATGGGGAAGGGATAGAGAGGATGTTGCAGGACTTTGAGAGAATGAGCTGGAAGAGAAGGTCAACGGTGGACCTTTTATAGAAGAGCTAGCGCCATCAGAACATTTGTGTAAAACACAGAAAGCTTGTTTTGTTCAGGCTGTAAGGCAAAGCTGCAGCCACCATTATCTTGAGGATGAGCCTGAGTGTCAGCACTTGTGTCTCTGCTTTCTAACCTGGTGCAGATCTTCAAGCACCACAGGACAAATCCTACATTTTTATTGTGAACCCCCCAGCCCCTCTCCCTCACCGTCTGTTACTGTGATGCTACCGAATTCATCTAAGGAACTTACAACTCTAGACTTAAACAAATGAACTTTTTTTCATGAAAATTCATAACTATTCCTTAAGACTATGCAGACAGGCAAGCTTTGATTCCTGCTAGGGGGATATGTCCCATAACTCGGCAATAATAACACTTCCAATCTCTCCATTGAAAAGCCAGTGTAGGAATGAATTCTTTTGTCCTTCCAGTGTTTAAAAAAAGCTACTGTGTTTATATCTTATGGTACTTTGACTACTCTCTTCTCTCCGGTGTTCTACTTTCAATTTCTAGAGTCTTCCTTCTTCCCCTCCTGTGAAACCTCTCCATAGAACTCAGTCTGCACACAGCCCCCCTCTCCTGATTAGCCTTTGTCAGAGTTCTCCCCTTCCCTGCCCCTTCTAGCCCTGTCTTCCACCTTGCAAGAAAGAGAAATTGTATCAGCTCCTCAAGCACTATTTGTAACTGAGTAGTTTTTTTTCTAGGGAAATTAAGATTCTAATTAATTTTGGAAACTCACTAGCACATCTAGGTCTGGAGAGATACCTCTGTGCCCAAGCTAACTACATGTATCTGAGCTTGATTGAACTTTCATGGGGAAGTTGGGCTCCCCTGCTCTGTTACCTGGGAATTTGGAGTTTGAGGTGTTCATTAGTCTTCCTCTTTGCCACAGTCCAAGCTGTTTCGGGTCAGAGCAGCATCCCCCTTGGGTTGGAGTCTTCTGGGTGACTTTCAGACAGGAGCTCTTTACCCAGGAGACCACACTTCCTTCTAATGGGCATCAAGAAATGGGCCAGCAGACTGTTGGGTCACAGAGCAGTTTCCCGGCCCCACCCCCTGGCATGCATGCTGTCTTGAGGAGATGCTGTGTCCAGTTTGCAGGGGTCACTGGGTCAACTCCAAACCACTAGTCTTCTGGGACAGTTGCAGTTTCCCAGCAGAGTGAAGCGGCATGCCTGAGGTGAGGAGGAGGCACTTCCTCCCTCGCTGCACTGAACACGCCAGAAGAGCCCAGCACAGGGGCTTCTTCTCTTTCCCCACGCTTTACGTCCTCTCCCAGCTTTTTCTGTAGTGACTCTTCAGACTGAGGGCTTCAGTCATGCCCACCACAGTCATGCCTCTCACGGTGACAGTGCAGTTGTGGTGGATGATGGGAAGGAGACAGGCAGATTGTGCATTTTGGGGCCAGTCCCGAAAGCCATACTAGGAGCCTCACCTCTTTTCCCTCCTTACTGACCCTCAGCCCTCGGCATTACCTGTTCTGAATTGATCTTTTCAAGATGAGTAAACAGGATTTTCCTCAGGATAAACTTTTAGGAAATGAGTGTAGGCAACTGATAAATACATAGAAGTGTCGCCCTTTTAAAATTGCTGTCAAAGCTATTCTTACTCCCAGGCATAGCTGTCTTTATTTTCATATTTGTGTGCTAGTGCAAAGCCCTATAGGAAACAGAGCATTTCTAGTCCTGATTAATAAGTGAAGTTGGTGTTTTGGCTTAATGTTTTGGGTGAGCTTGCCTCTTGGGAGTTGCAGCCAGGAATTGGGAGGAAGAATGTGTGTGTGTGTGTGTGTGTGTGTGTATGTAATTTTTAATTTATTAAGTTTTTTAATGGGAATTTGCAAGCTTGTAAGAAACCACACAAACTCAGAGGAGGCAAGTCTGCTCTTATTAGGTGACTTGAGTCCTTGGGCCACCAGTAACACTCTCTTGGGAAGCAATGGTGGAGGATGCTGGGAACAGTTTTCCTCCTGGTTGCAAGTCCCAAGTTTTTAGTCTAATGGAAGTGAGTGGTATTCCCTTGTGTGAACTACTGAGTCAGATGTCAGGAACCCTTTCTGTGAGGCTAACTGCAGGGACAGAGGTCTGTCAGGATGGTAGTGAAGGCAGCATCCTCCTAAAGTGAGGATTTGTGAAAGGCTCAACCTTAAAACAAATGTATTGCTTGCTGTGCTTGTATTTTAGAAACTTGACCTTTAGATTATCAGGTGGGGTTTATGTTTTCACAAGTAAAATATCCCCCATGATTATAAAAGCTCAGAGCATCTTCTAATTTTCTTAATGACTACAAGCTCCAGCTCAAAGCTGGTTATTTCCTTGCCTCTTCTTGTAAGTAGACGAGGTATTTGAAAGCAGCAATGTCTTATGAGTCATTCTTGAGTGTCCTGAAAAAACGTTACTTTGGAAAAAACAAGGAACTTGGGATTCAAACTGACTTTTCTATCATTTTTAAAGGGACACTGTCCTAATACAACCTCTCTGGCTTGTGTCCCTGGAAGTCACAGTCTTGCCATTCTGGTAAGACACTGTTGCTGTGGCCTTCAGAGTGATTCAATCTGGGGAACACTCAGACTTCTGGTGACTTTTATTTCATTTTCTGCTTCTTGCCATTTTACTAAGCTCAGGCTGTGAAATCTGACAGCAAAATATCACGAGGGACAAACTTGTATTTGACTTTCTAACACACTGAAAAGCTTCAAAGGGACTTAAGCTTTCAACTACCTTTAAAAAAAAAAAAAAAAAAAGGTTTACTGAAGAGCCAGAATAAGACCTCCATTCAGACTGACTTCATGGACGTTCTCCGCCCTGAGAGCCCTCATCCTGCTGCCTGCCAACAGACTGGCTCAGCTTCCTCAGCAACGCAGGAGCTGCACTTGAGGCGCATCCGCTCACGTTGGGGGCTCTCTTGTAGGACTGCCTTCCCACGTGAGATTGCTGTATTGATGGATGCTTACCAACACCTCTGACCTCCCATTCTTCACCAAAATGTTCTTTTTGTCAGGCTTGATTTATTATAACTTGGAGAAGCAAGGATCATTGTTGCTAGTATGAATATTAATAACTTTTATGTTTAAAAAAAGTCTAACAGAATAAAATGTTAAGAGTTCCATTCCTAGCCCTAACTATATTTAGGAGGAGCAACTCCTGTTTCCACTCACACCTATGATTGTGGTTGATTTTTAATTTTCTTGGAAACAGAATACTGAACTACCCAGAAAGATGTTTCCAGAGCACTCCCCCATCCCACCCCCCGAACTATGCACTTAAAAGAAACACAGCTTCCTCCTACCTGTATAATAAAACCGGAATGTATACTATTAACATCTATTTTTAATGAGTAAGCTTAAGACAAAGTTTATTTTGGATAAGATTTGAACTTTCAGCATTATGTTTTGATGCGTGTTCTCTGTTAGGTATTCTGTTAGAATTCATGGGAAGAATGGAAAGGGATCTTAGGAGATTTGGTTCTGCGTGTGAATCTGGTCATGGCCAGCTTCTGTCAAATAATGGACCCATTCTTGACCTACTGGTTTGCTAACTTTCAACCTTAGAGACTTGGCACCTTAAAAGGCATGTTAAGTTGGAGATACCAAGGACTACCAATCAGTGTATCATTGGTCAAGGTCAACAAACACCCCATTCTATCACTGTTTGCCCACTATGAGACAGGTGACCATTAGCTAAACCAACCAACCAGGAGGCTTGGCATGTCCAAGTTGACTTTTCCAACAAACGTATACTGAACTGTTTAACTCATACTCAGCCCAGATCTCCAGGTTAGTCATCGGGGTAAGCTATGATGAGGAAAGAAACTACTGACCGTAGAGCGCCTCAGCCCTTGCTCTTGTGCTGGCAGATGGCTGAGACCAACAGTGCTTTATCCATGGAGCCAATGGAGCCTGAAGAGAGTGTTAGAGTTGCCACTTCACAGGGTTTGCTTTCTAAGATAGTGTCTATGCTAAGAACAAATTACAGCTGAGGGGAGGAGGAACCCTTCTCTTCCTATGTGCTTGTTTGTTCACAACATGTAAAAAAAAATATGACCAACTATTACATGCTTTCAAACAATTCTTTACAATGCAATATTTGTTCTTTGTCTAAAATTCAAATAAAGAATTTTTAAACTTGCCTTGTGTTCTATTTTGAAAAAGACAACCCAAATGGAACTCCAGTCCTGAGAGACTAGTGACCCTAAGAGGGTTTTGTGTCTTGTTCCTCTTTAGATGGCTTCCTTTCTTCTCTTCACTCCAGCCCAGCTACGTAAAACTTTCCTTTATTGTGTCCAGATATTTGTACTACAAGGGAGGAAAAAACTGTCTCTAAACTCAAACTTTCTCCTTCCACATCAGGAAACTGGATTGTGTAATTACATCAAAGGCCACTTCCAAGCCCGCACGACAAACGCCACCAGACGTGAAGCTGGGCACCACATCACCTAGTTTCTGAGCCAGAGAACTAGTGTGGGACCCAGAGAACTAGTGCAGGCGCTGGCAGGGCTGCAGTGGTGGCCTCAGATACTGCATTGTGCTCATGGAGTCTGTCTAGTCTGAGGTCCTCCCTCAGGCTCATTTCCTGAGGTGGTTACATAACCACAGTAAGTGAAGCCAGTATCTGGGCCTAGGCAACAGCTGCGGTACATAGACTCTACACTACACTGGCTCCATCTCCCGACCATACTAGGGGACGGGGTCCACCAACGAGTGCAGCAACACCTCCCCACTAGGTGAGGCCAGGTCCTCTGCCTCGCCACATGGGGAGCCCCACACCTCCTAAGGCACAGATACAGCACAGATTCCTGCCCTAAGAGACCTCACAGTCAACCTGTGGAACCAGATACAGAAGTTAATTTATAGTAATACCAGGATTCACTTCACAAAATGATATGTTTCCCCATAGAGTACTTAAATTTCTTTAGAAAGCTGAGACTTCCAGTGTCTTCTGCAGAGAAAGTTGGTCTGGGAGGTGAGGTAGCTGGGGAGCAGAAAAGAGGAAGTGGTTCAAGAACATGGTTTGGTCTCTGGATCCTGCAGGCAGGAGATGCCCGCAACAACTCCCTGATAGCAGGAGGGCAAAAAAACTTGGTGGCAAAATGGTGCCAAAATATCAGTCCTCTTCAACTTCCCAAATGGTAAACAAAAACCTGTTGCATGCACAGGTTTCTATCTGAGTTATAGGGGAGTAAAGAATGGGAGTAGTCCACGTGCTCTAACAAGTGAAGGAAAGCATACAGCCTGTGCAGGCACAGAGTTGAAGGGGGAAATATGTGCCCTCCGCCCAGATCCTGCCACCTTACACAGTCTCTAAAGCCTTAGGGACTGTCCACCTGGCACTTCTGCCATTGTGGGGTGCCATTCAAGCCAATTGTATCAAAGGATATGAGATGCGGATTTCGGACCTTGAAGGATAATCGCAATTGGCATCTGGATTACAGTGCATGGTTCCGGTTTCTAGCCTACACTCTGCAATTACTGTAGCTACTGCTCTTCTGTGAGAGACATAGCTCCCACAGTGTTCTGCTTACCACAGTACATGTGTAACATGTTTCTTTCCATCACCTTCGCTGAAGTGATCGGAACAGGTAGGTCCCTCAAGAGAATCCATCCCTGAGTTCAGTTTATGTTAACAGGTGTTTATTGAAGACAACCTCTGCCAGGTGTTGTGCTGAGCATACAAACGTTAGCTTATTAAGCTCTACCTCGTGACATAGGTGGCATTATCCATGTGTGTCTGATGAAGAAATGGGTACAAAAGATTGAGGAAGTTGCCCAGCTCTCACAACTCTTACCTGTAGAGCTGGGATTTGAAAATAAGTCTGTCTAGATTTTAAAGCCATTTTCTACACTGCATCACCACTCATCTTTAATGCTATTAAAAAAAAAAAACACTAGACATGTAGAAAGGAAGGAGCCAAACCACATGTCATGGGTAACCAGGGTGTTGAGGCAAATTGAAGAAATAGCTACAAAGCAAGTATGGGATGGGTTTTCTGGGAAGTGAATCCCTCAGAAGGCGTGCAGTGTTGGCCACTGACCTGCTTCCCTGGACCTCAGTTCTCATTGTGAATGAGTTATTCTGAGGGGTGAAGACCTACTGGGTGCTCCTAAGCTGAAGGGCCCCTCTGCTCATGTTCAAGAGCACAAGCGTGACATTCAACACACCCCCGGCTTTATCTGCTGCCCACTCCTGTGACCTTCAGAAAGTTTTCACACAGAATTCGTTTCTAGTGTGGATCAGTACTGTGAGATGTTGAGGAGGCCTGTGAAGAAATTGGTAAGCTCCAGATCAGAAACTGAAAGTGTTCAAGTACACACCACAGTAGATATGAACAGAGAAATCACCAAAGAGTATATCCAGAGGCCAAAGGACATTTGATGAAACATTCACTGTCACTTCCAGTAAGAGAGGTGCAGGATAAAACCACAACGGAGTGTGGTTTTAACATATGAACATGGTACATTTGAAAAAGATCTCCAACATTGGAGAAGAGCCCAGAAAAGCAACTCGATTACACATTGGTGGGAATGTAAATGTGAACTCAAATGGGAAGCAGTATGGATTTACCTTTAAAAAGTTAACAATGGAGGCCCTCCCTGATGGCGCAGTGGGTTAAAGCACAGCACTAAGAAGTTAAAACCACTTCAGCATGAGTTCAAACCCTGCCCTGGAAGTGACCCACATGGCGCAGCAGGCCTCTCCTGACCCGTCCACTGCTCCCCTCAGCAATGCACTTTGTCAGTAGGCCTGTTCTGCTCCCCATTCTGTCTGTGCTGAATCCTCTCACCGCTCCTGCACCTCTGGCCTGTACCCCAGTTCTGTGTGCATAAATAAATCTTTGTTTTTTAAAAAGTTAACAATGGAAATAACATAAAATCCAAAGAAATTAACATTAAAAGCCCTGATGTCCCACAATGTCCATAGCAGCATTATTTATAATAGCTCAGACATGGAAGTAGCTAAGTGTCCATCCACAGATGAGTGGATCCAGAAAATGTGATATCCCCGCCATTGAATACTAAGTACCATGGAATACTATTCAAGATGAAACAGCCATTTTCACCAAAATGAAGGAAACTTGAGAGGGTTATGTGTAGCAAAGCAAGCCAGAACGCTAAAAACAAATACTGGCCACTTAGAAAGCAGAAAATTCAACAATGTAAAATACTTTAAAAACCAGTAGCCATTAATACACACCACGGGGGCTCTGAGGTTAAGTGAGAGGAGGGGAAGGGACAGGGGATATAAGGGTTTGCAGTGGAGAATCCATACAAACCGACACCACATACCATATTAAGCATCAGTCCCCTTAGGTTAACTGTTCGCAGTATGGTCATTCTAAGAATGATATTGAGATGGGGGCTCTGTGGAGCCAACGCAAAGTATTGTTTGCAAGCATAGCCCTATTTTTGCAAATACAACTGATGAGTCATCCCTGGTTCTTATTTCCCAGGGGTCTTGCTCGACTTCTAGCCTCGGTTTTCTGCACTGACTACCCAGTGACACTTGGTTCTTGACTGCCTTTCTACAGTAGGGGGCTGGAGCTGGTGACCCCTGACATTAAGCCTTTCCAAGAGATGTGAAGCATTGGCCCAGGCTCAGACATCTACACTGGTCCAAGGGAAGCAGCGCCTTTTCTTGTCTCAAAATCATGTGACTGTCTCCTCCATGCATCTATGTGTCCCCCGCCCCCCAACTGTCCCCACAGAAGAGATAATTTCCAGCAGAGGAGAAGATTTCTGAAAAATGAGTTAAGACATCAGCTGCTCTCAGGACAGCTTTGGTCTGGACGACTCTGGCCAGCGCCTGTCATGGCCACAGCACTCACCCACTCACTTGGCTGCTGGCCCTGGCCCCAGAATGGTCATTTCACCGCATTGTCTCTGGTTTCCTGGAGTTGCTGCAATTCTCTGCTAAGCAACTCGTTCACATCAGACCAACATATTGCCCACTCCAGCCTGGCAGCCTCAAGCAACCTCAACACCACCAGCCCAGCTATTTCCATCCGAACCCAGCTTTGGGAGTGGGGGTGGGTAGAAATTTTTCTTCATTTAAACAAATCAGCAGGAAAGCTGCTGAAACTTTTAGCCACTTAGTTTTAAATCAGTGGTGAGCCTCATAGTTCACCACTCAGGTGAACACAACTAGAAACACGCTCCAACTCGCAGCACATCTGAGACTAATGCTACATACAAATCAACCAGCATCAACAATCCCCAGAGGGAAAATGTGACTCTGAGAAAGTCCGGAGTGGGGGTGTGTTTGGATCCCCCATCCACACCCGCCCTTTGCTCATGAACTCTACAACTACCTGGTGAGTGCCTATAGGACAGAACTCTCCAGAAGGACAGGAACTCCACCAGCATCTCATTCATTCCAGGACTACTGGCCATGATGAACTTGCACACTGGAATTTTGAGTATTTGAGATTCAGTCCGTATCTTCTGTCACGTAGAACTTTAGAACATTTACAAAACCACGGACACAGTTTTTCTAAGTGTTTGCATGGGTCAGCCTCACCACACTCGCAAATTTTCAGAGCACAAACCACAAAGCACACAGGGCTAAGGTGGGACCACAGGGGACCCAGAAAGTGTCAAGGGGGCCCTTTTCCCCTTAAATGATGCCGAGTTCCCACACCTCCCCTTTTATATTGTCTCCCTGACTTTCATATTTGCTTTTCCCTGACTTCAATCTGTGGCAAACTGGATGTGACCTGGAAAGAGGCCTGTGGATGGGCAGTGCAGCCTCTGTTTCACAAAGCACAACTTCTCCGGCCCCAGGCCGGAGTCAGACTGAGGCTGGACCCCAAATCTGTACTTCCCCCCAGCCCTCCAAATGATTCTTAGAGGATTTGGGGAGCCACCCCCAGAGGGGTCTGTCCCAGGAAGGGGAAGAGAGCTCAGAAGGGTGCAAGTGGGCCCTCCAGGCCGGCCATTACCCACTTTAGGGAAACTCCAGGCAAGAGCTTCCTGGGCGTCGCTGGCTTTCTGAAGGTCCAGGGGCTACACTTCGAGCATCCAGCCTCCCCTCCCTGGCCCGTCACCTGGACCTGGCTGCCCAGGGTGGCCACTCACTGGCTGAGGAGAAGGGTCAGGGCTGCCCACACAGGAACTCAGGACTGTCCTCCCCAGTCAGATCTGCACCTCACCTAGAGGGGGAGCCAGTCTGGCCCCTCACTTACCTCAGCTCCAGGGTGCTCCGGGGGACCAAGTTCTGGAGACATCCAACCTGGAACCAGCGTCGTCTGTGGAGAGATGGCAGTTCAGGGCCACCATCAGGCAGCGACACTCTCAGGGCACCTCAGAGAGAATGCTCTAGCCCACTGAGGATGGGGCAGGAGGAAAGTGCCCCTTTTTACTCCCCCTCAGAGCTTTGAAGACCAAGCCTAGCCTCTAGCTCCACAAAATGGCTTCTACTAGCAACAGGCAGAAGCCCTGTGCCCGTTTCCCAAACTGCTGCATATTGGAACCATCTGAGGATCATTAAGGCCTCTCACAGCCCAGCTGCCCCACCCCCCTTGATAGTTTAAGTGGCACAGATGGGCCCAGGGCAAAGGAGGGTGAAAATGCCCCCAGATGATTCTCAAATGTGAAGTTTGGGAGCCCAGATCCTAGCTCCCAGGGAAGCCACCAGTCCTGGAGATGGGGCAGCAGGGGTCTGGGGTAAGAGAACACATGTTGAATCATCAGACAGAGCCAAGACTTAGCAAGTAGTTGGTGAGAAAGGAGAGAAGGGGCAGAAGGGGGTGGTCATTAGATTCACGTGGAGATAGTGTCAGACATTCCCCTGCTCGTGAGAGCTAGGAAAGGCATGAAAATAACCACAGTTTTTAAATAGAACATTCTGTGCTATGGCATATGCTGGGAGAAGGATGGTGGAGGAAAGGGATGGGGAAGGGGAGGAGAGGGGAGGGGTGCAGGCCTGAGGGAGCTCAGTGGGGGTGATTTCTAGGCCTCTGCAAAATGGGAAATCCGGGAGATGTGGGGAAATCTTGCAAAAGAATAGGAGAGAATGGCTTAGGAATGGGTGAGACAGGACCCAGAGGAAACCACAGGAAAAAAGAGAAACAGGAGGTAGAGAAGGAACCAGCTGCTAAGAACAACACACACCACACACAGTGGTCAATCCCGGCAGAGATTCCAGGGGGCCATGGGAGTCTCCTGGGCAGCTGAGGGGTGCTTCTCTCCACAGGACCCCTAAAAGTAGACCCCATGATGGCCAAGTGTCCCCTTCCTTTTTCCTCCTTCTGGAAGCTTCTCTCCCAGCATGCTGGGCAAGAGGAAAAGAGTTCTGGGCCGATGCAGAAGCTGGATCCTCCTTCCTGGAAATCTCACAAGAGGGGATCTGGAGGGCTGGGGAGGGGCGTGCAGGCCTCTGACTCCTATGGGTATTGGGGTGCAGCTCCCCCATCCCAATCTGGCACCACCCCCTGACACTTTGACCTCACCCTCAGGGCCTCCTTCAGGGAGAGCTATCTAAGTATTGAGTCACAGGGAGGAAACAAACCTTTCAGATGAAGCCAAGAAAAATTACACAGGGCCCTAAATTCCTAGAGCCTAGAGGGGAAGTGGCATACCTTACTGCACAGACACCTCAGGCCTGGGTATGCGTGACCTGTAGCCTGGGGTGGGTGTCTGCCAAGTCAGCGCACCCACCGTGTCCCCTGACATCACCCCTCAGATGTGCCCACCTGAGGAATTTACAGGAGGATCCCATCATCACCAGGTGGGGATGTGGGCAGCAAGACCCTACCCCCGATTCTGGGATTAGTGTTGCCTCATTAAAGCAGCATCGCTGAGGGTTGGGTTATATATGCGGTTTGAGTTCCAGGGATCATCTGGGGGTAACTAGAAACTAATGCCAACGTTAAGTGCCTCAAGATGCCTAGTGCTAGACACCGCTGGCTTTATTCGTCCCTAAGCACCACGGGCCTTGCTGGTCCAGGCCACCTGGGTCCCAGGGCCTTTGCTCAGGTGGGCTGTTTGGCCTATTAGCTTCAAGGTACATTGGGGTTCACATCTCAGACTTTCCAGGCGGTGGTTTCCTGTGGGAGAGCCGGCCAGGCCTCGAGGCGCCACTTCCTGGCAAGGCCTTCTCTCTGCTCAGCATCTGTCTGTGCTGACCACTGGCCTGGCCTTGCAGGGGAACACAAAGTATGCTTGCTGCCCCAGATCCAGACAGAAGTGAGCCCGGGAGTTGAAGCCAATCACTGGCCCTTGTATTTCAGGGGAGGGGAGAGCACAGCGCAGAGGAGATATCCAGACTTTGGGCTGCAGAGATGCAGCATGTAGGAATTTCTTGCAGGAATGCATAGCCCTGAGGGTGTCCCAGTGAAGCCCCTTTCTGTTCTGAAGCCAGCACAGAGGCAGTGGCCCCTTCACAACACAAGTGATTTGTGAGATGGAGGAGGCAGAATGGGGCTAAGGTCTGTAGGGCAGGGACTGTACTGCTGACCCAGGGGCCACTGGAACGTCAACAGTCATCCATGTGGTCAGAACCGAGCTCTCTGGTGGCAGCCCATACATCACACCACCCCCTCTGAGCCAGTCCCTAACTGAGCTCTGATTAGGACGCAGAGACGTGCCTTGGCTACAGTCAGGCCGGGTGGACACGCATGTGAGCTACCTGGAGGCACCAGGTGTGGTGTGTGCTCAGACTCAGGTGAGGAAGCCCAAGGGAAAAGAGCAGGTGTTGGGTGAGCCCAAGAGGCCTTCCTTCAGGGGGCCTTCGGGTCAGGTCTTAAGGGAAGGGGAGAACTCAACCAGGCAGTGTCTGTGGATGGACAGTAGAGAGGCACTTGAGGGGGAGGGACAGCCTAGGAGGTGCCTGCTGGCCTGTAGCCAACGTGCTAGATATCTTTCTGCATCCTGAAGCACTCTTTGGATGCTGGTATTGACCATAATTTGTGCCTTGCTCTTGGTTGCTCTCTCTCAAGAGTCAGGCTTTAAGCGATTTCCTAGAGTAAAGGCCATAGCTACCAACCTGCATTTCTTTGGACATCGTCAGGATTGCCAGAACATACCTCCCCATCCACAGAGGCACTGGGCACTGGCTGTAGGAATTCTTCCTGTAGCACCCCGACAAGAGCGCTTCTGACCCAGAAGGCCCAGTGTCCAGTCAACCAGAGGAGAGGCCAGCGTGGATACCCTGCCGTGGAGTGAATGTTACTTGCCGCACTGTGAGCCCATTGCTCCTAGCACTGCTGGCCAGACAAGGGGCAGACACAGTCAGTCCCTGTGCTTTGTATGAACAGGAGCTGACCAGTTGGGTATTTGGGCCAGGAGATCTGGGGGTTGTGACCTGTGGAGCTAAGACTGCGCCATGCAGGTCCCTGCATAGGGGTGAACAGAAAGAAGCAGGAGCCAGTGCTCTCAGGCAGTGGGAGTGGCAACTCCCTGCACATCCCGCCCGGTCAGGCTCCTGCTGCCTTTTGGTGTATCCTAACCACCAGTTGGCAGAATGAGCTGCTGTCTCCCCACCAGGAGACCCTGTCTTGACCACAAGCCCTGGCCTCTCCTGGCCTCTGGAAAAGGCCAAATTGTCCCAGAGGTTGGAGGGTGGAGCTGGGGTGTTTCTGAGGGCAGCAAGCGGACGGTCCCCTTTCCCTGTGTCTCCAAAGTGTCTGAAGCTGCTATGTGAGTCTGGGAAGTTCACTAGAGTTTTCCAGCCCATTTCTGGCACCTGCTGCTGTTGGATACACTTTAACTCCCCAAGCACTGACAAATTCTCCTTGGTGCACTCAGGCCAGGCAGGCTCCTCCAGAGAGCGCTAGCCGAGGTCACATGGAAAATAACCCTGGAGCCATGCCTCCACCTCCATGCCAAGCTGATTCGGCAGGCTTCGCTTTGTTCTCTCCCTCTCCAAGGGCCTGTTTGATTGGACCTGTAGGTCAGATTGCATTCCCCTAAACAGAGGAGTGCAGTCAAAGGTCCATGCAACATATTTGATCTGATGACTGGGAAATTTTTCAAAGAGCAATCCAGGACCACTGGGCCACACGGGCTATTCAGGCATTGGCTTCCACACAGCGAGCCTTCCAGTGGGAAAATCCATGTGGGAAAAGCCTGGCTTTGCAACCCCGTGCATTTCCAAACACATTGCTCACTTACATTCTTTCTTATTCCAGTAAAACAAAACCAAGCAGCAAGTAGAGCAAAACCCCACAGCACTACACCAACATGGTAAATTAGAAAAGGGAACATCAAAAGTACAGAACAGACCCAGGAGAAAGACAGAACAACAGAGACCCATAAAAACTCTATATGTGGCCCTCCCTGGTGGCGCAGCGGGTTAAAGCACAGCACTGAGAAGCTAAAGCCACTTCTGCATGAGTTTGATTCCTGCCTGCCCCGGAGGTGACCATATGGTGTGGCAGACCTCTCCTGGCCCACCCGCTGCTCCCCTCAGCAGTGTACTTCATTGATCTGCCTGTTCTGCTCCCCACTCTGTCTCAGGTGAATCCTCTCACCGCCCCTGAGCCTCTGGCCTGTACCCCAGTTTTATATGTACAAATAAATAAATCTTAAAAAAAAAACTCTACATGCTTGCTATGAATTTGACATAATTTGACCCTAAACTTTACAGCAGCTAGAGTGAAAATGTTATTAAATCCCAGAAAACTGGGAAGCGAAAGGTTAAGGTAGTTAGTTGCTTGACTCCCCCCAAGCAGCTAAAATGCCTGTCCCCGCTCCTTGAGGAAATGCTGCTTGCCCGAGGTACTTGAAACTTTTTAACTAAGATTCCAACCATCTCTGTCCACCCTGAGCAGCCTGTTAGCAGGAGGAGGACCCAGACTTGCATAGTGCTGACCCTGAGTGATCTGAGGTAGTTGGAAGCCTCATTTTCCTACTAAAATTCCACCTAGGGAGAAGCTAACCTGTTGTCTGCCTTCAGCAGATAGTCCAGGGCCGCCCAGTGTTCCAACACCCAACCTCCCAAGACTTCTTTGTTCTGTTTTCTTCTCTTTTTAAAAGCCTTTCCAATCGCCTACCAGGGAGGCAGTTGGAGATTTATCTTCCTGCTGCCTTACTTGTTGCAAGTAATAAACTCTTCCCTTTGACAGAACTTGGATCTGGCATTAGCTGACACTCTCAAGTGACAAAGCCTCTGAGTTTTGTAACCCAAAGAGTAGCTTGATTATCATAATTATGTGTAAACTGAACATCAGAACAAATGAACGATACTTTAACTATATTAGTGGAGGTTGCTATAAAAAAAAAGCTTTGTAGTGAGTACAAAGTTTGGTTTGTTTTTTAAAGTTTTTGTATGTTTTATTGTCTAATCATTTGGGCTTCCTGACTTGGTGTGATTAGGGTGAGCTGTCAATCACAAAATCCCACCCAGGACACCAGGTAGGGCCTAGAAATAAGCTAATTAGAACTTCTGGAAATCTGCTTCTTGAATAGAGACACCACAGGACTACAGGCAGTTAAAGCCGTGGTCTCCATGGGGAGATCTTCAAAAGACAATTTATAATGCCCTTCTACCTACAGCTGGTCTGGTTCTGTCTCCCCTCTATTCTAAGTCCTGGGATTTCCTTTGAGTCTGTGGAAGGCCAAGCAACTTTCCACTAACGTCCTTGTAGCTTAACTAGCATAAGGCTTTGACTGCTTACAAGCAAGAACCCCAAAGATATGATGGCGCTTGGTTCATAGGGAATAAGGTGCTGCTCTCTGAGAGCAAATACTCAACCCGAGTGGTCTTCCTGGAAAGTCACAATCCTGGACCTTTTATTGGTGTTCATGTGTGATTTCAGCAGAGTGAGGGGTAGGTTGAGAAACGAAGAATAATAAGCTGGTGGGGAGAAGGGCCCAGGCACACTGCCTGGCTGGTCTCCCTGAGCTCTGCATTGGGGGTGCTGCGGGCTACTACCCACCTGCCCAGATCCAGTCTCTAGAGGTGGACTGTTGTTCCAGGGTTTGACAGAATCCTGGGTAGTCACATCCCCTGTGGACTGTGTCACTGGTTGAGAAACTGGGCATAATGTTGTCTTTTGGTTTCAACTAGAAAGGCAGCTCCTTATCCTCACAGAGGCCCTGACAATATGGGAGGAGTGGACACCCCCTGGGCTCAAGGAGGACCACTGGGTGGAGACTGGTGACCCTGCCCAGATCCTCTCCTACAGTCTTAATATCCTGAAGCCTCAGCTCAAGCAGAGTCAGGCTACCTGGACTGTTGAGCATTGTCCTGAGTCTGGAGAGGACAGCCTTCAGAAGAACTCTATTCCAGAATAACGCCCTGCATATATTCTGTGACTCCTGTGTGTGAAGTCACTGATTTAATCTTGCATGAATTCTCCATTCACTTGCTTATTCATCTGGCAGATCCTTAATGTGCTAGTGGAATGGAGAGTTCCAGATGAATGAGACAAGCCCCTGCCCCCGAGGGAAGGGCACCTCACTGAAGAATTTGTTCACAGATAAATGCAGAGGAGTTCAAATGGCATTTTGGGTGGAACTCAGGGCTACTGCTGCCAGGCTGAGGAACTGGACAAGACTTCTGTTGGTTCAGACCTTGAAGACTGTCCCAGTCTGGGAGGAGAGGGGAAGACAGGGGTGGCTTCAGTATCCAGTGAAGATGTGGGCTGCAAGAGACCGGTTGAGATTTTAGACTCTTCACCCAATTTGCATGGGAAAAATGTTGAGTTGTATTTTTTTGAAGAGGATGTTTGTAAAGAATTTCTTTGGAAAGAAGTAGGGTTATTGAATGTAAGGGAACTTTGCTTATCTTGTGACATTGAGGTTTATCGAAAAACGTCCTTTGAAGAAATGATTATTAAGTGGGTAAAATGTCACGATGTCTTGAAAAATATTTCTGTACACTGTTTAAAGCAGATGAAAAAATAGTATAGTTTGGTGGTGGGAAAATAAGGATCATTATGATTGAGAATCATAGAGAATAATAAAAACTTCTGAGTGCTAAATATTTGTGCTTTTGATGTTATTTCATTAAGAGCCAAACAAGTCCTGTACGAAGATCCATTACCCAGGGCTGAGAGAGGTTCAGTGTTTTGTCTGGGTTCACACAGCAAGAGTGGGGCACAGCTGGGATTTATGCAGAGCACCTGCTTCCTCCCATAGTGCCTTGTGCGAAAGGGAAGTTATCTCTGGAGAGACTAGAACACAGGCCCTCATGCTTATACCCCAGGGGCCAGGAACCCAGTGAGAGATCCCTCTGTTGACCTGAGGTGTCAGCTGGGGATAATGATAATTGGACTGGTGCTTTATCACTTGCTTTTACTTGTGTTCCTTTGGTAGAATCTTCCATGAATCCGCCATCTTGAAGGGCAGAGCTTGCTTCTTTTCACAGATGTCCAGCAGGCTTAGAGAGGTTGTGACTTATTCAAGGTCACAAGGATGCCCTGTGGGGCTGCCAGGACCAGAAACAGGCCCTGGAGATGGTTTCTAGACCAGAAGTCTCTCTCCACTGTGCAGAAGCATGAGGAAATGCTTTGCACCACCCCCCATTACGTTCAGGAGTGCTGGCCTAACCAGGGACAACAGATGAAGTTCTCAACACTCAAGGGTTCTGGGGGCTGCAGATGTCCTATTAGGGCTGCTTTAGGTAGGTTGGCCCCAGAGAGCTTTGGCTGTTCCTGTCCCCTCTGGTCACACCCTCCCCAGGTCTGCATGCTCACCTCCTTATCTTCTGCCCAATGTCCTGTCTCTATCTACCTATACCAAAGCAACTCCTCCCTCTCCCCTTCCCCTGCTTGATGTTATTGCCACCTGTCTTCACATAGACTCGCACTTCCTCTGCTCTGCTCTAGAACAGAAACTCCGTAAAGGTGGATTTTTGCTTTGGTCACTCAGGTTCCCAGAGGGGGAATGTTTGTTGAATGAATAAACATAGACAAGAGAATGTGAAAAGAGTGAATGACTGAATTATTATTTTCCCTCTACTTTTGAAAACTATACCTTTGGGGAACACTTTCACAGGAAAGCCAAAGCAAGTCTGTTTTTCCTGAACATATCAAGTAATTAAAACGCCCTGGGTTGGTGAGGTTTACAAAGCCTAGAAAAGACTCAGAGTCTGAGAGTAGAAAATACTCCCCCTCCCCCACTGCCAATCCCCTGGGTTTTACAGGTTCTGGGAGGAAAGGAAGGGGAAGTCTGGGGTGGGGGGAGGGGGTTACCTACCTCAGGCCTGGAACAATATGGCCGTTGCCCCTTCTTTTTCAACCGTCTGGGAAATAGTTCTCGAATCCTGTTTTGAATCCCATGACTAGAGAGCTGCCTGGAGAAGCCCTTTGGAATCCAGGGAACTATTTCCTACCACCCAGCTTCAGGCCTGCAGCCAGACTCCCTACAGGCCGCCCACCCCTTCCTCTGCTTCCTCCCGCCCACCCTGGGAGCCTCCTCACCTGGCCCAAGTGGGTAGTTGGGCCCAGGGCAATTAACTCAGACAAGCTGCAGCAGGCTTCCCCAGGGGTGGCTCTGCAGGGCTCTGGGTCTCCCCTGAGCTTCTCTGAGTATCAGGAAGTGAGGCGCCCTAAAGAATCCTTCCCCCCCAAGCCCCCCCCCCCGCCCCCGCCAGGCTTAAGGGAGCCATAGTAGGAAAATTAACACTCAAAAGTGGCCATGTGAACATCCAGAGTCACTGAGCCCCTCCTCGGCTCCTCGGCTGCCTGGCCCTATCCTGGGTCTACATATCTGCCCATAGAGGGTCAAGGCAGCAGCACCTTGCAGCTTAGGGCAGTGGTGCTGCCCAGTCCTGCTTTTCTCTGCCTGGGGGCTTCTCAGTCCCAGCCCAGGAGCTGGCCCCTGTCCTAAATCCTCCACCCACATCTAGCAAGCAGGGCCTCCCAGAATTAATGCCCTTGACTCACAGCTGGGGCCTGACAGCTTCCTCCTGATCCAAATTGCTTGTTCCTGGTAGGCCACCCTGCCCTAGAACCCTGGGCTTATCGGGACCCTGCAGAGGGTAGGCTGGCTGTTAGAAGTTGATGTGGAGACCTGAAGAGGAGACAGCCTGGAAGGGCCTATGATCAGTTTGCGTAGCAGCAAAAAATCCAGTCCAGGAACGAGGCCCAGGTGGCAGAAGGCAAACAATTGCCTTTGGGTGAAGCAGCAATGCCAGGAGGGTGGGTGATGGGTGGGACACATCTAGTCCAGGAGTGTGTGTCAATTGTCAACTGTAAATATATCATTTTACATGGATGGACGGAAGGGTGGGTGGGTGGGCGGGTGAATGGAGATAGGTAGGTGGCAGATAACTAGCCAGACATGTCCATATGATAAAAGTTCTGCGCCAGTGACTCTGCTGGCTTCTCTCACTCCCTCTGATTAATCCTATTTGGAGCTTGAGCCTAAGATCTGCTATGGTTTCCAACCCAAGGCTTGAGCAAGGGCCAGGGTTTTGGGGGGCATGTTATTCAAACCCTTTTGAACCTTGGGATACACCCTGTAGGTTTTCTGCTGCCACCAAACCAGACAGTATTTGCACCTGCTTAGGAAACTGGGACTGCTCATCCCCAACATAATAAGTGATTTGGCTCTTTCTTGCTTGAAATGATAAAAGTCAAGGGAGCTGGGGATGGGAGGGAATGGGTTGCAGCAGGACAGGGACTGACTAGGGATGTGTGTGTTTTATGGGGGGGTGAGGGGGGATGGGGGGAATGTGTCAAGTCTGTGCCATTTCCTGGGCACCACAGGGTAACATGGAAAGCTTGTCTTCCCAGATCATCTCTGGGCCTTGTCTGCTCTCCACCGCAGACCCTGCCTGGTGAAGCTGTATCTGATCTCCTGTTCCCCAATTTGTGTCACATGGAGGCAAAGCAGCAAATGTGGAGGGCAGGCATGAATAGGGCAGCAGTTGCAGGGGGCGGGGTGCTGCAGGGCTTCCCCCCAGCCCCAGGCTGCTTACTTGGGCACCTCATTTCAGATCAGGGCTCCTGAGGGGAAGGCAAAGAGAAGATTGGGGGGGGGGCGGGGAGAAAGGGACGAGAGGTTGATTGATTGGTGGTAGATGACTTAAGGAAGGGTTGGGACAGGTCACACTCGGCCTGCTCCTTTCAGCAGTGTCTACCACCAGGCCACGAGTGGGTGGACACCGAAGAATGAATAGATTCCCTCATCTTGGGTAAAATGACCAGAGAAAAGCAAAACAGAGAGAAGAGGCTTCTGTGACAGGGAAGAGAAAGGATCAACACTGCAGAAATAAAACTCGTACTGGATGGCTACTTCCACATGGTCACCAGGGAAGCCCCTTCACCTCCAGGGGATCAGGGCTCCCAGGGAGCAACTCAGCTCAGATGTTTCTATGGAAACACCCGCTCTCTTCTGGGGAAGCAGCCAACCTGCCAGCCATATCAAAAATGCATCTGAGGGTGAATTTAAATTTCTTCTTTATTAAAATTTTTTTTCTGGATTTTTAAAACTTCTCCAATACATAACATCTTTTACCCACCCTGAGCAGGTCTTTCTTGCCTCTTTCACTCCTAACTCCTGGTGCTGGAGAGCTGGAGGGCTTGAGGGTAGAAAAGGTGATTCTTGATCAAAAGGAGAAGTTCATTTGCACAAAAAATATATAAACTGTGGAGGATGAGACCAGCACATACACATATGGATCGATCTACGATCCACTTTAAAAAAAAAAAAATAGACCCAAACTGTCATTTTGCATTTGCAATATCATACAAAATAATATATATATTTTTAAAACATCACATGCCCATCTGCACACCCACACGCACGCACACGCACACACACACAGTGCCAGCAGCCCCCTGCACGTCTGCTCGCAGGGGCGGGGGTCAGTAGGCAAAGATGACGTGGTAGGTGACCTGGTGGCCGTTGTCCCAGGCGTACAGCAGGCGGTCCTTGGGGTTGTAGTCCACCTGGGTGGTGTAGGAGTACTCATTTTCAAACAGCAGCCTGGGGACGATCTGTGTGTTGGTGTGGGTGTCGAAGGCATAGGAGATGTTGGCGTTGCGCTGGTTGGAGCTGTCCACCGCGTACAGCACCCCGCAGATGACGAAGCAGTTCCCGAAGAGGTGGCGCCGCAGCCCCGTGCGCCACGTGGTCTCCTTCTGCGTGCTCAGGTCCACGGCATTGAGCTTGCTCAAGACGATCACCTCCTGGCTGAAGCCCTCGTCATCCAGGGCGGGGTAGATAAGCCACAGGCCGTTCTCGTCCACGGCGAAGTCCACATCTGAGTAGCCCTGCCACCGCCAGGGTGTGGCCTCTTCGTAGGCCACGTCGTGCAGCATGGCCCAGGCAGCCACGTAGCGCTGCTTGAGGTCGTACTTGATGATGTTGCGGGTGAAGGCCCGGTTGTAGTAGAAGGCGCCGTTGTATACCACGTGGCCTGTGCCGATCCAGCTGTAGGGCAGCTTGTAGGAATTGCTCCAGCGACCTGCACCAGGAGAAGGAGGCAGCTCAGGGTAACAGGCAACGCCAGCCAGGACGGGCCAGCCTGGCGGGACGGGAGCACAACCAGACTGGGGATCTGGAGCCCTGAGTCTGGGTGTCCGTTAACCTGTCTGAGCCTCAGCACACCTAATGCCACATGGAAATCACACTTCCCTGTGGAGATGCTCCAAGGATTCAGGGTGCTCACGCACATGACATGGCTTTAAAGGTCAAGGGTCATGGCAAAGAGAGCGAGGTCAGTCCCCTGTTATCCTCTGCACAGCACTCCAGATCATCCCAGGTCCCTGGGCCAAGAGCGGGCAGGCCCGAGATCTGAGAGAGCAGAGGAGGAAAAGGAGTGGGTAGCATTCATTTCCGGGAAGGTCCTTTCACCATCAGAAGCAGCTGCTGCCCTTCTCGTCCTCTGCAGCCATTCAGAGACCCTTGGCCTTATTAGAGGAGAGCGGTGAGGAAGCAGCCTCCTGAGGGCCCACAGTACATACCTTGTTTGAAGTTCTCCAGGTTCCGGAACTCTACCAGTGTGTTGCCATAGTAGTAATTGGTGACATAAATCCGCTCATCCTTGGCCAGTGGGTCCTTCATCCAGGCCCCCTCGTTCCGCCCGTACGTATTCTGGGTGGTCGGCCCGGTGATGGTGGAAAGGGTGTCCTTGCACCTTCCTGATGGAGAAGAGGTCGGCGGAGGGGTTGGGATGAAGGTAGAATGTCCGTCCAGATTCCAAGCACTGGCGAGCTCCCCACCTGGGACCCAAACTCCTGGGCAGGCTTCAGCAGCCCTGCCTAACCTGACCCCAGGTGATCTCTGCACATCAGCTCCTGTGTCTGTCATCCATCCTGTCCTCTATGCTGCAAAGCTTCCTGGGCCACCCCATGGCTTTCCTGAGGCTCAGCCTCCTCTGGAAAGTCAGCTTCTCTCCTCCTGGATTCTGTGTGCTGTCATAGCGCGATGAGTGGGTCTCTTACACGAGGTGTCATCTACCATGCCTGCAAAGCCTGCGCACCCCTCTCCCTCCATGCTCACCCTGCCCACAGCATCAGCCCGAGGGAGAGGCAACTATGCTTCTCCTCCTGTGTCCTCGGGATCCAGAGTATCTGGTGCACTGTAGGCAAGGCAGACGTTCTGATTTTTGGATGACTATGCAGCAGCACATAGTGTGACCAGGCACCGAGCTCCATCAGCTGCTCAGCTGCCCCAGGGCCTGGCCAAGCAGTTTGGGGCTAGGTCACCACAGAGAGCAGCCCTGCCTGAGCAGTGATGATTCACCCCGAGGCCAACTGTGGGTCCTAGCAAGCTCCTTCCAGTCTGGATTCCTGTCACCACTGTGGGCAGGACACCCAGGTCTCCCCTGGGGAACTGACGGGGCAGGGGACCAAGTTCTTGCATAAAGAGCCTCCTTCAAAGCTGAAGTCTGCCTTGACGGGACAGGAGCTCAGCGGTATCCTTCTGCATGACTCCCTGGAGTGCCCATGCCCAGGAGAGACCTTACACCACGAGAACCTCCAGACCAAGTGGAAACCCCACATGCTTATTCCTCACTGTCATTATTATTCACAGCCCTGACACACGTGACCAGGAGGCATGTGTGTGCTGCTCGGTCCTGCACTGGTGGGCTATGGGAGGCTAGTGGAAGCAGCAGAAGAATTTAGCCTCACAAATGTCCCCACTCCTAGAAGCTGGGACCAGTGAAACCTGCCATTAAGACAGCTGCCCAGGTGGGTGACAGTGATGGAACAATGGATCCCTGATGTTCACCTATGACAAAAGAACCAAGGGTTGTGTTTGGGGGCTCACTAAATTCCAGACCATCCCCATTTTCAAATTGTTCCAATCAGTTCCATCTGTTCCCCCATTAGTGGTCTGAGGAAGGAGCCAGAGCTGGCAGGACAGGGCGGCACTGTGCCCTTGGCCCCGGCCTGAGGCAGCCTGGCCGTTGGAAATGGGGTGGACACTGTTCCCAGGCAGGCCCCGGTGCTGGGTGCGGTTGGCAAGGCTCAGGCAGCAAGCGCTGTGTGGGGTTTATTAGGTTCTGTTCTGACAGAGCTAGGAGGGATCAGTCTCTCTAAGACAAACAAGAGAACCTACCAGCCAAGTCCTCCTCCCCCTACAATTGAACTCATCTGTTCAAGACAATAAACTAGAAAGCTCTGGCTGAGTCCGGCAACAGAGGGCTGATGGAAAATATCTCATTCCCTGGCACTAAGTGGAGCTTGGCTACCAGCAGAGACACTATGCTCTCTCGGACTGAGGTGAACCCCAGTGTAGTATCCCCAGAGAGGGGTGTTTTTATGTGCCCCCTGACCCTGGCAAAGCCCAGCCAGGTCACTGACTCCCTGCTGCAGAAGCACCCTGGCCCAGCTCCCAGAACATCACAAATGCCAGCAGGAGGCAAGGAATTCTGTTAGTGGGTCACTATGGCTGTATGCCACCTGCAAACGGCCAGTGAGCTCCTGGAAGCAGGACTCATCTGAGTTTTGGTGTGCCAGGTTGCTCCGGGCAACCCCCAAAATCCTTATTTGATCCAGTCTCCACTCCACGGCTTTGCTATAGCTGTAGAATGTGTGTTGAGTGACCCAACCTAGGTCATGTCTCTGGCTTCAAAGTCTATGTTGCTCCAAAATACCAGAGAGCTTTACTTTCTTCTGTAGTTAAATATAATATATGCCATGTCTACTTCACAAATGTGCTTGATGATGGTGCAGTAGGCTGAGTAACCACCCTCCCTTCTGGCCCCTCAAGATACCTAGATCTTGAGATACCTAATTGCTGGAACCTATGACCTTACATGGTAAAAGGAACTTTGCAGATGTGATTAAGTCAAGGATCTTGAAATGGAATGGGAAGAGTATCCTGGATTATCCGGCTAAATTTTAAGTGCAATCCAAGTATCCTCAAAAGGGGGAAAGGGAACTGACTGCAGATGAAGCCACGTGATGATGGAAGCAAAGATAAGAGAGATGCAGCCATGAGCCAAGGCATGTTGGCTGTGCCTGAAGCCTGAAAAGTCAAGAAGTAGATTTTCCCTTGTAGACATATCTAAATTTCAACCATTCAATACTCATTTACTACTCTGGACACTGGCTTCCAGAACTGACAGAGATGTTCCTATTGTTCAGGTTACAACATGCATGCTTATTTATTATGGGATGCATAGATGGAATTCGTTCTTGGAATCAGGGATCCCCTTTCCACAGGAAGTGGGGATCCCTGCTTGCAGCCTAGAAACCCAAGACTCTAGGTGAGCACGCAGAGAGGACAGGCACAGGCAAGTCTGTGCACAGAAAACACAGACCTGTGTTTTTTCTCTTTTTTAGAACATTTAAAGGCAGGTTTCAGGGAGAAAGCTGGGATGCCCTAATGCAGACCCATCACCATAGTCTGAGAATCTGGGGACATTCTGATGTTTCCCCCTCGGCAGCAAACTGTCAGTCTTGGAGAAAAGACATTATATGTCTGAGAGAAAGCAGGGAGCAGTTCAGCGGTGCTGTGGGTAAAAGAAAAGTGCTGTCTGCCACTCACTTTGGTCTCCCCAAGACTGTTGAGATGAAGACTTACTACACAATGGTGTATGTATTAATCATTTAACCAGACTCTTTGAGGGTGGTGTTGAGGGGTACTTGGTTTTGCTTCAAAGTTTCTCAGGAACTGAAAAGAGTTCTTTTCCTCAGCATATAAACCTATTCAAAAATAGGTTTTTTAAAAAACAAGCTCACAATAGGATATTCAGCTATGCCCTGAAGGCTGGAGGGGACTCCATACACTCCTCAACCCTCAGTCCCTCTGTGGCCTTAAAGGCTCAGCAATGCCCTATGAGATGTGCTCCCAACCTTTGATTCCACCAAGCCTGTCTTAGGGTCTGAAACTGTGGACACCCCAGCCCTCCTCCCAGCACCCCAGGAGCCAGCTCCCTCCCTCTCCTGACTTTCACATCAATCTCTCCTTGGTGACACTCATTTCCCTGGGCTCTGGCTTTTTGGCTGTTTCCTTTTTTTTCTACCCAGCTTTCAAATTTTACCCTTCAGCCTCTGCTCATCCTTCCTCCATTCACTGGACACACTCAGTGCTCACCCAGGTCTCTCTGTGGAGAGCCAGTTTTTGAGCGTGGTCCTCCCACTTCCTTCAAGCCATGTTTTTCCTACTTGCCCCGGATCCTCAAGCTGCATGGGTTTAAAGCGGAGTATATTTTCTGTTCACAGCCTATTCCTCTGCACTTTCCTGCACTTTCCAAGCCAGAGAAAGGCACCGCGACTACTCATTAACCAAGCCAGAAACCATGTTCAAATCTGCTGTCTCCTTTACCTCCCATACTCCCAGTGGAGCCACACCCATTTATCTCCCACAACTTCCTCTCTTCCATCTATCCAATCCGTAACTTACCACCTCTTGTCTGGAAACCTCCAAATCCATTGCTGGTTTACCACTAAACCTCTAACCAACCCCACCCACTAGTCTTGATCTGCTCTCCAAGACGCAGCTCTGCTCAGACCCTTAATAATCCACCATTAACAACCACTGCATGGACTCCAAGTCCCTACCCCAGCCCATCAGCTCCTTTGGAAATGCTGGTCTGTCTTCTGCCATCTGCCTTCAGTCAGAGTTATCAAACTCAGATGCCTGCAGGAAGTAAAATGAGTGCCAGAGACCCTGATGAGCTAGAAAAGCAGCTGGCATGAGGCTTCAAGTTCAGAACCATACACAGGGGATGGGATGACTTCATCCCTCAGCCGCCAACTCTCTTGCCCACCCAACTGTCCTCTGATGTGTGCCCAGGGCTGGCTTCACGGGCCTGTGCCATCACACAGGCCCTTGGCCACCAGGGCTTGTCCTTGGTTTAATGCTCTGTTCTCACCTTCTTGAAGTTCTCCTTCATGGTACCTTTGAACTTGTGCCAGTATGTGACATCTAGCTGGGCTGTGGAGTGTGCGCCTGAGCAGAGAATGCACCGGCATGGGTCCACCAGCCTCACCTCCCTTTGCACACAGCATCTGCTGTGCCCATGAACACAGATTCCAGGGGGGGCCCATGGACCACCATGTAGGGGGCCCATGAACACAAGGGAAACGGTCATCTCTAGACTGAGTAAGAAGATCTGGTCTGACTGCCCAAGGCCATACTTTCCGCTTAAACCAAAACCTTCCTGGAACTGGAAAGGAGCTAAGCATCCCAGGCATCATTTTTTCTCTTTAGATACTCCCCTGCTTTTGCCAAAAATGAGGGTAGGACAGGGTGGCTCATAGTTCTCTCCTGCCTGCCTCCCTCGGTGAGGCAGGACACATGAACACGTGCACATTTCAAGAGGTGAAGCAAAACCCACGCATTCATTTCACAGTTTCCAAATCTTCTGCTAAGACCAAATCATGTTTGTGTGTAGAAGCTTTGAAGTACAAATTGTGTCATTTTGGGGGATTGCACATACAAATTAAATAAACTTACATTTCCACTTGAAACTGACATTGCACAATATAAATAGGAACAGTGAATGTATGCCAAGGATTAAATGTTGACTATTTATTCACAGTGGCATGGCCAGGCAAAAAAAAAAAAAACAAAAAAACACACACACACACACCACAATGAGAGAGAGGAGAGAGCCGCAGAAGGCAGAAGCTTAGATTCCATTTCACGGGCGCTCTTCCTGCTCTTTGACCTGGGGTCCCATTTGCACTCTGCTCTGGATCCACGGGATGGAGCTGTGCTGGCCATGTGGCTGACTCCCTTGTCCTGCTCCTCCATCTTCCTTCCGGGCCTGGCTGATTTGTCCTAATCCGTCAAGATAGCTAGGCTAGCGTCTCCTCCCAGAAGAGGGTCCTCGGGCACCCTGTGTGTCCCCGCACTGGCTTAAGAGTGTGTCCCTGTGTCCCCTGCACAAACCCTTGCACAGCCCCAAGGCTGGGACCTGCCTCATCACTGCATTCTTAGCACCCCAGCTCCTGAGCACTGTCAGTGCTCAATGTGCCCCTTAACTGACAAATCCAAAAAGTGTTCTATCACCTAGACCTCCTCTCCCAGCCACCCTGAGCCTTCAGTCTCTGCTTCTCATTCCCTCCATCACCAGGCCCCTGGAACCTCTGCCTAGAATTTTACCCTGGCCCTTTGTCTCCAGGATGTGCCAGCGGGTGTAGGCTTTCTTTGCTCCTGGCTTCTGCTGCCACTCTGTCTGGAGGGTCCCCTCTTTCCTGGGAGCCAGTGAGGAAGTAGTACTTCCCCTGGGGAGTAGGCTCCATGGTCAGAACTGACCATAGCCTTTACTGGACCAGGTGCTCAAGTGCTGGGCCCATAGTCACCCTTCTGTGCAAATGACTACACCCACTCATGCCCTGTCAGCATGGCATAGGGCCGAATAAACCCAAGGGGGCTCTCCACCCTGGAGAGAGGTGTTCAGGGTATTCTCACCATTTCCAAGGGCTGTCTCCCCCTTGCTTCCTTTCTAGGTAGGGCCCCAGGAGTTACACCATGGTGAAGCTGTGAAGCTCCCAGTGGTCTGAGGGGCTGGCTGGGTGCGGCAGAAGGCCGTTCAAGCAGACTGTGCCTGTGCAGTTGGGGCCAGGAGCTGCCCGTCAAGTGACTTGGGGTGGCTGGTGGGGACATCCCTGTGGAAGTCAGCACCTCGAGCTTTGTGGGGTGACATTCTTGTGATCACTAGGTTTCCTTGATGGCCACATGAGACAGGCTCGCTGTGGTATTGTGCTCCCGAGCGTCTTCTTTGTCTGCTCCCCTGTCCCCCGAGGCCAGTCCCCTCTAGAACAGCAGGCAGAGCCGCAGTCACGGAAGCTGGCCAGCTTGGGCCCCGTGGCACGTGTCCGCCTTCTGCAACGGCTGAGCGGTGTACTTCCCCACAGCATGTCAAGGGCTGTGCTTCGGCCGAAAGCTTGTTCCATAACTAACATTCTAACTTAACTTGATTTGGGAGCGTTCCTGGGACTTTTACAGTTCCCCTGTGGGTCAGGGTAGACATTTTAGGATAAAGTCAGGTTGGAAGCCCTGGAATAGGATGCTCCTTTGAAAGCACATCAGTTCACATCTCAAATAGCTCAAAAGCCAAACTGTCAACGGTTCATGGGCAGGAGATCAATGGCAGGTGTGGGTTTCAGCCAAATGATTTTTATTTAACTGCTCTCTAGGACATGAAGTACATCATGGTCTTACTTCACCAGAGAGGGTTCCAGAAAGGAAACCCCATTTGTACTAACAGCAGCAGCCGCCTGAGTGAGGCCCCTGACAGTGATAAATGGACCATTCAAAACAATTTGCAAAAGCGAACTAGCCAAGACTTGGAGTCACCTAGACAGCCAAACCTTCCTTCTCTGTACCCGCTCTCCTCACCACTCTCTCCTCACCCCTTGGTGAGGAGAAAGAAAGAAAGACCACATCTGTGTCCCTGTTCTATGTATTTCCTGTAATAGGTGCAAGAGGCAAGAGGCAAAAGCCCCAGTTTGTCTGAAGACACCTGGAGGCCGGTGCTTGAGCAGGACCTTATAGCTTCTACCTGACCAATGAGCCTCAAGAGGAAAACCAGCAGGCAGTGAAGGTCAGGACCCAGGGTTTCTCCTGTCTGTGAATCAGCATGTCAGTCAGGTAGGGTGTGACAGTGCTAGGAACTCCAGAAAGATGAACATGGGGTGTTACACTAGAAAATCCCAGGGGAGGCAGACAGAGAGAGTCAGGGTGCTGGGACCCAGGCCGGAGGGGTGAGAGGGGAGAGCAGAGAACTCCAGCCCTGCTAGGAAGTCATGGAGGGAAGGGGCTCCAGGCTGGCAGACACTGTCGCTTGAGGACACATGAGGGGTGTCGGGGGTGACTGCCTGTGGCCTGTCATCTTTATCAGCACTCAAGCCACCTGCCAAAGGAACAGCGGGGAAAGGATCCTGAGCTCCTGGAGGAACCATCCCCCTTGGTGAAAGGTGAACTGGTGAAGGAGTAGGGTCCTGGGGACCTCATGCCCTTGGCAGCAGGAGGTGGGACCTGAGGCATGAGCAGGCCTGAGGCTTCGCGAGTCGTGTATGGTAGTGAGAATCTCTGCTCAGACTCGGGCATCCTGCAGGAATGAACCAGACCTGCAGTTGTGGATTTAGCTACCTGTCCAGTGAAGAGCTGACCATATGTGTCACAGTCAGCTTGCTCCCACCGTAGAAGGAAAAGAAAAAATTATCTCATTTTCCCACCAAACCCACCTCTGCCCCCCCAGAACTACCTTCTTGCTTAGCTCCTTCCTGAAGTTCAAGAGATTGTGGCCTGGGGCCCATTTTTCCTCGTGTCTTGGCTAATTCTCTGTTCTATTCTGCCATTATTCTGGAATTTTCACCCAATAAGAACTCTTTGCTAAGACATGTGCTAATAAACTCACTTCAGAAAGTCGTAGAATATGATGAAGGAAGCAAATTTTTAATTTCAACAGAGCTGCACAGAAGGGCAGGGATTGCCTCGGTCATCCAGCTGCCACCTGCAGAGACCAAGCTATGACTGAGGAGCTTGGCTCCTCGTAGATCCTCCTTCCACCGCCTTGTCTCTGGCAGTAGCTGGCAGCTTATTCTGAGGAGGATGCCAAGGGAGCAGAATATGTGAAAAAGGGAAAGCTAGGTATAGGCAAACTATGTGATCTGTCCAATCAAGTCTATTTTTCAACAAGTATTTTGATAAAGTTATTAAATAGTGCTATTTTCAGTCACTATCAGTGGGGACTTTATCTGGAGAAAACATTTTTAGCTAGCTCCTATTTCCCTCCCCCAGCTGTCATCCCCCCACTCTCACAAGTCCCTGTCCTCTGGATCATCTTGTGACCATGGGGGCAGGACAGGGCTGCATCTTCTCTGCTGTTGAAACATACTTTGTTTGTTCAGGCCTAGTAGTTAGAAAGCTCCCCATATCATCTTAGAAAACTCCTATTCATCCTTCAAAACCCAGCTCAAATGAAATCTTAGGAAAGCTTCCCCAGCTTTTGCAGCAATCAGGTTAAGCTAGTGGACCTCTGCCATTTTTCTATTCCTCTATCATTGCATTCACCACACACTACCACAGTGGCTCCATGCACTCCAAGGTCAGGAGGGGGAGTGGGGGTCCTCAAGAGATTCTGCCTTGGTAACCACTGCACAGGTGGTTTCCCTACCCTCAGCCTTCCAAGCTCTGAGCCGCGCCCCCCCCCCCGCCCCCCCAGTAAGACTCCCTTGTCAGTGCATGATTTGGTAAAATTACTGCAGAAAACTTAAGTCTAGTCATCACCAAATAACTCAAAACCCTACTAGTGTAGCCTCCACACTAGCACTTGACAAACGTTTATAAAACTGACAAAGAGGCGGGAGATCATGATGCATGGATTTCTATAGATTTAAATAAGGCTCCACTCTCGTCACTGGCACACTTAAATCCCTGAACCCCAGATGTCAACCTCATCATTGACCAGAGGCGTGCCTCCTCTTGCCTTTCTTTGTGGAGTCTCACCGTTGGGCTCCTCCCCCCCTTCCAAGCCACTTCCAGGTTCAGCCTCTTACCTGGGAAAGCAAACTCACCTATGACATTCCGGATGTCGTCTTCCTCTTCGGGGCTCAATGTGGGGCTGGCGGGAGCTGTGCGCTGCCCAGTTGTGACATCGCTTTCCAGTGAGTCTGTGCCACCCACGGTGGGAGGCATAGGCACTGTGTATGTGGTGTCCACAAATTCGTACTCAGGAGCCATTGACGGAGAAGCTGCAGCAGTGGGGGTCTGGGTGGCCGTGCTGGCCACAGTGGTGGCTGGTCCTTGCGTGGGTCTGAGGACTGCTTCCCCTTCAGGCTCTGGCAGCACTGAGGTGGTCTGGGGGGATGTTGAGAATTGCCCAACTGAGGTCGAGAGAGTGGGGTCAGGGTCGTGGGCAGCTGAAGACTGAGCGGTGGGTTGAATGTCTGCGGTGGACTGAATGTCTGCGTCGGTTGTCACAGCAGAGCCTTGAAGGGTGGTGACTGGTCCCGTGGTGACTCCGGTCAGCAGGTCATTGTGTCTCAGAAGCTGATCTTCAATCAGCAAATCCACTCCATTGTCACCGCTGAAAGACTCATCTTCTGGGGAACAAACACAAGGGTCATTTGTGGCTCTGGAAAGGGAACAGACTTTGGATGCCCAAGCGCAGGCAGCATTTGGCAGGCTAGTGAGAGGGTTTCCTTTCTCACATGATGCCCGGGGTTAGAGATGGAGTCCGACTGGATCAAGAAGAGGGTTATAGGAGCACGGCGGCAGGGTCCCAGGCGCCCTCCCAACTGACGCTGCGAAGCTCCTCTCAGGCCCCAGGGGAGCTCCTGGGCGCACAGGCACAAGGAGGAGGAAGTCGGTAGCCCAGTCCCCTCATTCTGCAGATAATGTGGCTCATGCACAACATGAGCACAGCCAAGAGCCCCGTGCTCACGGAGCTCCCGTCTAGCTCCCATCTCCCGGAAGGGCTGCTGGGAGAGCGCTAGGGCTGCTGGGAGAGCGCTAGGGCTACTGGGAGAGCACTAAGGCTGCTGGGAGAGCGCTCGAAGATGCTGTGGGCAAAGATCAGATGGGGTGAAGAAGGTCCAGAGAACTGGGGGGGAGGGAATCTCCAGCCATGTATAAGTGTCCATGGTGGGACACAGAGGGATGGAGCACGAGCAGAGGCTGAGAGGAGTAAGGGAGTGGCCCAAGCAGCTCTCAGAGGAAGACTGTGCGAGGAAACCACAGCAGCACAGAAGCCCTGTTCCAAAACCGCCTGGAAGACCGAGCAGGAGTGAGGGGGAGGGTAGCAGAGAGGAGAGCCCAGACCTGGGGCCATTCCTATTCCCGGGGCTGGGGCTTGGTGTTCTGACTTCAGTGCATTGAGTGAGGTGGAGAGACTGCAGGTTTGAGCAGGGGTAGGCAAAGCTTCCCAGCAAGGACACAGAAGTTTGACCACTGAGGACATAATGGCTACACTGGATTTTATCAGCTCATCAAAAACAACTTTAAGAAGCTGAAGACACATGCCACAGCAGGGCACACATACTATGATCCTTGGCTGACAGTGGGCTTGGACCCAGGGTATTTATAAGACCCCCACAGGTCCGTAAGAAAAGGCAAAAGGGTGAAGCCAGCGATAGGGCACATGCAAACAGAGAGCAGTGACTGGACCTGGAGGCTGACAGTCGGGAGTGGGCACTGCTGGACAGGACAGTGGGGACCCCCACCTCGCTCCAGGATCAGGACAAGGGGGAGGAGCAGGGCAAAGAGGAAGAAAGAGGAAGGATTAGGGAAAGAAGGGATGAGATAAACAGGGCTGTGAGTGTGTGAGGAGGAGGAGGGCTGAAATTTCCCCCTGGAGAAGGGGAGGCAGCCCAGAGAAGCCCACCATATGGCTCCGAGTGAGACATTCCCCTCCAAACCTCAGTGTCTTCATTGCAAATGGGATAAGTGGACTAAGGGCCCTGAAGTCCCTGTGACGCAGCCCTGCGGTGTTCTGCAAGCCCAGAGAAGTTGAGTGATTTGCCCAAGGCAGCAAGAAGTCAGGAACCACAGGGATTCTTGGTGACCCAGCTGGGTCTTCGGGGCCCAGGCAGTCAGCAGACTGCAGGAGGGATGTGGTCTCAGTCCATTGCTCCCTCCCTGCCCTGGCCCTCAGGCGGTCCTGTGGACCCCAACTCACGCTGCTCTTCGATGTCGTTCTCTTCCTCAGGGTCCTTGGCTTTGTAGTAGGTGATACCTCGAATGACAGTGGGCTTGGAGGCTGGTCGGCCCCTTAGCTGGACCTGCCTGTGCAGGGGCCGCTGGGGCTTCACCACTGTGGGCGGAACCAGGGGCCGAGTCCGCAGGAGCTCAATGGAGTTGATCTGCTGAGACACGGTTTCCTCTTGCAGAAACTGCTCCTCATACTGCTCCACAGAAGAGACACAGGGGAGGTCAGGTCTCATCAGTGCTTGAGCCAAGGGCGTGCTCAGATCCTCTGCTAATCCCAAAATTCTTCCCAAGAACTTAGCGCTGGTCTTTGAGTCTTACATGTGTTATCTCAATTTTATTTCCACCAGCCCTATTATGGGACTATTCTTATCATTCCCATTTATGGATTGGGTAATTGGGGCACAGAGAGGTTATATAAGTCGCCCAGGGTCCCACAGCTGGTAAATGGCAGAAGCATTTGAATCCAGGCAGTCTGGACTTGTACTCCACACTCCACTGTGCTCCCCATGGAGCACAATTCTCTGCACTGCTCTGGCCTAGAGAAGTTGGGTGACTTAGCTTTGGGATCAGTTCTTTCCAGCAAAATCCTTGTAGGCAAGGGTGCTGGGACTGGCCATGAGTCCGAGAAACAGTGCATACCCCAGGAGGAAAGGTTGCTTTTACCTCAGAACAGACTGCTCCAAACCCTTCCCACTGCATGGGAATAAAGCCTGAAGTCCTTGATCCGGCATATAGAGCTAGCTTACAGATGGACCTTGCACCTGCTCAGGATTCATTTTCCTTGCCTTTCCCCCTGCTCCCACATTCTTGGCACCCCTGGCACCTGGCTGTCTCCTGAACCTCTTGGTTCTTCGGAACTATTGCCTTTGCTCAGACTTTTCTGCTTCAAGGTCTGGCTAAAATCTTAGGTCCCCTAGGAAATATGTGCAGACTTTTCTACTCAGAATTAACATTTCCGTCCCAATCCTCACTTTGTGCTTTGCGGCAGATTTCAAATTGACTGCCAGAACCCTGTCTCCTTGTAGGGTTTTGTGGGAGTGCTCACTGGATTATGTGCTGGCTATTAGTAGAAGTTGGTGGGAAGAGCTTTAGGAGATGCTCACAGGCTCAGTGGGAAGCATCTTTCTCACTCTCTTCATTTCTTTGGCCTGAAAGGTGGACAGGATGGCTGGGGCTGGGCAGCTATCTTGTCAATGGGGAAGGGGGGTTGGAAAGACGAGTATCACTAATGATGTCATGCAGCTCAGCATACCAGTCCCAGGCACCTGCTTTCAGAGTTCTGCATGGAACAACACAACCCTCTCTTGTTTGAGGGTCTCTCATTCAAGACTGAATACAACACCTAATGGCCAGACATGTCCCTTTAGGTTTTGCTCTATAACAATGAACAAGGGTGACAGGATTGTCTACATTTTATAGCTGAGGGAAGAGGGGCTCAAACCATGCAGCAATTTGGTCAGAGGTCAGTCGCTGAGGTGCCCAACAGGGGCACTAAATCCCATGCTGCCTCCGGAGCTTGTGTTCTTCCTCACATGAAGCCACAGAACCCACAGCCCCTGACCACAGGGCTAACTCGAATGCCCAAGTCCCAGGACCTCAGTCTGGCTACTGCCCAGCAGACGTGGGGATCCCTCATTTCCCACTGGAAAGAGCTGCCTGGGAGGCCAATGAAAGGCCCAGTCCTTGACTCACACGCTGTGGGTCGTCAAATTACGGGACACTGGTTTCCCTCTACATTGCAAACGCAGGCTGTCATTTCTTCGTGGCAAATCCCAGAAACTGTCTTTAATTCCAGTCTCTCAGAACTGGGCAGGAACTGCACTGCTCTCTCTCAGCCAAGGAGCTGGAGCAAGACCATGGCCAGCCTTCGCCAGAGAACATATAATTTCCTTGGATCCACAGGCGACATGCTAGATGCTTTGATTTCTCTCTCTCTGCTAATCCAAGAGTCTGCTGTATGACTTCAACTCAGGTTGAAGTCCCCCTTTGCCCCCAGATCCCCTTGTCAACTCTCCCAGAAAGGACCTGTCTGGAGAGAGGCCACCAGCAAACTGTTATTCACTATTCCGGGGTGCCCCGCCGTCATCTACAACAGCCCTGAAAACAGCCAAACCCAGACACCTCACTGTCCCCTTTTCAGTAGTGTGCTCCCAAAAGAGACAGAGGAATGAAAGGACAGAGGGGGACATGACCCTTGGGCTCCTGCCCCACCTCTCCTTTCCCTCACCCCCAGCACCCACTCTCTCTCCTGGCTGTACCCCCTTCACCCTGGTTTGGGTGGATTGTGCTAACTTCAGCATTGTGATGAATGGAGGCTTCAGGAGGGGAAAAGATTCTGCTGAGCAAGGAGAGAAAGAGTTTGATGTGTTTGATTTGGTTTGCTGTTTGCCCTCAGGAAATCTGAGCTGGGTTTCTGAACATACCACATAATGTGTCATCAAGACAACAGAGAAATTCTCCAGCTCAGCCGACTGGGAGATGGAAGCCAAGAGGCGGCCCTGAGCAGCGGCGGATGTCAGCCCAGATGTGTCGGCCTGGCCGTGTCTTGGGGCCGGTGAAGGCACCTCCAGGTTTCCTCCCAGCCCTAATGCCCTGGCTGGGATTCACAAGCTCAGATCTGCTCGGGGTGACCCACCAAGCAGATTACAACACGTGTTCAGTGGCTGGCATGAAAGGACCCCAAAAATGAGAGTAAAAATGATTTTTAAAAATGCTATTTCCAAAAAGCATCAAAATCACCATTGTAAGCAAAGCCAGAAATGACTGGTTTTCCTGATACTTATTTTATGGTTTGGGATTGTTTCTATTTTGAGTCATATATTGGGCAGGGTACAGGCAAAATACTGGCTTTGGGGCTACGGCCCCCCAAATTCTAACTTGTCTCCTGTCCCTTTTTCAGATAACATGTGCCAGAAATCCCCCTAGCCCACAGTCACCGCCTGCTCGGCACCTTGGGATGGGCCTCTTTGGCTGAGAGCCAAGTCTCTATACCCGGTCTCACTTCCTCTCTTACCCCAATTCTTAATGAGCAGCCAGGAGTCCAAAGCAGCAACGCTTGCCAGCCTTGTGCCCATGCGGGCACACTGAGCCTCAGCTCAGGGCTTTGTCTCCACTCACACCCTGCCCAGCTACCCGAGGGCTGAGGGCTCCTTCCACAGCACACCTGAAGTCCAATGTCTGCTGCCCACTGCCAACCCTTGGCAACCAGTTAATGTCAGCAGGGCCTCGCGTAATTTCTGCTCCCTCCTTTGCCAGGACCCTCTTATGCATCGTCCAGCCCTGCTTCACTAAGCCTCCCACACTCTTCCCGGCCTACTGCCAAACTTCTGTTTCTCCTTTCCCCTTCTGGGTTATCTCCCAAATGAATGTCTGTTTCATAGGCATCACCTTGGGAGAAAACCCAACCATGAGATGGTAACACATAGACTTCACTTGGTAACTGCAGCCCAAAGTGGGGGCTGATTTTTAGGCAAGTCGGTCTCTGGTGTCACTCATGTCATGAGACGGTTTTCTGTTTCATGTAAGGGTGACTTTGTGCCTGACAAAGGTTGGAGACATGGGCCACCACGTCCTGGCCATGCAAGGGTCACCAAGCACCTTGCTGGATCTGTTTCCTCACTGACAGGTGAGGCTGTGTCCAGAGCTGTGGTGCAGACCACAGGACGCAGCGACACAAGTAAGGCATGTGCTACTCAGTCCCCTTCAGCATGGAGGACCCAGAGTTGTTTCCAAACCCAGGCACCTTGGAAAGTCAAGTACTATTCCTAATCAATTCAGGCCAGTGGGAGCGAACCAGAAAGTCCCACAATCGGCACATGTGTGCTCCTTACTTACAAAGGTGTGGGGTCCCGAAAAGGCATGTGGGCACAGTGCAAAAAGGCTGGGACTCAGGGGAACAGACTTTTGTGGGGGCTTCAACGCCTGCTCACTGACACTGTCTAGGCCTCAGTGCTGAAAGCAGGACACAGAGTCCTGCCCTCGCAGACCCGCAGAGTTGAGCCACTGATGCAGTGGACACTGTTTGGATGGTAACCCAGAGGCTCTAAACGTGTGGGGTATGGGGACCCCAACTGCCAGGCTGCCTTCAGAGGCCCTTGGGGCCAGGCCTTACCTCAGGGTGTGCGTAGGCTGCCGCTGTATCCCTCTGCAGGGCTGAGCGGATGTCTGGCTCGCTGTCCAGGACACTCTTGGAGCAATTCTCTTTGCTCTGCCTGTTTACCTCGGCGCGAATGTCTGCCATGTCCTCTTTGATCTGTTCGTTTTCTTTGGTGAGGTTTCTGGAAACTTCCTGAGAAGAGAAAAAAGTGAAAAGCAGATCTGTGCAAGTCTCTGAAGACAAACAAGGACAGACGGCCACCACCAACTGCACAGCTCTTGAGACGCACAGGCTGAGGAAGGGGCCAGAAGGCCTGGCCCCTGCGTGCCCTGCGGGGCGCTGAGACCCGCGGGGGACCCGTGGGCATTGAGGGGCAGCTGGGTCCCAGCATGTGCCTTGCTGGCCAGTCCCCGCCATGATGCATTCCTAACAGACACTGCCACACTCAGATCGCCAGGACACACAGTGACGACCTGTCGATGAGGAACATTAGAAACAACCACATACAGCATCCCACAAAGGTGAACTGGTAGCTCAACGACAGAAGGGTTTTCCAAGCAATTTGAGAAGATGTGGCCAAAGGAACACATTTCCCCAGCTTTTCCAACAAGATCACACTGTTTCTCAGCACTTGAAAAGCATCCCAGCATCCCTCACCTAGAAAAATTGACAAACTGATTCCAACTTTCCCATTTAAAACCTTTGCCCTAAATGATCCCCACTGGGCAAATTCACTATTCTTCAGAACAAGCTCATGCCAGAAAGGACCAAAGTCACATCCCACCACCCACTGGTTAGTATCTCTTACTGGTCCAATTGGCTGGGCTGGGGCGTCAGGACCAGTACCCAGAAGGTGAAGCCCAATGGGGCCACAGACAACTGTTAATCAGCTTGGGACTGTCCTCCCTGAGTTATCGCTAAAGCAGTTTCAGACGTGGGTCCCCTCTTGCCTGGCTATGGCCCCCACTGTGGGTTCCACAGTCACCTGAGCTCTTAAATGCCTGTTTTCCTTGGGGTCTGTTGAGGAGGGTGGTGAAGGAAAACGAGCATGAAACAGAGGATGCATTTGCTTCTGTCCTGTAACGGACACAGGCGTGAAGAGCTTAGATGTTGCCAGGCAAAGCCCTGCCGCCTGGTAAGAGGGAAGCCAGGGTGGCTTAGGGCCAGGAAGACGTAAGAGCCCAAGTAGACGATGACACGCAGACACTGTGGCTCCACAGCCCCCCACCCTAGGGGCCCCCTGGAAGAGCCTTGCTTGTTAAAACTAGGAGCTTGTTAAAACTAACCAGGCTCCCGGGCCAATGACGAGGCCACGCTCAAGGCGTTTCACTGCATGCCAGGTTCTGCACACTGGAAAGACTTGATATGTTCTTGAGGGCTTAGGCCAAGCCAGCCTCTCTGAACTGCACAGAATTTACTGTGAAATGAAAAACCATGAGAAAGCAGCCTTGTTTCAAGAACACCTAGGATGCTGGTATGGCCACTCCTGATAGGCATTATCAGGGGCAGTCAAAATGCAAAGAAAGGTTAGAGGCACAGGCAGATTGATGAAGTACACTGCTGAGGGGAGCAGCAGGCAAAACAGGAGAGGTCTGCTCTGCCATGGGGGTCATCTCCGGGGCCAGGGATAGAACTCGCATGGACACGGAGTCCGGCTGTCTGGCCACCACCTCAGTGCTGCCACCGCTGCAGCTGCACTCTCTGGCAGATGGCTCAGCAACCTGCACTCAGTGTGCCTGTGTGTAGCTGGGGGCAGTGCCAGCACGTTCCCTCAGGTATGATGAGGGGCAAACAAGTTAAAATATGTGGAAGTGGCCCTCCCTGGTGGCGCAGCGTGTTAAAGCAGCATTGCGAAGCTGGCAGCAGCTGTGTTCATGAGAGTTCGATCCCCGGCCCCAGAGGTGAACGCCATGGCGCGGCAGACCTCTCCTGACCCGCCCGCTGCTCCCCTCAGCAGTGTACTTCTTCAATCTGCCTGATTCTGCTCCTCACTCTGACTATGGTGAATCCTCTCACTGCCCCTGTACCCCGGTTCTGTGTGCATAAATAAAGAAACCTTTAAAAAAAAAACTATATATACTGGGAAGTGCACAGGATAAGGTCTGACGCTGCTGCCTTTTGAAGAACGTGGAAGAAGGAAGGGTCCCTAGACTCAAGCCTAATCCTCTGTATCATCGATGAGGAAACTAAGGTTCAGAGTAAAGATGTGACTTGACCAAAATTACAAAAAGAAAGCAAACTGAAGCAAGCATCTCCCAGCCCTCTGTCTTCAGTTCCCCCAGAGGGTCTCTCAGAATAAGGGGCTCTGTGCTCCCTGGTCACATCAAAGGGGCCATGCAAGGCAACAGCTTAGTCTAGGCAGAAGAGAGGACCTCAAGTGCAGGGAAATATGGAAATTTGGACTCCCAGAAGTCCTTACTGCTCAAAGTGTGGGCTGCTTACGCCGGCCAGCTTGCTAGAAAACACGTCAGCTCTACCCAAGCCTACTGAACTGGAATCTTCCTTAACTCTCCTCATGATAGGCATGTACATTAAAACTTGAGAAGTGCTGCCTTAAATGTAGGAAGGTTGGGCATGGAAAGGAGGCAGAGATCTATGAGAGAGTCTGTTTTTCCAGCATCCATTTGGGCCAACAGAACAGTTCTTGGTGCTTAATGGGATTCAAGCACCACTGTACACTCATGAGCACCTGCTTAGAGCCACCCTGTGCATCCCCTGAACTCTGCATCCTGTGGGACACGCACCAGCAGGTCCTCCAAAGCAGTCAGCAGGTGAAGAGTCAAGTGAGGGGTGCAGGCTCTGATCCTGGGGAGCTGGGGACAGAAGTCCCCACCAGAGGCTCAGCCAGTCGCCCCAGCAGCCACTCTGATGAACCCTGCAGCCAGGACTAGTAGCCTCACTGCTTAAATAAGAACCTTCTCTTCCTCCCTCCCCACACAACCCCTCCCCCCATCTAGTCCTGGCAAGCTGCGTTGGTCTGTGCCCTGGAAGGGAGGCCAAGGGACCTTGTAGATTTGACTTGTATCCCCCAGGTCTGGAGGTCTCCAGGACCATGGAAGACACCCCTTCTCAGTGATTTCCAAATCTCCAATTCCTTTTCTGGTTTTAACGAGAATTCATTTTTCTGGGATTGCTCAGGAAGGCTTGAAGACGTATGGCCCCAAGAACCAGGGGCAGGAGAGTTTATTCCCCTCTTGGGACAGCAGAGCCCGCCAGCGCCTGAATAAACATGGTGCTGTGTGGAGTCACCCCATTGCCCGCAGCCGGGCCAGCTGCCCTTTCCAGAGCCCCAGCAGCAGCTGGCTTTCCTAGTTGCCCCCACCCCGCCAGCCACCTCCACCCCAGGGATGCTGACTGGGGATCTCCACCCCCCACAGGGCTCCGTTTTCCTCACCAAGGGCCTTTGTGTGGCACTTAAGAAGATGCTGCCCACACAGAGCACTCCCGATTCTGCCCTGGCAAAAGGGCAAACCCATGACCTCACGCCTCCAGCTCTTCCCTGGGACAGCTGCAGGCGTGACATTTATGACGTATGCAACTTGGCTCATGGGCTGGCAATGTGATGGAGGAGGCGGGAAAGGTCACTCTCTGGCACGGCGGGTGCACCACATGGCCCTGCTAAAGATCCTGGCACTGGGAGGAGGAGGGAAGGAAGGAGGGAGGAAGAGGAAGTAGCCAGAGGGTTAGCACATAACAGCCATGGCATTAAAGATCTGGGCACTTGGTCATGAGGCCTGGAGATGGTCAGGGCTGAGGGACTGAGAGGTGTTCACACAATGCGTGCACATGCTGGAGGGCACATAGCTGGTCCTTGGGGAAACCTGGGGAGACATGGCCACACTGCTGAATGGCACAGCTGTCCATGGTGCCAGCAGCCAGGTGCCCAGGGGAAGAAGCATGTGACTCAAGCAGGACCTTGGGCCAGGGGGAACTAGATGAGGGTAGAGGAGGGTACAGTCAGCACTGGGCAGCCCCACTGGTCAGTGTGCAGCTTTAAGGGGCATAGAGAGCTGAAAAAACCAGGTGTGGAGCACAGAGGCTGGGGGAAAGTTGGTTCTTGGGGATGTAAGTGTTCTAACCTGGTCTGTGGGACTAATGTGCCTGGGGGCACCAGGTAGCCACTTAAGTCCAAAGCATTGGGACCAGGCTGGAAGCTGACATGGTGCAGCGCTCCTAGCCCCAGCTGGGAAAAAGAGTAATGGTCCCCACCTCCCAGGGCTGGCATGGAGGAAGGATGAGGGCTGCCTGTGAAAGGTACCAGGTATGAATGGGCTGGACTCTATAGATAAAGCTGAGCAGATGGCGCCTGGGATCTTAACAAGAATAGAGGTAGAAGACCAGGTGGGCCCTCCCTAGTGGCACAACGGGTTAAAGCACAGCGCTATAAAGCTCTCCACAGTCACTGTAGCATGAGTTCGAATCCCCGACCATGGAGCTGACCCATACGGTGCGACAAACCTCTCGCTGCTCCCCTCAGCAGTGTACTTCAGTAGATCTGCCTGTTCTGCTCCCCACTCTGTCTCTGGTGAATCCTCTCACCCCAACCCACCCCCCACCCCAGAACTGTACCCCAGTTCTCTTATGCATAAATAAATAGTTTTTAAAAATGAAAAAAAGAACCAGGTGCTAAGGTTAGTGCGGCTGGTCCCAGGGAAGGTGAAGACACAGGCTGGAGTGTTCAGAAACACTCGATATTTCTGGAGGAAACTGGGCCAGAAGACAGCTGAGCTGAACTGTGGCCCCAAGTCACTTCAGACACATGCCCACACTCAGGGGGCTGCCTGATCCCCAATGACTGCACAGGGCCCAGGTACACATGGAAGCCTGGGGGCAGAGGGAACAGGTGTCCCTGTGGGCGTGAAGTGTGGGGTAACTGGAGCCTTAGTGTGTGTGGGGGGGGGCTTGGAGCACCCGTCAGCTGGACCTGCTCGCCTCTAAGCCAAAGGCCTGGAGAGGACCAGGTGGCCTCGGATTGCCACCCCAGTAGACAGCTGTCTCTAGGCCCTGGTAAGAAGAGAGAGCAGCTAGCAACAGCTGGACCCCTGATGGTGGGATGGGCACAATCCCTGAGCACAGCTGACGGAGCAGGCTGGCATTTACCAGCTGTCATCTTCAATCGCCCCAACCACACCAGCTGCCGAGAATCCAGTCTACACGAGAGCTCTGCTAAGACAGCTTAGACCCAGGCAGCCCCCAAGTCCAGAGTCTGGAAGAACAGTTCAGCAAGCGAAGAGCAAAATGTCAGACCTCTGATGACGAATTTTAATATTTTAATTTTAATAGTAAATATTAAATATATGTAAATATATCCTGCCAGCTCAAGCTGTTCCTAGGCCACAGATGGAAGGCCAGCTCTCACACCTAAATCCCCTTAGCCAAGAAGAAAGTCTGGCCACAGCAACAAATTAGGTTTAAAGTATATGTAACCCCAGGAGAGGTAATATATTGACTTGAATTCATATTAAGAGGTAAATTGAATGAAATAACATTAGCTGAAATGTACTAAGAAATATTATCTCTAACCTGTTTCCTTTTCACAGATGAGGATGCTGTGGTTAGACCCAGTGGGTGACATTTCTCTCTAGGCTGCCCTTGAAGAAGAGTGAAATGACCAAGAGCAAACCCTTCTATGAAAGCAGGTTTGATCAGAGGAGAGAACCCTCAGGGTATCCCCAAGGGAGTGGAGGGGAAGAAGATGGAAGGCTTGGAAAGGGACCGCTCTCCTAACTTGTGGAAAGGCCTGTGCAGATGAAAATTACATTTTCCTTAAAGTTGATGAAAAGATCTATTCCCCAGGGTCAAAAATGTGTCTTTGATCTTGCCTTCCAGACCAGAAACACAATGTCACCAAACCCTTAGGTTTGGGGAGAAGCCTTGGCAATGCCTGGGCCAGCATGTTCTGGGGAGCGGGCCAGTTCTGGGTCTGGTAAAGCCATCATGGACATTACATCTTACTTGGACTAACATTATTAGAATAGGCTTCAGAGGACGTTCGGCTTCACAGTGCCCACGTGTGCTTGTGGGTGAGGTTTGCAAACTGCAGCAGGTAGAGAGAAAGACGAGAGCCCCTCCCCCCCCCCCACACACACACAAGAAGGGACCACAGGAGCACACACAGTCTGGAAAGCTTTGTGGCCACACTTCTTTTTTAAGAGCATGAGACAGGCACCCCAGCATAGCAAAGGTATATGTGTACATAATCACCCACTCATTAAAGGACTTATAAACCTTGACAGGTGTCTGTAGCAGAGCAAGGGTGGGGAAATCTTCACAAAGATTTGCAATTTTTATGGGAATGACCTAATCCAACGAAAGCCTTGATACTAGAAAGGATTATTTTAATGATGTAGCCTTCTGTTGGTCTTTTTCTCCACCTGGCCATAAATCTGCTCCCCAAAGCAGGATGTATACAGGACAAGCCTCTTGCCCTGCTGCCTGCAGAAACCATTTTGCAGGCCTGGACAGCATACATGTCTTTGGGGTGAAAGACTCTATAGCTGGATTCGAGCCATGGCTAACTACTGCATCAGTTGCAATAGTCACTGCAGATACAGGTGCAATGGACAGAATTTGTCTTTGCCTTTGGAGACCACTGACTTTCCATTTTGGGAGACCTTTGCTCTGTGTCCAGATACCTCTAGCTCCAACATCTACCCATGCTTCCTATACCCCTCCCCCTTTCCAGTCACCCCAGGAGAGGGGCAGCCAAGGTTCAACACACTAGTGGTACTTGGAACAGTTCTAGGGGAACGGCCATGGGGCTGCAGGTCTCCACAGGAGACCCAACAAACAGGCGAAAAGGAATGAAATGAATAGGAAAAAACATGGCGTCATGTTTTTGGAACTCAGTGAAATGGCTCTGTTAAGATATACTCTCCAATTTGACAAAAATAAGGAAGTCTAGCCATACTAATGTGGGTGAGGTTGTATGTGAATGTTTCATACTCTGCGAGAAAAGAGGTGAACTTGAGCAAAGCCTGGTGATGTTGTTCTGTGTTGAAGAGCAACACGTGAATGACCCAGCTGGCCTATTCCTACTTCCACGCCATCAGACATTCCTGTAGGCTCCTTTACATACAGGGAGGCCCCTGGGGCCCTGCGAGTGAAGAATTATGAATCTGAACAACCTCCTATCATCAGCAGCAGAACAGATCAAATCCTGGTGGTCTATCCCTGCAATACAGCACCACACAGCAACAGCTCTGACTGCGCTACAATAAGAAAACAACACTGAGAGTATTCAAAACCATGTATGTGAAGGAAGTTGACCACACCCAAGGGTGCATCGCAATCACAACCACACACCTCATTCTGTTGGAGGCTATGTATTTAGAATTCAGAAACCAGCAAAACTTGCATGTAAGGATGCATCCTTAGATGATGAAACTATGAAGAGGAGCAAGGATTAACAGAGAGGACAGGTGGAGGGGAGAGGCATGGGGGAAGGAAGGGGCTCTGTTTTATTCTTAAACTGGGGGTACTCACGTGGGATTTGTTTTATAAGAATTATGAAGCTATCTCTTCCTCGTTTGTGCAGTTTTCTATGCATATGTTACTTTTCGCGTTAGAAAACAAAATAAAAGCAATTCTTCCACCACGAAGAGCTCCCAGCGCTGATTTTACCAAGACTGGAGGCTGAGAAAGCCCAGATCGCATTTCTCTCCTTCCTTCCTCTTTCATGTGCAAATGGAGTTTCCATGCCTATGTTGTGCTACAGACCCAGGTGGCAGAGCACGTGTGTGCCTGCGCACACACTCACACACCCACACACCACACGGGCTGCATCTCCTGCCAAGCTCTGCTCTGATCTGGGAAAAACGCCCCTTCAAATGGACCCCGGCTGTCTGATTTGACCTCCAAAGAACTCCCCTTGGGACTCAAGATGATCCAAGACCAAGAGCAGAATTTCAGTTCCATTCTCCTGCAGAGCCAGGTTGGAGAGGGAGTGTTTTTTCCATTTACCCAACATCCTGCCTTTTCAAAGACGGCAGACAGTCAGCTGCAGGAGCCAGGAGACAACGGCTGGACCTCAAGTTGAGGGACACTCTCCGTTCCATGAGCACAGGGCCCAAGCCCACCTGTGGTAACTGTCAAGCCACAGCACCTTGTCATTCCAACAACCTAGTTTAGAAACTTCCCCTCCCCCACGACCCACTACCGAGCTCAGTGAAACTTCTCGAACTTAACTTTAATCGACTGAATAGAACTTATGGGACATACTCCAATTCTGCCTGGAAATTCCCTTGGAAAAGCTATTGTTTTAAACTCTGATTAGGAAAAACTGATCCTTGCAAGGCAGACAGCAGCAATTCACAGAAATCTGTTGGGCTCATTAGAAACGACCCTGGAGCAGGCACCAGAAGCCTGAGCTCCAGCTCATCGTGACTATACAGACAACACCTATGTCCCTACGTCCTGCACCCTGTCCTGCTCAAAGGAACCAATTGGCTGAATGTGTACGAGACGTCTCAAAGACCACAGCGTGCTGTTCAAACATAAGGGATGAGGAGGAGAAGGAAGTGGGGGAGGATGATCATTGTTATTAAAATTATTATTAAAAAAATAATAAAATAATAAAAAAATATTATTATTAAAAAGATCCAGACTTTGTTACGCAACATACCCCACTTTTAAAAAAAAAAAAAAAAAGATTTATTTACCTATGCATGCAGAACTGGGGTACAGGCCAGAGGCAGAGGTGCAGTGAGAGGATTCACCAGAGACAAAGTGGGGAGCAGAACAGACACATCAGCAAAGTACACTGCTGAGGGGGGCAGCGGGCGGGTCAGGAGAGGTCTGCTGCGCCATGTGGGTCAGCTCCCTGGCGGTGGATCAAACGAGTACTGCAGTGGCTTTAGCTTCTTAGTGCTGTGCTTTAACTGCTGTGCCACCAGGGAGGGCCCGCAACATACCCCACTTTTGAAGAAGAGAAGAGCTCCTGGTTTGACTAAGATTGGTTTGGCACACATAAATAACGGCCATAATGGAGCAGCACAGAAATCACACAACACCCTACCACCCTACTGGGTAGTGGTATGATACCACATTCACTCACGTGCCGACCATGAGGGTTTAGTCATAGATGAGGCTGGAAAGAGATCGAGGTCTTTAAACAAATCTCAGAGGTTGAGTGTCTGACCCTGGTCTCCGGGGCCCTGTTTGCTAGCTTGGACCTATCATTGCAAACTGAGCTCTGCAGACAGAACATGGCTGCCCAGTCACAGGAAATGGAAGAAGTGGCTGTCATGCTATTCCTATAGAAATGTGATTTTTTTTTTAAGATATGTTTATTTATGCTTACAAAATTGGGTACAGACCAGAAGTGGGTAAGAGGATTCACCAGAGACAGAGTGGGGAACTGAACAGGCAGATCTACTGAAATACACTGCTGAGGGGAGCAGCGGGCAGGCAGGAGAAGTCTGACACACCATATGGGTCAGCTTCCTGCGGCAGTGGCTTCTGAGAGCTTCATAGTGCAGGGCTTTAACCTTAACCTGCTTGCTGCACCACCAGACAGAACCCTTTTTTTTTTTTTTTTTTAAGGGACATTTTTTTAAATGGCACATTTGGACAGTTCTGGGAGTCAAGGAAAACACTTTATAATACCCAAGGACCAAGTGGGTTTAGTTTAACTCCTTTTGAGCCCAGCTGAAAGAATCCGAAAGAGATTATAAAGAAAAGAGCCTGAAGCAATAAGTCCATCAAAAGTAGGGTGGTCTTGGCCCTCCCTAGTGGCGCAGCGGGTTAAAGCACTGCACTGAGAATCTAAAGCCGCTTCCGCATGAGTTCGATTCCCGCCTGTCCCGGAGGTGACCACATGGCGTGGCAGACCTCTCCTGACCCGCCCGCTGCTCCCCTCAGCAGTGTACTTCGTCGATCTGCCTGTTCTGCTCCCCACTCTGTCCTTGGTGAATCCTCTCACCCTCTGCATCTCTGGCCTGTACCCCAGTTCTGTATGAATAAATAAATCTTAAAAAAAAAAAAAAAAAAAAAAAAAAGTAGGGTGGTCTTGCCACTCCCAGGCTTGTGATTCCATCAGTCAACTCTGGGAAAGAAGAGACTCAAGAGGCTGAATGAGCTAAATCTTAGAAAGCCCCCAGGAAAAAAGGGGCTGACGGGTAGGGGTTACGTGGTCCTGTTGACCCCTCTGTCTGTCTGCAAAGCTCAGGCTCCAAAGCCTTGACCTCTCCCATTAGACCCCATCACTAAAGTGACTGTGGCCCTTCCAGCCCCCAGAGCAAATGGCTGGATTCAGAAAACACTTCATCACAGCACTTAAGAGCCAAGCTCCTGGGGGGCGGAGGAACTGGTCACGTTCTGGGAATGTTTTCAGGAGTATTAGGAGTGTCCTAAAAGCAGTTCCTGCAATGCCAATATTTCTTCATCCTGTCCCAGTTCTCTGGGCAAAACCACAGGGCCATGTCTGCTCCCACTCACTCCAGGGCCACGACGCGAGCTCTTTGTTTTATTTCACCATTTTAAAGTATTTCCAGAATGATTTGCTCACCAGAAGGTCTGAACACACACTCGTCAGAAGGTCTGAACAGACACCCAGATGGCCAACAGACACACGAAAAAAAGGTTCATCAACACTTTTGACCAGGGAAATGCACACCAAACCACATGATCACATACCTCATGCCTGTGAGAATGGCTTACATCAAAAAGACTGGTAGCAAGTGTGGGCAAGGGTATAGTGAAAAAGGAACCTTTGTAAACTATTGTTGGGGGTGTAAAATAGTGCAACAACTTTGGAAAAGAATATGAAATTTCCTCAAAACACTGAAGATAAAACTACTGTGAATGAATGAAGAAGATGTAGCATGAGTGTGTGTTTGTGTGTATATACACAATACACATATATACACTGGAACACTATTTAGCTATAAAAAAGATGAACCATTGCCACTTTGGAAAATGGAAGGAACTCAAGGGAATGAGGCAAAGTGAGGTAAATCAGAAAGAGAAAGACAAATACTGGATGAGTCCACCTCTAGTGCAATATAAGGAGACGAAGCAAAAGAAAGATCAGCCCGTGGACAGTGACCCACAGAACTGAAGAGAGTACGGAGTGGGAGCAAGGGCAGAAGAATCTAGTGGATGGCGGTGGGCGTCATTTTATTTTATAAAATAAATTCGAAATAGTCTTACTCTGAATAAAAATTGACTTCCTAGGAACAAACAGGCAATGTCTCGTACAGACAGCGCCCCTTTCCCAGCCCTGACAAGTGACAGTGACGTCATATAATTGGCGGTGGTCCACTGTGTGCTCCTTCGGCCTAGTCTTCCTCTCCCTTGCTAGGAGAGCCTGCTTGCATTCATTACATGGAGATAAAAGTGGGGACATGGAGAAGTTACATACTAGGGAAATGAACAGCAATAGAAAAGAAATAGATCATGATTCAGGAAGGAAGAGTGTACACTGACCTGAAGAGCCACCCTAACCTCCAGAACTTTGCTGAACTAACCTTCAAAGCCTAGGAAAAAGAACCACTGGGATCCAAAGTGAATGAGGGGGGAAAAGAAATTATCCTCTGCACCCAGAAGGGAGATGCCATCACCTTAAAGCCAGAATGCATATTACAGTTAAGATGTATATTACATTTTTACATTTTCTGTAGTTCTGTGTTCCCTGACAGTCAAGGTAAAAATAGAATACATAGGCTATATGTTTATTTGTAATGTTACATCATACACAGCTATAGCCTAATGACAAACCGAGGAAACTGACATTGGTGTGAAGTGTGTGTATAGTTCTGTCCTGATATCACATGTGTAGATTTGTGTAGCCAACTTTCAGCCAAGCCCTCCCCAGCGCTACCTGTCCGCCCCCGCCATCCTGAACCCGTGGCAGCCATTAACTTGTCCTCTTTATAACTTTGCCATTTCAAAAAGCTGCATAAATCGAATATATAGCACATGACCTCTGAGATAGATTGCTTATTTTTATTTTCTTATGGAGTTGAGATACGTTTTTTTAAAATCACATAGTACCCTTGAGACCCACCCAACTGCATCGATGGACCGTTCCTTTTCACTGATGGGTAGCATTCCAAGGTATGCTTATTTAGCTTTTGCCCTATTTTTCTGAACTTTTGTGAAAGAAAAAAGGAATTATATTTTATTCTATTTTTTCCCCACCACCATCTCTTATGACCTTTGACACTTTCTTCCCCTCTCTTTGTGTGTTTATCAAAGAATGCAATAGGTTCATTCTAGTGCTTTATGAACAAGTACTGTGGGACTCAAAGGATCCCGATCAAGCCCACAATCTTCCTTACCTCCTCCAGTTTGTCCACCCGCCCCACCAGCTTGGTGGTGACTGAATGCAGCTTTAGGAGATCCAGGCCATAGAAGGCTCCTTCCAGCATGTCTATGATGGTGGAAAGCTGTGGAACAGGGACAGAGTTAGTCCAGGGTGTGAGTAGACAGACCCAGGGAAAGGCTTTTCCTTTTCAGGAAAAGGATAAGCCATGATAGCAGGTCACAGGGAAGTCATGCGTCAGGACTGGGGAGGTGGCCCTCAGAAACTGCCATCTGGGCAGGTGGGCACACAGACAAAGTCAATGGTGCAACTCTGGACATTCTGCTTTCTGGAATACTTGGGTAAGAAAACAGAAGCAACCAGTGAGAACAAGCAAGCCTGCGTTCTAGACATTTTCACCAAATCATTTATACTTTTGTTAAGTCTGCCAGTTGCAAAGATGTCTCTTGCAAACAAGACACACTGGTACTCCTTGAAAGCCAGCACTTGTACAGTTCAAAACACAGATTTGAACTGCCTGGCCTGGTGTCAAGTTATAGATGGATTTTTTTTCCTATCTGAAGGTTCTGTGTTGGCAAATTTTCCCAATTGCTGATGTCAGTTGGTTGAATCCTTGGTGCAGAACTCACAGAGACAAAGGGCTGACTATAAGGGACTGGAGCACCCTTGGGTTTGTTATTCTGGTGTTCTGGACACTTCTAATACCAAGGAACTGCTGCAGTTAAATCTTGAAGGAATGAAAGTTATAGTCCTATTTCCACCATGGAGGACAGGATGGGTGCTCTTAATTCCCGAGTGGCTCAAGGGCCACTGTGGTGCCTAAATGGCCCACTGGAATGCCCATATGGTCTCTGCCCTCTAGGGCCCCAGCACAGTGCCTGGGCCATAACAAGTGAGCCACAAATACTCAACAAAGTAGCTTATACATGCCAATGCCTGGAAGGACATGCTTCTGAAACACTCAGCGCCATCATCTTAGTCATATACTGGAGGCTCTGGAAGAAGCCAATGAAAGTTTCTCCTTAATGCTATAAGCCTAACTCATCTTGGGATAAAAGAGACTCAGGGTCAGGCCCTCCTTGGGGGCACAACGGGTTACAGTGCAGCACTGTGAAGCTCGCCACTTCAGCCAAGTTTGATTCCTGGCCAGGGAGGTGACCCACATGGTGCAGCAGACCTCTCCTGACCCGCCCGCTGCTCTTCTCAGCAGTATACTTCATCAATCTACCTGTCCTGCTCCCCTCTCTGTCTCTAGTGAATCTTATCATGGCTCCTGCACCTCTGGCCTGTACCCAGTTCTGCATGCATAAAAAAATAAGCAAATAAATCTTTGGGGAAAAAAAGGAGAGAGACTTGGGCTGATCTCTGAGGTAGAAAGCTGGCTAGCGGCACCCAGCCTTCTCAGTTTGGTCATATGGATCCTGCCAGGACACCCTGGGAACAAGAGGCCAAGGTATCCATGGCATCCAGAGCAAGTGAGTATGGGCAAAGAGGCAGATAGGAGACACTCAAACCGAGCCTCACTGCCAGATGCTGGACACATTCTGGCCATAAGTATGCAATCTCTGCTCCTCTCTCATGCCCCAATCTTGCTTTCAGATGACGAATTCTTCATGAGAAGTACTCAGGTTTGCACAATCGCTTTCTCCCACCAGAGGAAGAGAGCTGAAACTGATTTAAAAGCCATGGGAGCCAGCTGGTGTGTACCATGGTGATTTTCCCAGTCCCGACAGAACATTTTGCCTGCTGTCATCTAGACGCTCCCCGGAGTAACTCCTATAACTGTGTGACTGAATATCCTCTGGTTCCAAAAGTAGTTGCATGACATATCTGATGCTCTGAGTGACTTGGCCAGGTCCTGGACTCCTCCTTGCCCTGGTAAGCACGTTCTGCTTAAAGAGAGGGCCGAGGACCATTAGTTTCCAAGTGTGTGTGGGGGGGGCAGGTCAGCACTTCATGTGGTCATTCATTAAAGGAACTGGATCCCTGAGCTCTGACTGCCTGTCAGGCATTGCAGCAGGTACTGGCAGCTATCATCAATTCTCAAAACAACCCCAGAAGGTCAATGGCACTCTCCCCTCAGGGGACTGAGGACAGAAAAGTGAGATCAGTTGAGTGGAATGCTGGAATAGTGGCACAGCAAGGATGTGACCCCTGTCATCTGACTCCCCACCCAGGTCATCTCATTGCTCTGAGCTACCAGTGAGGGCGAATGTGGGGGTCATACCAAGCCCTTAACTAACACATGACTGTGGAACATGGCACAGGCTTTGAATCTGACTGAGAACAGATCCCAGATCTCTCCCGCCCTGGCTCACCCAGCCCTGGAGCAATGCAGGATCAAGCTCAGAGCCTCTCACCCCTGTGGGGTGCCTGTTGGGCTGATGGTAAATGGTGGCAGCAGTTCTCCAGAGAAACAGCTCCCAATTGTCTTGGCTGACTGGGGCTGGCAGTCATTCCAGATCTGACCTTCCAGGCTCCATCAGGAGAGGCATCTCCCTCAGACATGTAAATGGCCAGTCCTGCAGCTACATGTTTCGCCTCCTTAAATGCTGAAACCAGTCCTTATGATTCAAAGTGTCACAACTCAGCTTGGCCATGCTGGGCTCCGGGGTCCCCAAGGTGCCACTGTCCCACAGCCTCTCCCACACCACGGCCTACCTTCAAGTCCTTGCTGTCTGCCTCCCGGAGCTTCTGGAGCCGAAAGTCTCCCTCACAGGGATTGAGGGCCGACGGGGGTGCCACACAGGCACACTTGCAGGAGGAGCCCGAGGTGATGGTCTCCACGGTGTAGAAGTCTTCCTTCCTGGAAGCCCCTTCGTTCACCCTCTGGCAGGCGTCTCGGCCCAAGGGTCTCACCACACACTTGCACTGACAGTCTGAGCCCTCAGACACAGCCTTGACTTTGTCATAGTCTCCCAGCAACTGCAGAGGTTGGGAATAGGTACAGGGTGAAAACGCTGACGTCAACCAGGTTCCTGAAAAAGTTTCTCCATTCACTTTGCTAAGTGTCCTGCCCTGGCAGGGACCTCGGACTAGCCTGAAGTGTCGGGTGAAGAGAGTATCACAACACCATTTGCTGACTGACACTTTCGTGGAGACACTCAGAATCTCCTCCTTTTACTTGTCTTGGAAAACTATTCGTTCCTTAAGGGCATGAGCCTTTCATCATTTAAAGTAAAAAACACATGAGTCTCATTCCTGCCTGAGCTAGGTAAGACTCAAAACAGGAGAAGGGGACAGGATTAACAGAAGGGACTGACCTACCAACTTGAAGATCACAGTCAACCCTTGGGCAACGCAGGGGATGGGCAACTGGTCTCCTGAAAATCCTCGTATAGATTTTGACTACCCTAAAACTTAAGTATTAATACCTGCATTGCCATAAGCCTTAATGACAACATCATAGTCAATCTAGACATATTCTGTATGCTATATAAGCTATACTGTATTCTTATAATAATGTACGCTAGAGAAAAGGCAAGATTTAAAAAATACATGTACAGTACCACAAATTTATTTAGTGATACCATAAACTCATGCTGTTTACAAAATCTGTTTAAATGGATTTGAGATGTGTAAACTGTGTTGTTCAAGCCCAACATACTTGCCTCTGCTTCATGCTTTCATTCACCTGTGATGTAGTGCCTACCCATGACTGCGTGAGTCGCTGTGAGGAGAAAGAATGGGCCAGACAGAGAGCCTGCTTGTGCAAGAGAGGAAACAAGAACCGTCACATAAAGTGCAGAGTGAGAGGTGTCCCTGGAAGCTGCCAACTTATAGGGGGCAACAAAGTTGGCAGCAATCTCCAATCAGGCACCAGGGAAGACTTCTTGGAGGAAGTGGTATTTGAGCTCCGCCATAAAAGAGTGTTGATTTGGGGCCCTCCCTGGTGGTGCAGCGGGTTAAAGCACAGCACTAAGAAGCTAAAGCCACTTCAACATGAGTTGGATCCCCGCCCCAGAGGTGATCTACATGGCGAGGCAGACCTCTCCTGACCTGCCCGCTGCTCCCCTCAGCAGTGTAAATTCACCAGTCAGCCTGTTCTGCTCCCCACTCTGTCTCTGGTGAATCCTTTCACCGCCCCTGCACCTCTAGCCTGTACCCCAGTTCTGTATCATAAATAACTAAATAAATCTTAAAAAGAGAGAGAGAGATAGATAGATATGTTGTTTTGGAGAAAAGGAACTAGGAGGGGAGAAAAAGATTCTGAAGCCAGTAATGTTTATTCAGCCTAGGGGCTCAGGTAGCTCCCAGAATGCTTTCTGAACTCAAGCCCCAGGCCAAAGCCAGCAGAATGAACTGGCAGTGCTTGGTGCTTATACAGTGCTAACCATTTCCTTGTGAGTGTCTGCCTGGACAGCCTCCCCATGCAGGAAAACACAACAGCAGGCTTTCTGAAACCACCACTCTGGCATTTGCTGGGGAAAGGGCTCTTCCCAGCTCCTGTCCAACAGACCTGGTGTCCCCAAGGCCTCCGGTGTAAGCACAGAGAAGGCCCCCTTACTTTTGACAAATGGGCCTGGCAGGCAGGCGCTGAAATTGTCAGTGGAAATATTCCTGGGACGCTGTCTGAGGGGAAGAAGGCTTGTAATGTTTTTCTTGTAGAGGTTGGGTTTCTTCTAGTACTAATATTTGTTTTAGGGCTGTTGTCAAATACAGAAAGGATCAGTGGAAGGAGTTGTGGTTCAGGGTGACTTAAGCAGCTGGTCTTTATGGGACTGGAGTTTTTTTGGGGGGGAGGGGGTAGACAGTAAATCCTGACTGTCTGCTCTGAAATCTTGCCTAGATTCCTGCATAAAAAAGGCTGGGAGACCCTGGGTGGGTCCTTCCTTTCAAAGGAGGCTCAAGTTTCAAGAAAACTTTTGGTGATGGTTCTCCAGAGCTCCAAAGTAGAGTTTTATATCTTTTTGATTTAGGGGTCAGGGCAAGGTTATAGGTGGATATAAAGGCACACATTAACATAATTATTAAAGCAAGGATGAGCAGACCAAGTATTTGATAAATGCCCAGGGGACTTCATCATTCTTTGTACTGAGAGGAGATAAGACCCATTCTGAGGGCTTAGTGGGAGGGCAGTCGCTCTGTAGGGGTCCTTTCTCAGTCATCCCTTACCCTAGGAGAAGGTGACTCCCGCTGCAAAGTCATGTAAGCTGTGGTGAGCATGAAACAGACACTCCAGAGGGCAGATCCCTAACTGATCTGTGCTGAAGTTTGTCAGGAGACCGGCTCTACTCACCCCCAGCTCCAGTGCTTTTACTGTGCCAGTCTTACAGTCCTGATCTACATAATAGAACAAGGGCCTGAGGACTGAGTCCAACAAGCAAATGAAAGCACTCTGTAAAGGGATGATTATAAAGCCCTTCACTATCAGTTTTCATTAAAGCATACTCCACTCCCAACATCTGCCAGATGGGAGTGGATCTGTGCTTCCACTCCATCTCCCCCAAATATGGGGTCTGCTCGTCAGTCCCTCTCTTCGGGGTCCTTACATTTATCACACATGTTGCTTCCTGTCTTCATGCCCCGTGTGGGGCTTGGCTCAGTGCCATGGAACATCCTCCCATGTTAGTCATCTGCCACCTTTCCAACCTGCCCACCTGCTCTCACTTTCTGAGGCTGGCAAACGGGCACACAGGGAGGAGATGGGCAAGACTTCCATAGTTCTTGAATCAAAACATTTTACTTTGGATTTTCCTTTCTTTTCCGGGAGTTCATGGCCTCGACCCTTCTCCTCTCCTTTCTCCTGTTTCCCAAGTTTGAAAGGCCCCATGATTTTGAAAGGAGGACCATGCCACTTCACTTAAAAAAAAAAAAAAAAGGTAAATGAAATACGAAACGCAAATGCCCTTTGCTCTTTCTGGTAATGCAGAAGGAGACCCCTGTCTCCATCTTCTGGCTCCTCCACCACCCAGGCAAAAGGGGTGGGGACCGGACTCCTACCTGCGACAGAACATTCTCTTGGTTGTCCGCCTCATTTTGCAGAAAGTCGTCCTCAGTGGGCGCCGCCGTCTGCACATCTGGAGGCGCGCTGGTTCCTGTGGGGTGAATGCTGGACCCCCAGTCCGGAGCCACGACCAGAGTGATGCAGAGAACTAGAAGCAGAGGCTGGGCCATGAGGACAGCACAAAAAGAACGGCTGGGTCGAGTTTGGGCAAAGACTGAGGCAAATGGGTGTTTGGGTCGGAGCCCGAGTGTGGCTCTGAGAGCGTCTACTCCAGCTAGAAGCAGCTGAGCGGGGACGGAGGCAGCACCCCAGAGATCATCTCCTTCCCGACGAGAGCGATTATGCGGCTCCTGTGGAGAGCAGAGCGCGGGGAAGGTGGCGGTGGCACGGACTATTCCGGCGCGCTGTCCGGTGACGGGGGTCCGGTAGAGGGAAGGGGTCCCCGCAAATGTAGCTAGTGCGCGCGGGCCAGGCTGCGGGAGCGTCTGCACGCACAGGCACCGGCACCGGCGCGAGAGTTTCGGAGCGCACCTACTTAAGGCGCGGGGCAGGCGGCAGAGGGCTTCAGGCCGCGGAACCTCGGAGCGCCGGCCCGCAGGCGAGGAGCCTCGGCGCGCACGGGCACTGGGCACCGGGCGCGGGACAGGGGCAGTGGCCGTGGCGGCGCGGCGGAGGCAGTAGGGCGAGGGCGCGGCGGAGCACTGGCGCGGAGGGAGGGCGGAGCCTCTATTGTGCCGGGGCCGCGGGGATGCAGCCAGTGACGGCGCGGAGGAGGAGGACCGAAAAGTGCGCTCCCGCTCGGGCGGAGGGGCGCAGGGCCGACCCCGCCCCCAGATCCGCCGGGGCTGACGTCCGATGCGTGCCCCCTTTCTGCCATCGCACAGCAAGTGTTGAAGGGAGCATGGGGTCCCTGAAGTTTGGGGAGCCCTCGTGTGCATGGTTACCTGGACGAGGGAGATTCCTCTGCGTGGATAGGCAAGCACGGAACATCTCCCCAAGCAATTCGCACCCTGAGCACCCTCCTTTTATTGCACCTGGGGAGACTAGGAGCCTTTGCTGTTCTCTTCCCGGACTTTCTCTGGGCAGGAGCTCTGGCAGCTTTGAACTTAGCGCCGTTCGTGGTTTGCGTGTTGGTCACAGCTTTGGAGCCTGGTAATACCTCCACCCAGAGGCTAAGTCTTGAACTCCCTGTCAGAGTGTGTCCTGAGTTGGGCAACGTTAATGACAAGAGCGTGGCTGTAAATCTGACCGTCGTTGCATGTCCCCATGGGGGAAACTACTGGCCCAGAATCAAATGATTCAAAGGGGACCCACTCTTCTTACGCTGGGATAAGTCTCAGGGTTCCTGTCACTAGATGTGATTATGTCACAGTGTCCCTTAATTAGAGTTCCTTTTATAAACTTACTGCCACGATTAAGAATGTGCGAGTTTAAGGAAAGGCACTGCACCTTCGGACAACATATACCCTAGAAGTCTGAACAGAGCAAGACTCCCCCAAAGATGTGAAGGGTGTTATTATGCTTCCTGGCACAAGTCAAACACCTTGCCTCAGTGTTATGGTATGAATTGTAATAGATTAAGTAATAGACTAAGGAGACTTCAGCTCATAAATGATCATACTTAGCAAAGTATAATAACAACTATTTTTTAAAAGAATTTCTTAGTCAAAAACACCTCTATTGTGTTCCTTCTTTTCTTTTTTTAATTTAAGAATTTCTTAGCCAAACACACCTGTTTTGTGGTTTTTAAAAAAGATTTTATTTATTTGTGCATACAGAAATGGGGTTCAGGGGTGGCAAGAGGGCTCACCAGAAACAGAGTGGGGAGCAGAACAGGCAGATCGACAAAGCACACTGCTGAGGAGAGCAGCAGGCCAGACAGGAGAGGTCTGCTGTGCCATATGGGTCACCTCCCTGTCCGGAGATCAAACTCTTTGAAGTGGCCAAGACTTGGCTTAGCTTCGCCACCGGGAAAGGCCTATTTTTAGTGTTTTAATAGTTTTTTTTAAAAATACCGTATTATGGACAAAAATCTAAGATGCTAAGTAACTGGGTTGTGGAAATGAAATCCCCTCAACTCCAACACACACACACATACACACACACAAATGTAAGCTATCAAATCTTTTCGGAAATTAGATGAGAGTAAACACATATAAAATTAGTTTTTAAGATTAAATTGAATCAAGTGTTGGAAGTTGGCTAGGTGCATGGCAACAAGCTAGGTTGTTAGATGGTTGATGACACGAGGAGATTGTCCATGGTCCTCAAGAAGGGCTGGCAGGGAGGAGGTAAGCAGAACAAATATTGGAATTGCAGGGTGAGTGGAACTTACAGGATTGATAGATTGCTTCCAATTGAAGAGTCAGGGTTATATGGAAGATGGTCAGATGATGGGGCTATTTCAACAAGGCAGAAAAATTAAGATGGAGCAAGAGTGGAAAGCTATCCTGGGCAAGAACACCAACCTAAACATGCATGTTCAGATCTGACTGGGACCATTTCTCAGGGAAAACTTCCCACAACTAACTCCTCTGTTATGTGTACCTCTTCTTCACAGAATTATGGGAATTATACTTTCATACTCCATGGTGGGTTTTCAGCAGTACTGTCTTTCCCAGTAGACTGCTAATGTCACAAGGGCAGGACTTTGGTCTGGTTTTCCTCATCACCATACTCCTAGAGTATAACCAGAGCCTGGAACAAAGTAGATGCTCAGTAAATTTCATTGAATGAGTGGGAACTGCAAACAGTCCACTGAATGTGTTTTCAAGCATCTTCATAACTCCATCTTTGTATCCATTATCATGTATTTGACTATAATTAACAGGAAGCCAAAAATGTCAAAATCAAAAATAAATTTATTTTTCTTCCATTCTAAGAGGAGTGAAGGTTGACTCTTTGAAATTTAGTCTAACCACTCTGTGCTATCACCCATTTTCCATTCTATTATTTTTAAGGTTTCGGCTTTTTGCTTAATCTTAGTTGGTTTGAGCCAGTCCTAGTTATCCTTTTGCTAGACATTCAATTTCCCAATCTCTCATATAACTAATGATTCAGTTCTACCCAATAGAATAAACCTTCAGAATTTATTGCTTCCTAATAAAAGAAACAATTAAGAGAGAAGAGCTTTCTAATGCCACCAAGCTCCCACTTCCTGCCTTTGATTGTGGTCAGGATGTCTGGAGTTGTGACAGTCTTCTTGTGACCATGTGTCTATTCTCCTGTTGGACCTAAATACAGGTCCTGTTAAAGTCTACTTTATAAGGTTCTCTTTGAAGTTTGGCTTTGTGGTCCTACACAAAATATGTCAGATCATTCCCATAAGAGTTTTTTTTTTTCCTTTTCTGTGTAAAGCTAGAAAATAAATCACTTCTACATCTCTTTCTTTTCAAGCTAACTATGTCTACTTTGCCACCTCTATTCTCCATTTTATTCACCTGATTCTTGGACCAAATGGCTTCCCAGACCTTCCATTATTCTGATTCTTTTTCTCTAGAAAGATTCTTGTTCAAGTAGATGTTAGGGCATATTGAAACTATTTCTTCTCTTTTTTATGGGCACTGTTATTTTATTAATGCAGCCCCAAATTGCCTTAGCTTTTTGGCAGCAACATTGAACCTATGATTCACATTGGTTTATTTTTTCTAATTTTTTTTTCTTTTTACTAAGTTTTGTGCTGATTTCCTCTATCCTGGCTTTCTAGCTACTTTTTTTTTTTTAAACATAAATACAGTCTCAACATTTTTTCCCACTGAATCTTTCTTTTCATCTTGTTGAAATCTTGTGGTTTCTTTCTTCTTCTTCTTCTTCTTCTTCTTTTTTTTTTGTGCTCTTCACTCCATTGAGGTAATTTACAAATTTAATAACCATAGTTTCTGTCTTGATTCAAATCATTAGTTTTAAAAAGTCGCCTTCATTCACCTGGTGGGCACTAGAGCTCTATGGCCATCACAGGAAAAGTCTTTTCTCTTTGCTATTGATACTATTAGAGTGTGATTAATCAGACAGTCAGAGGGGGTAGTGCTAAGTTCCAAGACTTCATCATACCTACAGGAGTCTGAAAGCCCTGAGTGGAGCTTGGTTTGGCTTTAGAGCACCTGGGTTAATAGGCCATAAACTCCTACATCCTCTGTGTTCCCCCTACAGACTCCAGTTCTCTGGGTGTTCAGCATGTTTGTGTGAAATAAACCCTGGTCTCTGTGTTGGACGGATGGTGTCCCTGGGAGGCTGGGAGTTTACGCGTGATGGCTTCTCTGTTCCGAAACTCATCGTGACTAGGCATTATTTGGTGTTCGTGAAACCCTGGAGGTAGGGGTACCCTCCCCTTTTTCAAATGAGGAAACCAACCCACAAGAGGAGGACACAATCACTGTGAGTGTGTGCAGCAAACAGGACCCCTGAGCCACTGAAGACCTAGAACCTGCACCATTTTGGGCCAACCAGCATGTTACTGGGTGCCTGGGGCCCCCTCAGCTCCTGCAGCTCCCAGGCCTCTCCAGATAAGTTTACTTCTGAAAACATCATCTGTTTTCCAGTTGACCTGGAAACCTCTTGGCTTCGCTTTGATATGTCTATTGAAAGCCCACTGCTCATTCGCCAGGTGGGGCTGGGCGACTAACAGGGACTTCTCCTTGGTGGGTATTTTAGCGTATGCACCTGCCCCATGGCAGTGGAATCAAAGAGCAGCGGCCGAATCCCAGGAGCACCATCACTCTGCCAGCTCCCTTCCCTGGCTGGCTGTGGGGTGGGAACGCTGCCAGGGAGCTGCCATCCAAGGCTGAAAAGTGCTGCTGACAAGGTCCTTTTCCCCTGCTCATTCTACGCTGCTGTTTTCTCGGCTTTTTACTTTGTTTTTGATCTTCTATGTCTTCTCCCGAATTTAATTCAGTTAAGTTCATATATTAAATGCATATTATAAACCAAGCAGTTGCTGAACACACAAAAATGAAGGCAAGACCTCTCTCTCTGCCGTTAGGAGCTCACTTTATAAAGCTTATAAATGTGTAATCCTGGGAGGAGTACCCATGAGTGTGTTTTTAGTAAAAACAAAACAAAACAAAAAACAACCACGAAACCCAACTTTCTTTAATTTTCAAGAGAGCAAGGGGCATGTGTTTTAGGCAAAAGAGGCATTCAGGCTTTTGGAGAGGAGAACGCCTTACTCCCATTTGCAGAGATCAGCCACTCAGTGGTAAAGAGTAGAAAGCAGAGAAAAGGGCCAGGTCACAGCCATATTCCCTGTTTGCTGACCACCTGACCCCAGCTGACTTCAAGAGTTGGGGTCCTGTGCTGGACAGGTCATCAGCATGACTCACAAAGGCACTTCCCTGCCTCTAGGAATGTGGTGACCTAAGGAGGAGTGTGGGCAGGGTCCTTTGCCTTCTCAGAATTTTCCAGACTGCTTTCTGGCAGCACTCCAGAGACCCGGTCACATCACAGATCACGCGATGCAGAGCCCCTAATAACTGTGCTGGCACAACCCACAAGCAGAGAGCTGTACTGGGGCAAGTCAGGACCACTGTGAGCTGCCTGATGCTTTCTCTGCACAACCATTTCTTCTCCCAGTCTCCTTCCCAACTTCTACCTCCTGCCTCCCGGCCTCCCTCCCTCCCTCTCCCTTCCTGCTACCTCTAAGAGCCCTCCATGCTCACAGAGTGGCCCCACACAGACGACGTTGTCTATGTGGTGTACTTTTCCAAGCCTCACATGCCTCCCCTGCCTTTTCACAGATGCTGAATGCCACTTTAATAAGTTCTGCCCTCTGTGACAAGCCTCTTCATACAAACACTCCCGAGAGGTAATGCACTGCCTTAAATCTATACCAGGGAATAAGTAACTAATAACAGACTTTGCTAGGGAGCAGTGAGACAATAGCACAAAGTCAAAAGGACACGTGATGGGGTTGCTTGGAGGTGGGTGGGGAACAGGAGGCCTGTTTCGGGGCTCCATCTCCTGTTGGACTAGAAGTGACTGATCACTGATATTTGTGATCACTAGGGGTGAGTAGGCAGCAGTTGGAGTGTGTCAGGTAGAAGTCTAGAGACCAGAAATCTGGTGCATTATTGGAAACCCTGAGCAAAGCAGGAGCCCAGGGCTTGTTTACACTGGAGGGCAGGAGAGGAGAGTGGAGGCTTGGATCACACAAGGTCTCTGTGCTATGTTGGGGAGTTTGGATTTTAAGTGAAAGGCGACAGGGAGGGAGACAGCAAAAGAGTGAAGTAATTAAACTTGAGTTCTGAAAGCAGGGACAGTGACAGCTCCAGACAGGGTCCAATGTACTCTAGTGAGGGCTGGCTCTGTCTCACTTCTACCTCCAAGGATGCGCTTACTTAACATTAATAACCATCTTCTAGAACTGCAAAAGGATTGACCCCCAAGAGACAATCCAAGCTAGTTACATAGGCCCTGTTCCATGTGTCCATGTCTCTAGATGGCATCTTATCTTCCTCCAGCTTGACGAGAATCTAGCCTAGGGTTGACCCCTTCTGTCCTTCAGCTCACCCATGAAGTGACAGAACAGGGGTGTATACCAGTAGTTCTCAATTTGGCGTGGTATTTCATCTGACTATTACATTCATCATCTGGAATACCCCCTTCATTCTCATGAATATCACTTATTTTAGGCTTGCAGCAACCGAGAGCCAGGGGTCAGTCTGTGGAACTGGCTTTTGCAACCAGCTATTGACTTGGGCAGTCTGTGAGCCTCAGACCTCATCCTTCCATCTGGCATCATAGCCATAGCTCCACTGGACTTACCGCATGCTCCTTTCTTCACTCTTACAGGGATGAATCACTGCCCCTATTTCTGAGGATGAAAATAATGAGGAGTAGAAAAATTGCAAAGGGCTGAGATTTAGTCAAGAGAAAATCCAGACATTGGTACAAAGGTGAGGTTTACTTGGAGCAGGAGAAATGCTTCTTGTCTGAGCTTTATGGAACTATAGTCCTGCTTGAAATCTGGATTCCATTACCCACCTGGTGTGTGATCTAGGACAAAGTTTCTTTTCTAAGCCTAAATTTGGTGATATTGCTAGATTACTGTAGAGGTTAGAGATACAGAACAATACCTGGCCCCCTGCCTGCCACATTCACAAGTATTTGCTGATTGCTCAGTGAATGATAAAATAGTAATCATTGAGCCTCCCTGGTGGTGCAAGGGTTAAAGCACAGCACTAAGAAGCTCTCTGCAACCACTGCAGCATAAGTTCGATCCCCGGCCAGGGAGGTGACCCACATGGTACAGCAGACCTCCCCTGACCCACCCATTGTTCCCCTCAACAGTGTATTTCACTCAATCTGCCTTTTCTGCTTCCCACTCTGTTTCTGGGGAAGCCTCTCACTCCCACACCTCTGTCCTGAACCCTAGTTCTTGTTCTTGTATGCATAAATAAATAAATCTTAAAAAAAATACAATAGTAATCATGTACTAAATGGGGGTGTTATTCTTGTTTCTGACACAATCTGTGGACTTAGTAGGGCTCTCTCTGGGCCTCAATTTCTAAGGGTTTATCCGAAGAGGAAACAATCATTTTTAATTCTTTTTCCTTCTCCTTGATGATTGTGTTAGGTAAGCAATTTTTTTACCTTTTTTGAGGTCTTTTTTTTTTTTCAGGAAACTAAACTTTAACAAAGTGACTTGCTAAGGTTGAGGCATTCCCAAGGTGTTCTTGGAAACTGGGCTTTGGCCTCGGCTGCCAGCCCCTTGCTTTCATTGGCAGGGTTCCCCAGGTTTGTCCTGCTGCTGGCTCGGTGGAGGTAGGAGAGTCAGAGATGGGTTGGGCAGGGTGGAAGCTTCCTTAAGAAGGACAGCATCACCTCCCAGGGTCAGGTGGTGAGCTGAAGGAGGCTGCCATGGCACCCCTGTCCTGACAGGAGTAAAGTCCCTGGGATCCCTTACTCCAGACAGCAGGAAATGTTGCTACGTGCTCTGCAGTCAACGTTCTATCCAAGGAGGGAGACACCAAAATAGCAGCACCAGGACTGAGACAGGGCGGCACCGTATGGAGTGCCAATTCCTGCTGGCATTTATTTTTCCCCTTCCTCTAAAAATCACTTTCTTCCTGTTGGAAACCCAATGAAGCGTGTTTCGATTAACCTCGGGCGCTCCCTCCTCCATGATTCCCAACCTGCCCTCATTCCATTGATATCGTGCCCTGCTTTCTTCCACTTCTCCTCCCCCCTTCCTTCTTGCAAGGAAAATGCCAGCCCTGCCGTTGAAAGTGACAAGTGTGGTTCCTGAATCATAACCGCTGCTCAAAATTTTCATTGCTTCATGGAAAATTTACATGCCTGAACTTCCTTTCTTTTTTAACCTCGAATTTTTTTTAACCACTGAAATAGGCCCTTGGCATAACTCTAGGGAGCCATAAAATGTGAGTGGTGTCCTCTAAGGTTAACAAGGGTTTGGGCACCTCATGTGGCCAGGTGCAATCATCCTGTTCATGCTCACAGTCATCCCTCTGTGTCATGATGTTACCTTCTTCCTGCAGGTGAAGAAACAAAGACAGAAATAACAGAAAGACAGAAAGACAGAAATACACAAATTCTGAGTAGCAAGCTAGCTTTGATCTAGGTCTGTCTGACCCCAAGCTTAAGTTGTTAATTGCACCCTAACCTCTACCATTTAGCTTTTAAAACCAACCTTCAGCTCCTCAGCTACATGCCATTTCCCCTTCTAGAACTCCATCCGAAAGGGTTGCTAACCGACTTACCTGCAGAGAAATAACTGACATGCAACATGCGGAAGCAATGGGCAGGTAGATGCCACAGGGTCTCATTCCATTTTCCTCTCCTGCTGTATCTGTGGCCCTGGGAAGTCACAAGCCTCAGTTTTGTCTATTTGCCATGAGAATGGGCTGGACTGAGTGATTTCTAGGGTGATCCCTCCCTCTCAGTCCTAACATACTGAATTCTTTGATATTAGCAAGTTGATTTATTTATTCATCCAACTGGTGTGGGTTCTCAAACACAGCTGACTTGAGTGTAGTTAACAATGGACAGTAGTTGTTTTGTATGCTTCTGTGAAGTTATCAGTCCTCTAGAAAGTATGAAATATTTACAAGAGAAAAGCTGACATGACACATCACTCCATGCTTCTTAGAGTACCCGGTGATTTCACCTAACCTTGAAGGTGAGTGGGTGGGGGAGCAGCAAAGATGCAGCAGGGGACTTTGGTGCTCAGGTCAGAAGTGTGGGGCATGTGTGACCCCAAGGCATTTGGAGAAATGAAACAAAGCTGGGGTATCAGGGTTGACCCAGTTATTAGGTCTTCACCTGTACACTTATCACATAATTCAAAGGTAGACATTTTCTGGGGAGAAACTGTGGGAACCAACCCACACCCCCTTTTGTATTCAAGATATTGCTTGGCACCAAAAGTTGCTGCTGAGGAGGCTAAATGTAGAATCAGATAAGGAACCTCTCTCCAGGACAAAAGTCTTGGAATGAGGATATCTGCTGAAAAGAGCAGGCAGACTATGGCCAGATTTGCATAACCAGCTAGACCATCTTGACTGGAAGTTAAGTGTTAAGAGGAAAAAGAGATAGGATGACTTTATCAGCAGCAACAATGGAGACCCCCCCCCCACTCTATTCATTCCCCACCACCCCAACCCAGTGCAAGACTATTAAGCATCCCAATCCACATCCCCACCATACACATTGCTTAAAGGACTTGCCCACCTTCCCTGAATCTGAACCCCAAATCAAAGTGAGACTTTCCATGGAGGAAGGTTTCACATCCCCAGACATGTGACCCCTCTAGGTGTTTCTTTCTCTCACTACTTGGATTTTGAGTCATTTTTACTTTGTCTCTCCTGTCACTGCTCCCAAGATTGCTGCCCTGCAAGGTGACAAGAAGCAACATAAGGAGAAAAGGGAGGGCCCAGAGAGGAAGAAAGAATTGGCTCTCGCAGTGACCAGTTGCTGTTTGTCCTTCTCCAGTAGGGTTGACTGAACAGAGACTGGGATCCAAGTTGAGGCTGCATTTAACAAGCTGGCTGTTCGCCAGGCACCCCTACCCCACCCGCCCTAGCAACTAACTTCCCAGGCTTCAGAAGTTTAACACGAAAACCCTCCCCCACGCCCCACATTTTCCCTCACTCAGGGGATGGAGTCTAGAAAGCACCTTTTATCACTGAGTTGGCTATGAGCGCCATCTACTGGCTGGGAGGTTTTCCCTCACTGTTTCTTTTACAGAATGCTTCTTGTTTCACACCTGGCTCTGGCTCACTCTGAGGTAGGAACAGAATGAGTAGTGACAGCAGTGTTCACAACAGCATCACTTGAGTGCTTCATAGGTATTGCTATTAATTCCCAGGTGTCATTTCTCCAACTTATAGATGATAAATCAGAAACCCAGAGAGGGCAAATCATAGGATCAAGGTCATAGATTTGGGGGCTGATTTATGTACAACTGGAACCCTGACACTCCAGACCACATTCAAACTGTCTTGGTCTCTTCATTTGTGGGTATGTGACCTGAAAATTGTGGAGGAAAGGCTGCTTGAGAGTAATTTAGTTGATGACCAGATAGTTAACTAATTTTAATGGTTAATTTTTTTTTTTTAATTTTAAGCTATATTAGAATAAAACATAATCTGTTACAGGGCACCTCAGTGTGAACGGGGCTGCCTGTCTGTGAGTCTTCACTCTCGCCTAAAATTTAGTTGTACTGCAGGCACACATAAAGGGTCAATAATGGGTTTATTTACAAAAGGGAAAAGGAAAAGGAGTAACCCAGGTAAAGAGAGAGAGATACAAGGTAGCTAGAATATCTTACTGGCTGGGCTGACTTGGAGCTCTGGTAACAAACTAACTGATAGCCCCAGAAAATCGGTCCAAGAGCCCAGTTTCCTGAGTGAGAGAGTGCCATAGAAAAATGGCCCCCTCCTTATCCCCCAAAGTCCCAGAATGCCTGCTTAGCTCCGCCCTTGGGTCCTCACAGTTCTCTCCCTGGTACTGCTGGGAGTTGTAGTTTCCAATCACAGGAGTAGTGGGTAGAGTCCAGAAAGCTGGAGTAGAGGGTGGAGTCCACAAAACTCTGCAGAGTTCCTTTAGGACATTCTTCCCCTTAATAAATCCACATAAACTTGCTTTTTCATATATATTGTTTAGGAAAATCTGAGTAAAAAAAATAAATTATACTTAAAGAAAAGGGCTGAGTCAATCCAGGTGGTATGGCAAAAATTGTGAAAGTGGGGTCCTGAAGTTTGGAGACCTCTGAATCAGATCATGTGCCAAGACTTCTTGGGTTCCATGAAGACAAAGAGAACCAAGCCTCTAGCACTCTGTCCCCAACTCAGGCACTTAAGAGATTTTGAGTAGGGAAGACTTAGTAAGCCAAAACACAATTTACTCCACTGCTAATATCTACCCTCCCCAGACCCATGTCCCCTGAGCTTCTAAGGCTTTGCTGTCCGGGTCTTGTCAAAACCAACCTGCCCTTTCCATGTCGCTCTGAAGACACCAGCAGTCAGCCTTAAAGTTGCTGACCGAGTGGCCATCAAAAGTGTTACTGTAACATACCCGTGCCTCTGGCAATGTGGCATTTCTATGTCCACTTCCCTGGGGAACAGAAGTCAGGAAAACAGATCCAGCCACAAGATGCAATCAGCACAGGCTTGTCATTCTTTGGTAACTCCTGCGTGGCTTTGCAATTTCCACACTGGGAGTAGAGTGACACCTGGTGTCTGGTGTACTTCTACAAACCCAATCATCTTCAATCTGACATACTGTTCTGTCACTTCTCTGCCTGAAGCCATTATTTCCCCATATCCCATGGGACAAGACCAATACCCCAGCCTGCCTGTGACTGGGCTACAGGCTACCTTCTGCAATTTGCATCACCTCTGTGTTCTTCAATCCTGTTTCAGGATTCCTGGAGCTCAATCTGCTGCTTCAAAAAGGTCGATCTCACGCAAATCAACATTTCTTCTTCTTTATCCCCACTTAGGTGCAGGTAGGCCTGCACCAGGCTGGAACCCTCACAGTCATCACAAATCATCCTTTGTTTCTCTTCTTTCTCCTATATCCCATCCACTGCCAAGATCTATCAGTTTGACTTGCATTGATTTTTATGTATCTTGCTCTATCTTTTCACTGCCTCTTTGCAGCTCATCAGTCCATATTTCCCAGCACAGTAACTGTGCAAGAGGTCTTATCTGTACCTGATTCATATTGCACTTCGCATTGTCCACTGTCAATTCTCTGCCTGATGCCTATGACCCATGGGACATAGGGGCCCACGCCCACCTTCCCATGACTGGGCTACAGGCCATCCCTTCTGCCTTTTCCACCACCTTTTTCTTCTCCAATCATGTTTCAGGCTTCCTGCAGTTCAGTCTGTTGATTGAAAAACACTGGTTATAAAGAGAAGTTGAGACATAGAGTAAAGGTAAAGTGATGATCTGAAGAGGGGAGTCTTATTTTGATGGATAGAAGTGACTTAACATGTTTTAAGGCAGAAAGTAAAGAGCTCATTGAAGGTTAGAATATATAGCATAACCCACTGAACACCAGCTGTGTGCCAGAGACTTGATTCTGTTTTAGGAGGAAAGACTCTTTTAAATCTGTCAACAGTGGGACAAAGTAGGTACAATTGTTGTGCCCATTTTACAGAGGAGGGAATTGAGGCCTAGGAAGATAACTATTGATGTTGCAGCGAGAAGGAAATAGAACTGACGTTTGAACCTAAGTCTTTCAACTTCAAGCTTGTTCTCTTAACCACTTCACAAAAGAGAGAGGGAATGATGAGTAAAGTCCCTTTAAGAGGTGAAAAGAGGAGTAATTTTAAGTGTGGGTTGGGGGATGATCCACCATTGACCTTACAGAAATAGAAATACCTCTTTCCTGAGTTAGGAGGGAAGCAAGTCAGATGAAGCAGTTAGACGCGTGGATGGAGGAAAGAAGCTGGAGATGTTCTTGTTAGCAAGTATCTATTGAGAACTGGGAAAAACACGGGAATCAGAAGCTTGAGGGTGCTTCTAAAATAGTTGGGAGGGTGTCGATGAAAATAGAAATGTGAGGACAACAACTTCCTGCCAATTCTGAGACCCTGCTGAGCTGAGACTGGCCACAGGCTAAATAGCCCTGTTGCCCTGAGATCCTTTGTCTTTTCTATGCTAATTCTAGGTGTCCAAAACTGGCTCATTCTGAAACCTTTCCCTTGACCTCTTTTGGCCAGTTTCAGACTTTACTTTAAGCTCCCACATTATTTTGACTCTTTTCAAAAGAATTTATACAAATATACCCAATACTACAATTGGTTTTGTACTTTTCTCTCTTCCAAGATTGGTTGAAGACTGAAGACTTGCTGATGGTGAGGATGCTGTCACGCTTGTTTCCATTCCTTCTACAGAATCTAGCAAGTTCTATTGTACTAAGGTAGCTTGTTAAATGCTGGTTTACTGGCTGGTTGACCTTACCCCCTGAATGAGGCTGTTTCTTTATTTCCCTTTATTACTCTTTCATCTCTTTCTACGAGTCTGCATCCCAGAATCTTTCTTCATGCTTTTTCTATTTTTTTCTTCCCATTCAAACTCAGGTGACTAATGGCAACTGTGAGCTTTACTTTGCTGATTGGTGGTCTCTCGGGACTAAAGTCTATACAGAACGAATCTAGAAAAAATGGACCCATAAAACAAATGGAGATGCAGAGTCATCTGCACGTTCCCTGGGGTCTGTCACTGGGCTTCGTATAGACCCAGGGAAACATTGCGTATAGCCAGTGGGAAGGGATGGAAAGGAAAATCTTTAGTTACTATCAAGGGTATTTAATTCACTGCATTACCAAGTCTCCAGAACATTCAATTTCCAATTAGTTCAGTTTCTCTCTCTCTCTCTCTCTCTCTCTTTTTTTTTTTACATGTTACTCCTAAAGTTCCACTGAAGCCAAAAGAATTATATTTGAACTGAACTGAAATTGAGGGAATTCTCAATCTAAAGATAGGAAGCAGAGGTCCTATGGTAGTAGGCTGAAGAATGACCCCCTCCCCCACAGATCCACACTTTTCCTCCTAGAGCCCATAAATGTTACCTTCCTTGGAAAAAGTCCTTGTAGATATGATTAAGGATCCTGAGAGAAGCATATGATCCTGGATAATCCAGATGAGCCCTTAATGCTGTCACAGGTATCCTTACAGAAGAGGCAGCTGGGTAGCACTATGAAGGAGCTGGAGGTCTGGAGAGCCTGACAGTTGGTGCTGTGTGACCCCAAGGCAAGGAATGCTGGTCTCCCCTTAATGGAATGCTGGCCTCCCCCTAGGCAAGGGGTGAGCTTTGCCTGGGGCCCCTGCAGGGTGCAGGGCTATCTGCACCTTGTGGATGGTTCCATGAAACTGACTTTGGACTTTTGGCCTCCAGAACTGTGAAACAATCAATTTTTGTTGTTTTCAGGAAACAAATATGACCAAAGCGATGAGGTAGCAAGCAAACAATAGGAAGCATTTTGCGGAGTATGTGGGAAGAAAGCAGCATCTAATTATCATGTCATTTTGGTTGCTTAGACCCTGACATCCAAAGTATAAATGAGGCCCTCCCTGGTGGTGCAATGGGTTAGGACGCAACACTGCAAGCTAGCAACAGCCGCTTCAGTGTGAGTCTGATTCTCGGCCCCAGAGGTGACCTCTCCTGCCCTGCTCGCTGCTCCCCTCAGCAGCATACTTCATTGATCTGCCTGTTCTGCTCCCCACTCTGTCTCTGGTGAAGCCTCTCACTGCCCATGCATTTCTGACCTGTACCCTAGTTCTGTATGAATAGATAAACTAATCTTTAAAAAACAAACAAAAAAATAATAAAATATAAATGAGCCTTTGGGCACAGGAGCTGGAAAATTGTCATGCAATGTCAAGAGGCACTGATTAGTGAGTGTCTCTACCCCAGCACAGATTCTTATAGAGCAAGAACTGAAGATCAGTACAAGAAAAAGGTTGTCCATGTTATGCCAGGACATTGCCTCTGAAGCACATGTGAATGATAGAGATTATCCCCACTTTCATTATCACAAGATGTTTAAGTTAATATAGAAAGATGGAAAATGTTGAATGATTGTTACCTTATGCTAAACTAACTATAACAAATTGTACTTTTTCTCATTTGTTGCTGTGAGTTCAGTTACTCTCCATTAGCCCTTGCCTTAGTTTCAAGGTAAAGGGCTTGTTGGGCTACTCCTGCCCTTAGTGGACAGGAGTGAGCAGGCAAGGTCTGCTGCTCAGAGAGGACAAGCCAGATGAAAGATGTCTTGTTCAGATCTCAGGGTTCACAAGGTTTATTCCGGGGTGCGCCAGCCATCTATTCCCTAACACAAGTGAGAGGAAAGAGGATTAAGCAGGTGGTTCCTGTGAACACAGAAATAAGTTCTTGCTTCATAAAAGGAAAATAAGTCTCTGAAATGTGCTATCTCTTATAAGAAAGGAATCTGCTTTATTTGGAAGGAGACTGAGCATGACTCCCCTTTCTGGAGGCAGTGGAGACACTGCTGTCAGCCTCACTCCCCATGGAAACCACCAGAACACAGGATATGATGTGTGCACAATGCTTCAGGCATAGCACACTGGGCAGCACAGAGCCTTGAGCAACGAGACAGAGGAAACCAGCAAGGTGAGACCAACAGTTTCCTGCCTGGGGCACATTCTAGAATGTGAGGCAGAGGCCAAGAAGGTCTTGGTGGTCAAAGAGGAGACAGTGCAGGCAGGTTGAAGCCACTGGAATGTGCAAGGCGGTGTTCCAGAGGGAAGGGAGCTGGCTAGAGAAAGAACCTCTGAATCTGCATTCAGTTTCCTCCTGAACTGCTGACTGACTGTATGTAGGATAAAACTCCATGAAAACTGTGTAGATAAAATGGTGACAAAAGGAACAATTGCTGGAGAGATGTAAATGTTTGTACCAGGGTGGACAGATATTTGATTTCTGATCCTCCAGAGTGGAGATCTCTTCCAACACCCACATATTCGGTAGGTACCCCAAGGCAGTTATGCCATATAGTATTGGGACTAAAAGAGACCAATTGAAGGGAGTGGTGTGTAGGAGCTGCCTCACCCTGATGTATGAGAGTCAATTATGTATATTTCTTTGCAGCACCACAGTCAGGGACTTCACAATAGCAGGTGGAATATACCATCAATTGTATGAACTATTTACACAAGCAAATTGGCTTATAATGCAAATTAGTGTTGTTTTGTTTTCCCCTGGAGAATTGGCTGTAAGCATGGACTAGTATACCAGGCAGTCTTTGTGGGGGCATAGAAAGATATTCAGCGTTTGTCCCTGGCTCCTAGCACAGAGCTCCAGAATCCCTGGGAATTTCCTGAGTGATAAGTGTATGGAAGCATCTAGTGTTCTAGTGAGGTGGTTCTTGGCATATCCTTCTCAATGGGGACTGGTCACCAGAAAAACCAAGTCTTGATTAGAAATTGAGGACGTCTGTCCTACTCCCAACCTCTGGGGTGATGGAAGTGGTGCCAGAGATTGAGTTAATTACCATGGCCAATGACTTAGTCAGCCATGCCTATTGTAGTGAAACCTCTGTAAAACTCCATTAACATTAGGGTTAAGGGAGATTCTGGATTTGTGAAAACATTGAAATGTTGGGAGGGATTTCTTTCATTTGATTGTTGTTTAGCTGTTTTTTACAATAAATGGATATTATTAAGTAGAGTGCTTTTCTAAGTTTTATAGCTATGCTAGCTGGGACCCCGATTTTGTAGCCGAGTTGAAAAGCCTAATACTATGACTGATATCTGAAGTCAGTCAGGACAATCTTATGGGACTGGGTCTTGGTACCTGAGGCATCTGGCACTAATTCTGGATAGTTAGTATCATAATTGAATTGAGTTGTAGAACATACATTGATGTCAGAATTGGTTAGGGTCAGGTGGAAAAAACTCTCAATATGGGGCCCTCCTCGGTGGCACAACAGGTTAAAGTGCAGCACTATGAAGCCATCTGCAGCCACTGCAGCACGACTTCAATCCCTAGCCAGGGAGGTGACTCACATGCAACAGCAGACCTCTCCTCACCCACCCACTGCTCCCCTCAGTAGTGTATCACAGTAGATTCGCCTGTTCTGTTCCCCACTGTGTCGGTGAATCCTCTCATACCCCACATCTCTGACCTGTACCCCAGTTTTTGTGTGCATAAATAAACAAATCTTTGAAACAAGCAAACAGAAAACCTTCCAATATGACTCAATATAAGCAAAGTCTATTCAAAGTTTACCTTAAAAAACCTTCAAAATAACTCTACAGATTCAAGCATGTCTACAAATAATAGCCTCTCAAAACAAAATTTAAAAGAATCTTTACAGCTTAAAAGAAGATGTCAAAATATAATCAGTTACAAAATATCAAAATGTTCCTGTCTAAGGAAAAACCACTAAACATACAAGCAGAAAAAAAAGATGAGCTCCATCACTGAGAAAAATCAGTAGAGACAAACTCAGTTGGAATTAGATAAAATTTTAAAATAGCTATTACAAAGAGTATGTATTTGTAATATGTACTGGAAAAAAATACATAGTGTATCCCACTTGACAAACACATAAATAGTCTTAAAAAGATTTCATGTGGAAGGAACTCTCCTGCACTGCTGGTGGGAATGCAAACTAGTACAACCACTATGGAAAACTGTCTGGAGGTTCCTCAAGCTGCTAAACATGGAGCTTCCCTACGACCCAGCAATCCCACTCCTAGGTATCTATACAAAAGACACAAAAACACTGATTGAAAAAGATACCTGTACCCCCATGTTTATTGCTGCTTTATTTACAATTGGAAAAACATGGAAGCAGCCCAAATGCCCAAAAGTAGATGACTGGATAAAAAAGATGTGGTACATATATACAATGGAATATTACTCAGCAACCAAAAAAGAGAAACACATGTCTTTTGCAGCAACTTGGATGGAGCTGGAAAAGATCATGCTTAGTGAGATAAGCCAGAAAGAGAAAGAAAAATACCGGATGGTTTCACTCATAGCAGGAGTATAATGGACCAGGCGAGAAAATAACAAAAATAATGAACAACCATAGACCAGAGACATTCTGTGGGGGCGGAGTGGGGAATGGGATCAAAAACGGAGGGGGGGGGAAGGGAGGGAAATGCATGGGACTAGGGTGGTGGCACAGGGGTGATCTGGTGATGGGAAACCTGCGGGGATTACAATCGAGATGGGAAAAAAAATGTGCAAAATGATATAAAAATAAACTTTGTAAAAAAAAAAAAAAAAGATTTCATGTGGGCCCTCCCTGGTGGCACAGCAGGTTAAGTCACAGCACTGAGAAGCTAAAGCCACTCTGCATGAGTTCGATTCCGCCTGCCCCAGAGGTGACCACATGGTGTGGCAGACCTCTCCTGACCTGCCCACTGCTCCCCTCAGCAGTGTACTTCGTCGATCTGCCTGTTCTGCTCCCCACTCTGTCTCTGGTGAAGCTTCTTGCCGCCCCTGAGCCTCTGGCCTGTACCCCAGTTCTGTATGCACAAATAAATAAATCTTTAAAAAAATGTCATGTAAAATATGACTTTAAGAGAAATGGATAATATATAAAGAATTTCCAGAGCTGAAAAATATAGTATCTGAAGTAGACTTTGGTCAATGGATTTAATAGAAGAAAATATTAGTAGATTCAAAAACATAGAAAAGATCTGCACCTTAGAAGGCGAATGATGAAAAAAATAACCCCAACAAAACACAACACAAGCAACCACAGGAACATTTAGGACAATATCAGGCAGCTTAATGTATGTGTAATCCGTCATGATTGGGAAGGTAGAGCAGGAGAAAACATTTCATAAATACAATGATTAAAAAAAAGTTCATTTTTCTATTATTAATTATTTTTTTCTTATATGTTGTAGCCCCATAGTTCTGCCACTGACACCTGTGAACCATCACCATATTCCCTGTGTTGTCTCCTCCTCTCATGGGCTCCCTCCCCCTTCATTTGCTGTATGCCTCAGTTCTGAAGTAAGCCTGCTGATTTTGATTTTTTTTCTTGACCTTTTGTTTGATTTCTCAGTCTTCCACATATGAGACTATCTGTTATTTATCTTTTTTTTTTTTAAAGTTTTATTTATTTATCCATACAGAACTGGGGTGCAAATCAGAGGTGCAAGGGGTAAGAGGATTCACCCGAGACAGAGTGGGGAGCAGAACAGGCAGATCAATGAAGTGCACTGCTGAGGGGAGCAGTGGGTGAGACAGGAGAGGTCTGCCAGACCATGTGGGTCACCTCCGGGTCAGGGATCGAACTCGCACTGAAGGGGATGCGGCTGGCTTGCAGTGCTGTGTCCTAACCCATTGCACCACCAGGGAGGGCCCTATCTTTTTCCTTTTGATTAATTTCTAAAAAAATTTCACTTTGATGAAAACTACAAACCTAGTTACCTAAGAAGCTAAATGAATCTCACATAGAATAAACACGCATAAAATACACAAAGGAATATGCATTTACTGGAAATGAAAAGTAGAGAGAAAATCTTAAACCACAAAAAAGTTATGACTTATTTGCAACAATACAGGCATACTTACTGTGAAGGAAGTGTTTTGAGAAATTCAACATTGGTTGATTTGCTGTGCAAATGTCATCAAGTATATTGCAATCACCTAGCACACACCTAAATTATATGGCATAGACTATTGGGACCACCACTGTACATGTAGTCTCTCTTTAACCAAAACTTTGTTAAGCTACACATGACTATAAAGATAAGAATTCCATGACTTCTTATCAGAAATAATCCAAGCCCAGAGACAATGGAATGACCTACTTAAAGTGCTGAAACTTTAAAAAAAGAGGCTATCAATTAAGCATACAGGCATATCTGGCAAAAAATATTCCTCAAAGATGAAGGTAAATCAAGACATCTTTAGAAAAGCAGAAGTTGAGAAAATGTGTCACCAGCAGATCTACATTAAAATAAATGCTAAATGAAGTTCTTCAGACTGCAGAAAAATAGTACCAGATGGAAAGCTGGATATACAAAAAAGAATTAAGAGATCAAGAAATGATAAATATGTGGTTATATGTGAGAATTTTCTCACTTAAAAATCTCTTTAGATGTTTTTGTTTAAAGGAAAAACTTTAAAAAAAAACATGTATTCTGAGGTTTATAAAAATAAAATACAGGAATTTCACAAAGGATACAATGTAAATTTCCTAATTATACCTGAGATTGAATAATATTTTGAAAATGAGCTGATGAATTTAAAATGTTGTAAACTCTAAAACAACCCTCTGAAATAAGAGCAGAGTAGTTAGCTAATGGGCTATTGGGGTATAGGGCTATAGGGCTGCAATATAAGCTATTAAAAATTTTAAAACAGCAGAAATTTATTCTCCCACATTGCTAAAGTCCAGATATCTGAGATCAAAGTGTGATCAGGGTCAAAGTGACTGAAGGTTTTAGGAAGGAACCCTCACTTGCCTCTTTCCAGCTTCTGGCCAATGCTAGCAAACTAAGGCTTCCCTCGGTCAGCAGATGCATCTTCCAGAAACCCCCTCCAACCTTTGGTGAACCTCCTGTCCCTATTTCCTCTTCTTATAGGGACACCAGTCTTTGGGGTCTCAGCCAGTAGGAACACAACATACAGCTGCAAAAATCCTATTTCCAAATAAAGATGAAGGCTGAGTTTCCAGTGAAGGAGACTTTAGGGGAGGACACTATTCAACACAGGATGCTTAATAAACCAAAAGTGGAGTAACATATTTGATTACTAGAGAGTAGAAAACCTCCCAGGTGTGAAAAACTGCATCATTTAATCTCTTCAGAGTTCAATTGACTACCTACTCTTTTCATGCCCACTTCAGGCATTTTGGTGAGTAAAGGACATGCTGCTCTATTTATTCCCATCTCACCTTTTTCTTGCTCACAGTGATCCATCTTTACCAAATGATGCATCAGAAGGGAACCTCATCCCGTGCTCAGAATTAAGTCAGGGTTGCTACAAGCTGCCATGTTGGTCCCATTTTCCTCGCGGTCACTTAAGTGAGGCACTTATTCTTGGTCAATGAAATGTGGTGTGTGTTAGTAAGGTAATTACAGGGAAGCTTATTCTCACTTCTAAGAAGGGAACTAGGAGAGGCAATCCCTTACCTATCTGTGAACGCTGTGTTTGTGGTTTCAACCACAAACAGTGTTTAGGACTGTTACCTATATTGGGCAAGGAGCAGAATCCCAGAGGGAAGACTTGGTGCCTGGTGAGTCAGACGCAGAACTTTCCCACCTCAGAGCATCTACTATAGGGAAAAATCACGTCTTGTTTTTTTTTTTTTAATGCCAAAGTAAATGAGGGTTTTCTGTTACCTGCTACTGAAAGCCTTCTAACTATTAAAATAGTATGGTCTGCACAAGGCCTGGGTGAATAAGCCAAGATTTTTATTAGACACAGCTGTTTGAATGAGCACACTTCCACTCTTGGGTGATAATCATGTATTTTTTTTTTAAAGATTTATTTATTTGTGCATACAGAACTGGAGTACAGGCCAGAGGCTCAGGGGTGGTGAGAGGCTTCACTAGAGACAGAGTGGGGAATAGAACAGGCAGATCGAAGAAATACACTGCTGAGGGGAGCAGTAAGCGGGTCAGGAGAGGTCTGCCACACCATGTGGTCACTTCCGGAGCAGGTGGAAATTGAACTCATGGGGAAGAAGCTTTAGATTTTCAGTGCTGTGCTTTAACCCACTGTGCCACCAGGGAGGGCTGATAATCATGTATTTTTGATGGCCAAGAGTGAGGCAGCAAACTACTACCAAAATGAAGATGTGGATGGCCTATCTATAGCTGATATTTTCTTACAGATCTGGTATCTAATTATAATTTTCTTTTTTCCATTTATATAATTCACCTGTTTTTCTATACTGGTGATTATATCCATCACACATGCATGTATAAATAGCTTATGGTTGAATAAAAGTAAGAGTAAAATGAGGGTAAATCTGATATTATGATAGTTTGATGTCATAAGAAGGGAAATTCTACTATTTAAATCTTCCTGTTTTAAGTTTTTTTAAAAGATCTATTTATTTATTTATGCATACAGAACTGGGGTATAGGCCAGATTCACCAGAGGATTCACCAGAAACAGAGTGGGGAACAGAACAGGTAGCTGGACTAAAATACACTGCTGAGGGAGCAGCGGGTGGGTCAGGAGAGGTCTGCCACGCCATGTGGATCACCTCCCTGGCCGGGCATCAAACTTGTGCTGCAGTGGCTGTGATAACTTCATAGTGCTGTGCTTTAATGCGTTGCACCACCAGGGAGGGCCCAGGTCATCGCTTGGTAGTTTAAGGTCAGAACTTTCCTCTGTGGTGATAGTTCATACAGCAACATCATCTCGTCTTCCCCTTGGAATGAATGCATTATTTATATGTTTGAAGATCCAGAATTCTGGGGTGTAGTAATGATGCCTGAAGGGCTGAATATTTTGAGCTCATGGTGTCTGTTCCCCATTACTCAGTTACCCCCCTATTTTTCTCTATTTGAACTATTAGTGAGATTTTACTTACATGCCTCCACTTGGCTTATAAGTAAATACAAATACAGGCCTTCAATATGTGGCCCCCAGCTAGATTTTTTATTGCATATATTCCTTTTAAAAGTGAAACTGAAGCTCAGAAATATTAACTTTTCAAGGTCACATAACTGCTGAACAGCGGAACTGTAATTGTAATTTCAATTTAGGCATTTGGCTCCACTTTCAATGCATTGCCCAAGTGAGTATGTATACTGATACACCTGATAACCTTAGATGACAAATGGCAAGATATTTTATTTTAATAGCTTTGTAGTTAAATGAGTATTAGAGCATATAACTGGTTTATGCATCAAAGCTTTGTTTCTCAGGATTTTGCATAGGACAAGGTTAAAGTAGGTAGCACCATAAAACCCAGGATAGCCTCCGGCAAGTATTTAAATGCTTCCAGATTCCAGCAACTGATTCTTCATTTCTATCACATTATTAATGCTAGAGGTCACTTACATGGTTTCTTATAAAATGAGTTCTTGCATCCTTTTCAGCAAAATATTGAAGTCTTTCTTCCATAAACTCTCAGTTGTTTGCAAAATCAATTAAGACTTGTTTCTCATATATAATCTATGGTAACGATAGGGTCTTTGCCACAAGAGCGCTCCATGAAGATTTAACATATCTATTAAAATTCTTCATCCCCTTAAGAGCAGGTCAATAAATAAATCTTCCAAGTTTTTTTCTTAGAAAATTGCTAATGATAGCAATATTGTTTGTATTCAAGTTCAGGAGAAAAAGCCCTCTCTTGTCTGTTTAAATTGTAAGAACACCAGATGCTTCCAGAAGGAGTCCGCACTCTCAGGTTGGGCATGATTAGGATAGACTTTGCAAATGAGCTTGTTACAGAGCAAGGAGCAGTGCACCCCAGGACCCCCAAACTCTAAATAGATTCTGCCATTTGCTGCATCAAGACAAAGCATGTGAGACCTAAAACTTTAACACAATTAGTGTGCAATATAGAGAAGACAAAGAATATAGTTTCTAAATCAAATACCCAAAGTTATACTTCCCCTCGTGGGTAAAAGCCCATCCCAAAGGCATTGGCCCAAAGCAAGACCTGAAAGCCCGCCGCAAGCCTAAAGCACCTTCTGGCCGGGACCCATGGAAAAGGGTCAGACATGGCCAGACAAGCCTGGGAGGAAAAGAGCAAAATCAAATTCAAGATAAACTCTCCATAGTCAACCTCCCATGCGTCTCTCACCCACATCTGTTTCAACCAGTCCAGGACCAAGAAGAAGCAAGTGCAGTTTCTTTACATGTCTCTCTGCTCTATGTGGCTACCTCTGGTCTCCTTCTGGCTCTCCGTCCTGCTTCCTTCCTCCTCAGTCTCCTCTCCAGTTTCTTCTCCCTGCTCAGCTCCACTCTCCTTTGGGTGGGGCAGGGAAACTACACCTTTCCTTTTCCTGGACCACCCTGTTACAAACTCATTTCACAGATGTGTTCACACACAGAGAAAACTTAAAATTTCTTTTCCAGGAAAGTTTATGAAAATATACCACATGTGAAAACAAGAGCATGCAATGCTCATGTCACTGGGGGGGGGGGGTGGAGAGGGGGAGGGTACTCTCCTGACTTGTATGGTTATGGGTTCTTATGCTGTCTAAAGTGGATTTCTGGCACTTCCAGGGACACCATTTCCTGCGCTTGTGTCCTCTTCTTGCTATGCCCATTTGTTAGCTCTGGTTTCTTTTTTCATGGAGTTTTCAGGACTTTCTACATAGGTGGTCAAACTGTTTGAGAAGTAAGTTTTCTGTGCTTTTTATTGCTAGCACCTATAGTATAGTGCTGGGTAGATTCAAGAATGGATTTGTTTCCAGACTTAGGGAGTATGATATTGTGATATATAAGAAATATATATTTGGTCCTTGTCCTATTTCTGGAACAGCATTACTTGGAATTTCATAAGAAGTGAGAGCAATAAAGTTATCTTGTATTATGTGAATGGAGTTTGGACCACACCTAAAGATGGGGGCTATTTGCTTGGAAAACTAATGGAGGTTAAAAGTTTGAAACCTTCAAGCCACCCCCTCACCTCTGGAAGGGGAAAGGAAATTGAATCAGTGACCAACCAGGCCCATGTAACAAAACTCCGTAAAAACCCTGAAGTCCCAGGTTCAGGGAGCTTCCTGGTTGGTGGTTTGAGGAGAATAGAACTCAGATCATGGAAGCTCTGAGCTCTTTCCCCATATCTTGGTCTATGCTTTTTCCTATTGGGCTGTTCTTGGGTTATGTCCTTTTACAATAAATTGATGACCTAGTAATTTAAATATTTCTTTGAATTCTGTGGGCTTCTCTTGAGAATTAATCAACCCCAAGGAGAGGGTCATGGGAAACTATGCTTTATAGCCATATGTTCAAAAGTACAGGTGACAACCTGCCCTTGCAATTGGCTTCCGAAGTGGGGGGTGGTCTTGTAGGCCTGAGCCCCTCGCCCATGAGGGCAATGCTGTCTCCAGTAGCATGCCAGAATTGAGTTGAATTGTAGGACACTCAGTTGGTGTCTGAGAATTTCATGCTGGGGGGGTGGGGAACAAACCCACACATTGGAACTGGTAATCGGACTGTCTGGGGGAAAACATTCAAACTTTCACCATCAGAATAATGAGAGGGCCCTCCCTGGTGGTGTAATGGGTAGGACACAGCACTGCAAGCTAGCCACAGCTGTTTCAGTGTGGGTTCGATCCCTGGCCCCAGAGGTGATCTGCATGGCACGCCCTATCTTGCCCACTGCTCGCCTCAGCAGTGTACTTTGTCGATCTACCTACTCTATGCTCCACTCTGTCTCTGGTGAATTCCTCTTGCTGCCCCTGTACCTCTGGCCTGTACCCCAGTTCTGTATGCATAAATTAATCAATCTTTAAAAATAAAAAAGTATAATGAGAGCTGAAGTTTGTAATATACTTCTTTTTAAAATATTATCTATTTTAATTCTTCCATTAAGCTGAGTGTTTGGTAGAATTATCTCTCTGTACAGATGACAATTCTAGGCTTGAAGAAATGTTCTAAGTTACCCAGAATTGTGCAACTTAATACACATCAATTCAGAACACCAATTCCAGTGCTGGGTCAGCGGCGCCCAGCACAGCTGAGATGCTGTCATCACGTACCTGGTGCTTATTCAATTTACCAATAAGTTACTCCTTTAGTAAATACTGGCTTCACACTGTATGTTATGCTCTGAAAGTACAAAGCACTAGACAAAAGTAATTTATTTGCATTAATAATGGCTTTAAAATTAAGACAAGGGGCCTCCCTGGTAGCTCAGGGGTTACGTCTCAGTGCTATCAAGCTATCTGCAACCACTGCTGTATGAGTTTGATCCCTGATCCCCAAGTGGCCAGGGGAGGTGAGCCACATGGTGCAGCAGACCTCTCCTGTCTCCCCTGCTGTTCCCCTCAGCTGTGTGTTTCAGTCGCTTCACCTGTCCTGCTTCCCACTCTGCCTCTGGTGAATCTTCACACCCTTCCTGCACACACCCAGTTCTTGTCTGTATAAATAAATAAAAAGAAATCTTAAGTAAAAAGTAAAATAAAATTAGGATGAAATCTATGTGTTTTAAGAGAACTTCTTTATAGATAGCTGAGAATATTAAGAAGACCTCACTTTACAATTGGAAAGAACTATCTAGTCAATATGACATACCATTACACATCAAAGAAATGTTGAGTCTTAGTTCTTAGGAGCAAAGGTTTATATCTCCAGAGAGAACTGGTGATAAGAACTTTTCTTTAACGGCTCTACTTATTTGCATTGAAGAACACAGATTCCATTTTAAATACCGCTCGTACTTGGGGAACAGCATCCTCAGCTGGGTCGCCACACTTTCTTCTTAAAGGAGACATACTGGAATATGACTTTCTGATTTTATTGGGAGTTAATTTATTCATTTTTTAGGCATTTTACATGAGGAAATTTTAATTTTAGGTTTAGTGTTTTTCATCTTTGTACATACGGATGTTCTAATTCATTCATTCTAAATTGAGGGATGATTTGCAGTGAAAATCAGCTCATCATTCCTGTGCCAGTTATGAATAAATATGAAGAGGAAGGCGAAGACTGGAAGACAGTCATGGAGTTATAGGACTGAAAGGGACATGTCACCGACCACTTTACAGATGAGAATTCAGAGAAAATTCTGTTGCTTGTCTATGATTATATAACTACTCTGCACGTGGCACAGCTGGGACTCGAAGTTGGGTTTCTGTCACCAGGTCCACATAGCTTCCCTTTCTAGAAGCCAAAGAGCATAAGATCGTGGCTGGAACAGTTTACTTTAAAAAATTTATTTATTTATGCATAAGAGATTTGGGTTGTGGGCCAAAAGATGCAGGGCGGAGGTGGTAAAGTAGAGACAGAGTAGGGAGCAGAACAAGCTGATGTATTGAAATACACTGCTGAAGGGAGCAGCAGGTAGGACAGGAGAGTTCTGCTGTGCCATGTGGGTCAGCTCCTTTTGGGGATGCAGTTGCGTCATAGTGTTAAGACTTAACACCTTGCATCACAGGCCCTGGTAGGGTTTACCTTTAAGACCTGTTTCTACTCAGAATCTTTTATTATGTATACTAATAATTTTTTTTATCTCCCCCAAGACTAGTCTTTGAAGTATTTCATACCAGTTTCCTGAATAAAGAAACTAATTTTTTTTAAAGTCAATCATAGACCAGTTTAATTAGAATCTCTACCACTTTGAAGAAAAATAATCAGAATTCATTTCATGAGAATGCTTTATTTTTCTCAGGACAAAATTTAGTTGTTTCCTTTATTTGTTTATCTTCTTGCATCATTGTTAATTTTGGACAGTATTTTATTTCCCCCTTCAGATGTAGTCCCTGTAGTTCTCCTACCACCATCATATGTATGTTTTAAATAAAGCCTTTGTGTAACTGTGTCCGTGGAAGGGCCAGTGGGTTTTCCTCTACCACCTGTTCCAGGAAGGACCCCACTCTTCACTCCCTGCTGGGATCTTGTCTCCCTGCAGCCCCATTCATCTGCACCCAAAGGAGCACCTTGACACTTGGCATTTCTTAGCAGACAAAATCCACCTCGAAGATATTAAAAATAGACCACTGCTTTGCAATATGAATTGTGCACTGCCTCCCAAATGAAATATATATTCCATTTTTCCATATTCTATGTTAAGATTATATCAAGTAACAAGAGTGTTTTCCTTGTAGGAAGATTTTACTTTTTCCTGCATGGTGATAAAAATCATGTTTATTTCTGTCAACTCCAGCAATCTATAGCTTCTTGGCCCAAAGTTGTTTTCAACTCAGCCCCTGGCACCTATTTGTGATTAAAAGCGCAGATTTCTAGTCTTGTCTTAGAATCACTTTTCTAGTTGACAGTCATGTCAGGAGAGGTCTGCCTCGCCATGTGGATCAACTCCAGGGCCGGGAATCGAACTTAAACTGGAGTGGCTGTGGCTAACTTGCAGTGTTGTGTCCTAACCCATTGCACCACCAGGGAGGGCCGGAACTTTGTGCTTTAATGCATTCTCACCCCAACTCCTACTTTACTTCTCAATCTACATCTCTGATTGTCCTGCCTGAAAACAACCCACTACTCACGACCACCGCTCTGTGCTTGCTGCCTGGCAGGGGGCTAGAGAGGAATGAGCTAGTACCCCATATCTCTCGGGCCCGGCTCATAGGAACACTGGAGAAACATGTGTGCAATTGGGTAGTTTGCGAGTGTGCTATGAAAGAAAATCCACACAGCGCAAGAAAGCATCCAAACAGGGTAGTGGAACAGCCCCCCCACCCCCCCTGTGTCAGCGGCTAGTGGAGAAAAGGCCACAGTTTCTAGATGTCTCTCCCAGAACAAACACATACAGAGTCAACACCGGGTTCTTCCCAGCTCTCAGGTAGAAATGAAGCCTGCGACGTGGGTGCCACTGTTTTTCTGGAAATCCCACCCTCCTGGCCTCTTACACCTGTGGCTCCTCCCTCTCAGTCACCCCTAGCTCATCCCTTTCCACTTCCCCACCCACATCTTCACAGCATTTCACACTTCTCTTCCCCAAACCTCTGTTCCAGGGAACCCAGGCTTCTGCCCCCCACTTTCTGGTAGGGTGGTTTGCCTGTTTGCCAGCTTGGGTGTCAGTGCCCTCTTTTCCTGGTGCCCTGTGTCTTGCACACGTATTCCTCCATCTCTTGAGACGAGCAAGGATGACTTCCATCACCACCAGGTAGGGAGCAACACCTCCAGCAAGAGTTGCCTCGTATTTTCTCTCTGCTTATAATGCAAAACAGGATAGGACATAGCATTGCAAGCTGGCCGCAGCAGCTTCAGTGCGAGTTCGATTCCCAGTCCTGCAGGTGATCCACATGGCATGGCAGACCTCTCCTGTCTTGCCCACTGCCTCCCCTCAGCAGTGCATTTCATAGATCTGCCTGTTTTGTTCCCTACTCTGTCTCTGGTGAAGCCTCTCACCACTCCTGCACCACTGGCTTGTATTCCCAGTTCTGTATAAATAAATAAATAAATCTTTAAAAAAATATTTCAAGTGCAGATTCTGGAGAGATTCTGTGGGGAGTCAACATTTGGCAAGACCCTGTGGACTCCTGGGTCCTCACAGGGGTAGGTCTAGTTCTGCCCTATACTTTTGAAAACCTCAAGGACAATTTGTATTTCCAACTTGTTTTGATATGCTTCAATATGTTTCACCATCTTTAAAATAAATGGGTGGATTTAAGGACTTCTATAAATTTGGGGTGGGGGTGCTTCATTTCTCCGGCTGCCACTCCTGGTTCTGCACTACTCAGAGATGCCCCTTGAGGGCACCAGAGGCTGTTTTGCTATACAGAGGGCTGGGACAGAGTCCAGAGGGAAGCTGGTGGTTTCTGGGGATCCAGGCAGCGGTCACTTCTGTTACAGACAGACAGTGTTTGGCCTGCCAGGGATGCTACCGCCAGAAGAGTGCTGCAGACTTCTCTTGGCAAGTGGGTCAGAACCAGGTTACAGGCTGGTGACCAAAGTCTGAATTCTAGCTCCACCTCAAAGAGTTGTGTGGCTTTTCAAAAGTCATTAAACTTCTCTGGTTTTTAGTTTTCCCTTGTGAAAAGGAAGTAGTTGACCTCAGAGGCAACTTCCAGCTTTAGTGTTTTAAGCTGCTCTAAATAACAAGGCAAAATGGGAAATGATAGAACAGCACAGATTCTTGTTTCTTGGAGGTCTTTGCACAATGACCCTGTCCTGCACTTAGACCTCAATCATCTCAGGCACGATGATGCAAGAAAATGATGTTCAGGAGATAAACTGGGTATGGAAATCTCACAAGGTCTCCCACAACCAGGGTCCTAGCCTGGAGGAAGACTAGATAACCTATCAAATGCTATCTAGCTGTGCATGAAATAACAACTAGGAAGCCTAGTCTAACCGAGATCTTGCAGGGGTGTTAGGAGTACTCACCAGCACTGCTGAAATGTGGACGATTGCCTCACGGCTATTCCGAACACGGCTGAGTTTTCCCTGACCTTTCATGGCCACGCCCGAGTTGAGCATGGCATTTTGATCACACCAACTTATTGAGTAGAGGGAAGAAGCAGGTATGTAGTCTTGCCCCTGAATAAATGAATGAGTCAGTGGATAAAAGGATGACTCAGCTCTGCCTAGGGGAGGCTTGGCTGTGAGGACAGGAAAGGGGATTCTGATTGGGGCACAGGTCTGTGAATTAGCCTTAGATCCTGAGCAAAGAGAGTAAGTGACTAGTCCATAGAGTCCAGTCCACTGTGGCAAGTGTGCTTGTGCTGCAGTTAAGCTCAGATGCTGTTGCAAAGAGACCATGTGGGAAGGATAAGGGCTCACCAGCTCTAAGTGGCAGAGGAAGAGGTGTTCTGAGTGCTGGGACACCCTTGGGAGCACTCTGTTAGGGCCAGCATCAAACATTTCACCTAGGCAGGGATGTCATGTGGGAGGTGGGTCAGCAAAGCAAGATAAGAGTCTGGAGCGGAAGATTGCCTAGAAAGAGGTGACAGGGCAGTACGATGCCTGCATGCCTTTCTGGAGGCCAGTGCTCTCTCTATTTAGAGTTCACCCTCTCATGAGGGGCCCCATGGAGGCCTAGTGTCTGCCTTCTTTCTTGGCTTTGTAGATGTGTTGTTTTCCAGAAAGTGCTTTCTACTAAGGGAGCTGCAGGCAGACAGGTTTATGAGGGAGTGGGGGAGGGAGTCGAGGACTAAAAGGAAGGCATGCACAGAAGCAGGGGGCAGGTGTGGAGGGCTGGCTTTTCCCACTGATTTTGTGCATTATGCCCACGTGACTTTTGGGACACTATCTCCCTGAGCCTTGGTGTCCTCTTCTGCACTGTGGGGACCCTCAGAAGGCTCTCATAAGGATTAGGCAAAATCATGCAAGCCAAGGAACTTTGCAGATTCTAAAGCATGGCATAAAAACTTTGTGAGGAAAGGCAAGTGTTTGCAGACCTGGAATGACAGGATTCATACTGTTCCAGGTGGTTTTTGGAGATCTCTGCAGCCTTGCCAAAACTACTTCTGTCAGTGGCTAACAGGCAAGCAAATTATGCTCAGTGGGCTCAGAAGCACTCGGAATCCGTGCCTTGCCTCCTCTCCTCTATGTAGTCTGTAGAAATCACCTTTCTGGGAGGGGGTCTGGGAGCTTTGGAAGCTTTTAGTTAGTCTCCATACAGAAGACCAACTTCTTTTTGCTGTGCAACCTACAACTTGGACAGCCAGCAGTGGTGACTGTTTCTATCTTACAGAGGGTAAACAGAGGCACGAGAGGTGAATTATTTTAGCAAGAGGTTAATTATTTCAAAGTCAACTTTGAGCAAAATAGTACATTAATTTGCCTCCTCCTACACTGTTTCCCTTACTTGGGTGCTGTGGAATTTGGGACACGCTCGAATCTAAAGTCTTTGTTCTTAACTACTTACCTCTAAGTAGATTCTATCGAGAGTGGGGATTAACTGAGATAAGGTCAGTGCCAAGGCCCAGGACTGTTAAGTGTGTGGCAGATGAGTATGCGTGCTTTCCCCCTGCTCCTGGGGGGAGAGAGGGCCACCCCAGCCCCAATGAAGCCCCCCTCAAGTACGCATGTGCCGCTCACATGCAAGTCCTGAGCTCAGTGTGTCATTGCTTCTGGGGATTTATGTCGTGAAATAAAGGGTTTTATTCCTTTGGGTGGGTGGGGGTGAAAGCAAAAGAGAAGTGGTTTACCTTCTCGCCCCTTGAAACCCCCCATGTGTGTTCTCATGTGTCTGCATGCACAGATGTGTAAGTCTGGCTATGGAAAAGTTCAGGCCTTCTCCTCTGCTGGGAACATGGCATTGCCTTCTTTTTTGGCAAGGAATTATGACCCTGGACAAACAACCACTTTTCTATCTCCTTTTTCTCTTACTGGTTACGTTAACAGGATAAACCCTAAATATTAAATGGAACCCTGTCATTTTCTGACTCAAGGAGTGAAGTCTCAGCTCACAGGTTGTGGCCCAGTGGGCTCTTTCCCTCCCAATCCCCTGTCATCAGACCTCTGAGTGAATTGGGAGAGGGCTGCAGAGCCCTGTGGGTGATAGAGCAGGACACACTGACTGACCACAGAGTATCTCAGGTGGCCTGAAGGTGCACTTGCCGAGGAGGCTGTTGGGGCACTATGCCACTGAGTGACAGTTAGCTTAAGGCTGGCAGTCTCGGCCTGCAATGTTCTTTTCTGATTTCACCCATGAAACTAACATGATGCTTGCCTGTCAAGTACCAGTGCTGTCCCCCGGAAGCTTCCCAGTGTCTCTTCCCACTTCGCTCATCCCAGGCTGCCATACAAAGTGGGTCTCTCTCTCTCTCAACCCTGAAGTCATCATTTTTGTACCTGCTGAGGCACTTCTACTACTTTTTTTTATACTATCTGAATACCAGTGACTACTTGATAAATCAAAGTGTGTTCCTTGAGGAAAGGAATTGTTTCATCTATGTTCTTCAGTAGTTCAGAGCTATTCACAGGGCACCTAGCTGGCAGCCATTAAAATCTGCAGGGGGCCCTTGCTGGTGGTGGTGCTGTGGTAACAAAGCACAGCACGAAGAAGCTAAAGTCACTTCAGCATGAGTTTGATCCCTGCCCCTGAAGTGACCATGTTGCGCTGCAGACCTCTCCTGACCCGCCTGCTGCCCCCCTCAACAGTGTACTTTGTTGATCTGTCTGTTCTGCTCCCCACTCTGTCTCTGGTGAATCCTCTCACTGCCCCTGCACCTCTGGCCTGTACCCCAGTTCTGTATGTATAAATAAATAAATCTTTAAAAAAAATCTGCAAGACACATGCTTTATCTCACAGCAATGCATACAGTAGACACTGATTAATTACATAAGGAATGAAATAACATCTATCTCCAATAGCTAGGAATGTAAGAGACTTTGATGTTTAAGTTAGTTCCATGCAACCCTCTGGGCCCTAAAATTTGTCAAAACTTCCTTGGCAATAATCACACAATCTGCCTTGAGGTAGCATCTGAGGTGATTTTAAGTGGGGTTTCAGGTATCCTAATGTCCCCAATGTCCTAATGTCCCACTTCTCCTTATGTGTTTACTATCCCAAGTGGCTTGTAGAGGAACTTGAAGGGTGACAAGAGAGAGAACCGGGCCGATGATTTAAGTTTGTCTCATTAGAACATCTGATTAACCACAACTTTCCTGCTCATCAGCAGAATGATGATTGATATTTGCAGCAGTGACCTGGGGTTCTGTAAGAAACCCAAATACCTTATTGAAGGAAGTGTTGCAATAGCTTCAGAAGTATTTTTATTTTTTTTCAAAGATTTTAATTAGTCTATATTTTGCATAGAACTGGGGTGTAGGTCAGAGGTGTGGGGGTTGAGAGGATTCACCAGAGTCTATTGGGGAGCAGAACAGACAGATGTACTGAAATACACTGCTGAAGGGAACAGCAGGCTAGACTGGGGAGGTCTGCTGTGCCATGTGGGTCACCAACCTGGTCGGGGATCTAAATGGGGCTGTAGAGGTGATAGTGCTGACTTTACCCCTAGGACACCAGGGAAGCCCCAGAAGCATTTTTGAAGTCATCGAGACTACCTGTACATGTGCCACTCAATCCTTCAGCACCGTCCCCATCACCACCACTGTTCATCCTAGGGCTTTGTCGTCATCCCAAACAAAAACTCTATGAGTTTTTTTTTTTTTTAAAGATTTATTTATTTATGCAGACAGAACTGGAGTAAAGGCCAGAGGTGCAGGGCAGGTGAGAGGATTCACCAGAGACAGAGTGGGGAGGAGAACGGGCCAGCTGATGAAGTACACTGCTGAGGGGAGCAGCGGGCAGGTTAGGAGAGGTCTTCTGGGCCATGTGGGTCACCTCATGATTGGGTATCAAGATCATGCTTCAGTGGCTTTAGCTTCTTAGTGCTGTGCCACAAGGGAGGGCCAGAAACTCTATGAGTTTTAAACCCTAACTCCTCCCTCCCCTCTCCTTCTAGCCCTGGATTAACTTTATTTTACTTTCTATCTCTAATTTTGCTTCTTCTCTCAATGGAATGATATGCTATTTGTCCTTTTGTGACTAGCTTCTTTCACACAATATGTTGTCCTCAAGGTTTATTCATGTTGTAGCATGAGTCAGACTTTCTTTCTTTATAAAGCTGAATAATATTCCATGGTGTGTATACACCACAGATTGTTTATTCATTCATCTGTCAATGAACATTTGGGTTGTTTCCACCTTTTGCCTTTTGTGTATAGTGCTGCTATGAACACAGGTACACAAATATCTGTTCAGAAATACGTTAACATAGTCTTCATCTCGATCTCCATGGTAATGGTCCCACTTGACTAACTAGAATATTCCATTCCACCCCTAGGTTTGGTTAAGAACTTTTCTTAACCAAAAAGCTTGACTAACTAGAATATTCCATCCCACCCCTAGGTTTGGTTAAGAACTTTTCTTGGATTATGTGGTGGAAGCATAGTAGGCAGGGATGGGAGTGATGTCTCTACCTCACAAATGGACACAAGGAGGCAGGTGACAAATCCACATTAGTGTGGATGATCAGAACAAGAAGTTCCCTCCTCCTCACTCACCACCCCAAGCCGCCACATGTCACTGTTCTGTTCTATTGGGACACTTTTCCAAAAAAGTACGAACTTGAGGAACATTTGTTCTGAATTAAACTTGGCTTCAGTGAAAGTGTTATCATGTATATGGAGCTCAAATTACAGAGGCTTTTTTGGCCAGTGAATGGCACCGATCGGCTGCTCAGAGAGGTGGAAAATTCTGAGCCCCTCCAGCACTGTTTCAGGAAAATGCGCTGCCTGGTGTGGAGAGGGGCCAGCTGGTGATGTCAAGGGGCTTATAAAAGAGATTACCAGACCTTTTAAGGGAAGGAGGCAGTTGCTAATGATGGAAAACTGCTAAAGCAGTTCTGGATGAGACCTCAACACTTAATTTGCTAGTTATCCTGAAATGCATGTCATTAAAAAAAAATATATTGTGTCTGTTCCTTTGTGTGTAGCTCAAAAGACAACACTGAGAGTTGGATTAACAAAGAACCTGTTATGCAAATTCAAGGGGGTAACTGAAACTGAGCTCTCAGGACACACACACAAAGTCCAAATTGGGCCATCCAGGACCTGGGAGGGAAAGTTAAATGCCAGACACACCTGTACATCTGTATTTGTCTTTCCAGCTTCCTTCATTTCCTTTTTCTTTCTTTTGAAAGGGGTGGGGGGAGGGCAAAGGGGTGGGGCTTTATTTTTTTAAAAAGCTGCTTAAGAGCTTTGAGCTTTTGCACCTCCAAAGAAATCTGAAAGTAAAATATTTACTGATATTGCATTTCCAAGAGTTTCCAGTCTTTTCACAAGCCTCTTCCCATCTTATCTTAAGAATGTGGGTTTTATAAAGAGGAACCAAGATCAATTACAACGACAGGGTAGATTGAGTTGAGTCGACAAGCCCCAACTCTAACAGCTGGGCTTACTTTGTGTTTAAAATAGATAACTAATGAAAACAGTCTCAGATTTAGGAGTAAGGATCATGTTTGGAAGCAAAGGCTGTAAAATCAATTTTCAGTGGACTGTTAAAACTAAAGAAAAGTTCTCCATCAAGTTCTCTTTTCCCTTAGGGAACATTAAAACAAATAAATGAACAAACAGACAAGCATGCCAAATGAAGCTAAGGACCCCAGAAATGAGACTCGAAGAACTGTCATTCAGTGAGAAAGCTAAAATGGAGATGAAGCAAGAATGAAAAGGCTTCTGGAAGTGATCAGCTTGGAGGGACTTTGGAACCCATGCCGCTGAAGTATAATTGGTTGCAGCTTTATGTTCTCATCATCCTTTATTTCTGTGCACAGGAGAACAGCATAAAGACTATCTTGTCAATTCCATATAGTCTTACAATATGGAAAAAAAAAAGTCATCCACTAAGTACCAAACATTTTTCAACTGTAGCTTAAATTAAATCTTTATTTTCTTTATTTTTTGGAGGGGGGAGGGTGGTATGAGTGGGGATGGGTTCTCTTTCTGAATGAGCGATCTGGGTCAAGTCTCAGATTTCTAGTGGAGTGCAGCCCCCCAACCCCCCACATGGCAAAGCACCCCCCCCCCCCATCAACTGTGCTCCAGCAGGAAGGCTCAGTCCTGTGAGCTTATCTCCTTGCTGTCTCCTGAAGACACTGAACAGATTATTGTCTCCACAGACCTTGTCTCCATCTCTTGCCCTCCTCCTGCTGAGTTCTTTATTAAAATCCTTGCCTTTTTTCAAGTCTCACTCAAGTTTCAGCAACATCTGACCAACCCAATCTTCAAGAGCTTTCTTTCTCTTCCTTCCATGCCACCTCGAAATGGTACCTCCTTAGATAATACTGACTATGTCACTGAAGCTGTAAACCTCCTGAAGTCCCCGCTGCCACCCCCAACCCCGAATCTAGCAGGAATACTTGTTAAATATGACTTTTTTGCTTAACAACCGAAAGGCTGTTGAATCAATAAAAAGCTTCTTGCCTGAAATTTTAAGCTGGGCCAAGAAACACACCTATTAACTTGCGCGTGACAAAGCATCTTCTGCACTAGAAAAGCGGGGAATGGGAACACTATTCAGGAGAGAATATTAGAAGAACCTACATGAGAAAGGAAACTCAAAGCCAACCAGAAACCCAACCTTCTTTCTTGAACTTAAAATTCTTCAAATTTGCTTCTTCCTGCCTATCTCCTAATTCCCTGCAAGTGTTCCTAAAGAAGGCTGTTCCACAGCCTGCAGGCCTTCTGAAAATGGCCATGACCTGTGATTCTTGCCTGTCTGTTCCAGGGAGGGAAAAACATTAGGAAGGAAGGAGCTTCCCACTCCATGGGCTTTTCTCCTCCTGTAATTTTATCTGTACTGACAGGCTGTGAGGAAAACTTGGAACCCAAAAGCCATCCCCATTTGGAAGTCAGTTAAAAGAGTATTTGATTTATAAATAACATCATATGCATGATTTTGTTAGAAAAAAAAAGATTTATCTTAAAATCAGAAATGAATGACTCTATTGGAAAAGTCGCCTGTCCTTGGCATAGGTAGGGTATAGGGGTTGAAGGGGGGGGGGGGGTCAGAGTAGGTATTGAAAGGAAAAATATGTAGGCCAGTATCCAAATAGAATACTCTTTCCATAGGGCAAATGTCCCAAATTATTGCTTTTTTTGCTTATTTACTAAAAGATCACGAGAAACCAAACGTGAATTAGAGATCACTGGTGATACAGGGTGTTATTTCTTTTTCTTCAGAGAGAAATGACTTAATATCTTTATTACCAACTTTTAAAATGGGCTCATGGATTCCAACTTTACATATGCCAGGGAGATATCATCAGGTAAATATGGTGGCATCAAAAATAATTTGAACTTCCTAGAACACAGCACTGTCTCATGGGAGGAAGTCATTGTGTGCTGTTGCAATATCTTACAGTACTTAATGTGGGTTCATCTGTGAATCTGAACAGGATTGCTCAAGCTGACATGCTCTTCATTGTCTGCTGGTTATATGCATGGGAAGAGTCTTAAAACTGACTGCTCTATGACATAGCCAAGTTACTTCCTTCCCTCAGTCTTATATTCCTCACCTGTCCATTAGACAATACATAGAGAGTGCTTGGCATAGCAAAGCAGGTATTTATAACCAAAAGCAAATTAATATTCTCAGTTCCCAATATGTGTTAAAAATAAAGTTTATTCTTATTACTTATATAACTCATTCTTGTGTGATAAAAAGGTTACTGAGCTAGGAGTTGTAGTGTATAGTGCTAAGTACGTGAATTGCTTAATCTTTGTAAGTTTTTATTTTTTTGTCTTGATAATGACAGTGCTGGATTGGATGGTCTCCCAGTAACTCTCAGCTCTGAAGTTCTGTGACAGGATTTTATTTTTTTACAGTTAATTTTAAACAAAAGTTTAATAAAATTTACTAGAAAATATTGTATGCTTTAGTAATTTATATTGTTTCATTAAATGTACTCCAGATTATAATTATATCATGCGATGTTTAGCATACAATGGTTATGGGCAAAGATACATACATATACCTGTCATTTATTTTAAGAAGTAAAACTTGATTTTTTAAGAGTTGGAGATACTGTGGATAAAACTCAATTATACTCAAATGGGCAAAAACAAGATTGAAATCACTGCTAAAAAATAAAGAAAGGAAATTGCTTAGGATGCCCATTGTTTTTAGAAGAAGAGTGTTTTATTGCCCTGTGGCTCTGAGTTAAAGTGGAGGTCTAAGCAGAGCACTGGATTCTCCTTTTTGAACATTTCACCTAATGAAATGAAATGAATCTAGCTCAGTAACAATATACACCAAACTAGAACAGGGACCCTAAACTTGATGTGCATCTCATTTGCAATAGGAAGTCTTTCATGGCTATCATGGCTACCCAGGCCATGATGGAAACACTTCTTGACATAGAATTGGATTCAGATTCTGCCTCCTTGCTTTTCTAAGTAGGTGCTCTCAGGCAGGTGTGTTTCTTCATAAAATGGGGCTAATTTGTTAGTTACTATGAATATTCAAAGACAATGCATGCAAAGTTCAAATAACTGGGCTCAACATTGCCTATTATATAGGCAATATAAATATATAGAGAAACATTGCCTATCATATCTGATTCCACAAATTGGATGTCTACTATGTAGTGATTTCTGTACCTGACTCTGAAATACTTTTGGGGCTTTTGTTTTCTTCTTTGTATCTGGTATATAATGTGTCAGAGTTAGATATAAAATTCTGATAAATTCAGCAGTCCAGTAAGATGCAGAATGGAGCCAGAGGACTTTTTATATTCAGGGGAGAATATGAGAAGTAAATGAAGTAGTGACTTAAGGTCTAGCCTTTCAGTTTTGAGTTCCTGTGCCAGATTTTAGTGAGTGCATTAAAATGCATATTAAAACCACCATGACATTCAAAGAGTCAAAATGCCTGATTAGACTTTCATGTCTTATATTTATAAGAAGGTTAGTAGTGCATATCCTGCAAACTATTTTTGGCTCTTACTAATATTTATAAATATAATAGCCTATCTAGCATAATGTATGTGATTGATTTGTTGAAGTCATCAGCTTTAATTTAAGGATCTATCTGAGAAGATGCCACATCTTGACCAGTAATGCTGGTAGAAAAGAAGTAAACAAGATAAGGGAAAGGGCAACTGTCCTTTTTGCACCAGGGTACAAAATGAAAAATACATGAGAAATATAATTATGGTGATAAGGTATCCTTGTAAATTTATCATGGAAGTGGTGTAGGAAGACATGCTTTGCAAGTAATTTCTCTGCAACACTTGGTGATAGTTCCAAGCTTTGCCTATACAATAAGAATTCAATAATGTTTGGTCTTCAGGTTGTTTTAGATGGTTGTGTCCGCAGGACCATAAGATTAAGTTTAAGGTGATGAGTTCAATAGGAGGCGACCACTTGGTTGGTTTGTGGTCTCTAGCAGGTCTGATTTTGGCACTGGCTGGGGACTGGTTGCTTTTGGTGACTTTGGGGTGCTAATAAGTTAAGTAAATCATAGGTCATAGTAATTTTACCTCTCCTTACAGGGTTTAGACAGATAATGACTACTGGGTCACTAACTCCTCCCCCGTCTCTTTATTTGCATATTTTATATGATAAAGAAATGAAATATATAGGTAATAATCTGTTCATTATAAAGTCTCATCCAAATTGGAAATAATTAGGGAACTTTTCTCATAAACTGTTGATGTAAAGGAGAAAAGTGAATAGGCCTTTCCTTAACAGACATATTGAACTCCAGCATTTACTAAGACAGAGAGAGTATTTAAGTCTTCAGAAATAAGCTGGAAGCTCAGTTTGCCCATATACAGTTACAAAAGGTTTAATGAAGAAGAATAAAAAAGTTCTGGATCTTCTTGTCCCTTACCATTCCTTTTTTGCCTAGTCCTTTTCCACAAGGCTGGTAGCTTTTTAAATATTAAAACCATCCCCACCGCCCATCACTCAAGTCACAAACCTGTTCAAAGCCACAGAAAGCCCCTCGAGAGTCCTCCATTTGAGTCCAGCATTGATTCTCTAGAAAAAGGAGACGCCAGGGATTAATAATTTGGATTTGGATACATTTGGGCCAGAATGTGGGTATTCCTGATGAAACATAAAAACAAAACAATATATATGTCTCTTGCAGACACAAAAACAGAAACAAAACTCAAGGCGCTGCTGCAGCTCCTTTTAGTAGCCCTGCTCTGAACTGGGCTGCAACAACAAAACCAGTGCTGACCCTCTGGTCCGGACACGCGACCTGCCGCCTGGGCGCGGTTCCCGGGGCCGGGCAGAAAGGGCAGGTAGCGCGCCTCGGGGACTTTCACCTGCTCAGCGGGTGGCGCGGGCCCGGGGACTCAGAGGGAGGGGCTTGGGGCTCGGGCGGACTGTGGGCGGGGTCTGGGACTGGGGCGGACCGGGAGGCGGAGCCTCGATGCCCGCGGGAGGAGCCG
>NW_004567125.1:13297862-13343044 GCF_000260355.1 Condylura cristata | reverse complement strand
CCCCGGCGCCCCCCGCGCTCCCGCCTCTTCGTTCTCCTCAGTGGATCTCGAAGCCTCTTCCCGCCGCCGCCTCCGGTGGAGCAGTCCCGGCGGGGCACCATGCCCAGTAAAACCAAGTACAACCTTGTGGACGACGGGCACGACCTGCGAATCCCCTTGCACAACGAGGACGCCTTCCAGCACGGCATCTGCTTCGAGGCCAAGGTGAGGGGCACGCCTGAGCGCGTGGGGTGCACAGCCAGCCTGGACGCATGGCTGGAGAAAGGCTGATGCGGGGTGTCCTACTGTTGGGCGGATGACTCTTGGACACTGGCCCCTGCCCAGGGCTGCCGAGACCTTGCAAAGTTGGAACGGCATTGCCCTCCAAAGTCCCCTCCCACCTGCAGGCTCCACTCCCACCTGCATATTCCACGACCTGAGAATCCTCTCCCGCCTGCTGACTAGCCGCCCCCTCCCCACGCCCCCAACTTGCAGACCCCTCCATCCACCTGCATAACCCTCCACCCATCTGCAACCCCCTCCCCCCTTATCTTTACCGGCCCAGGGTCGGATTGAGTTACTTCCCCACCCCTCCTTCCAAGAAGCTGGGTGAGTTCCGACACCTGATGCTTTAGAATCGGTGTGGGGGGACTCTTGTGTTATTTACCTGCTGTGCTCCCACGAGAGAAGTACTCCCAGGAGTGTCTTTTAAAGGGGGGGGGGGTGGTAGCTGCTTACTGATGGAGGAAAATAACACAGGGATGTTTTTAGATTCCAGGTAACTGCAGGTGTCAGAGCCACTTCCTAAACACCTGATTTGCCCCTTTTCCTTTGCTAGTGCCAGCTACTGATGGTGCGAAGTGGTAGTGAAAGCTGCTCATTTGTTGATTTTGTGACTTAATGTTAAGTTTGATCACCAGTTGTGACGAATTTGGCTGGCATGACTGAAATTTTCAGCCTTGGGGATGGAGGTGCAGAAGCTTGGGTTCTGGTTGGTCCCTGGATGCCTTTTCCAAAGCAAGGATGTCTGTCTCTGAAATTACAATTGAGGTGCCCCTCCTAAGATCAGTGCTTCTACTCTTCACATCCCTTCTGCTCTTCATTCACAAAGACTCTGGGACCCTCAGCAACTGCTTGTGTTTGCCTGTCACCCATAAATGCCTTTCCAAAGGAGTGTGTCTTGCTGGTTTTGAAAAGGAACTTTCCATGAGGAGACAGTTTTCCTCTTTGTTCCCTTTTCTTTTTCTCCTAGATGGTTATTTAGATACAGGGTTTTAGTATCTTCTGCAAGGATTATTCCATCAGGTGGCCAATCTTTCAGTTCAAGAAATATTTCCCAATTTTTGTTAAGTGCCTAATGTGGTCAGTTTTTCTTAGACATTTTTTTCTTCTCATGGAGATATGAGTTGGTGAATCTTACTTCCCTGTCCACCCCCATAACTTCCCCCAGCCTTATTTGCTAGAGCTAGCACAACATTCCTGCTCCCCAATTCTCACCCCTGACATCAACCTTGAGGTGGAATGCAGAACTGAATTGGGTATGGCCTGGACCAGAGCAGGGCTGCAGCCAAGATCTTATCTTGCTTCTCTTAGAATAGATCTGCTTGGTCTAAGATGGGATGTTTGAGTTAATTTTTGTCCTGGTTTGTTGCTTTGACGAGTAGGTTTTTTAAAGGGTGAGTTTTCATCATAATTGTGATTTAATTTTTTTGAAGATACATAAATTGGGAAATTGGTTTTGTTTGATTTACCAGTGCTCTGCTTGCAAGAATGAGGGTAAGAAGGATTAAAGAATTTTTTAAGCCTTTCTGCTCTTTTCTCCCAGTCCTCTGCATTTAATCCCAGTTAGGTCTCAACTAGGGCAAAGAAATCACCAGGTGAAGGCAGTCAAAGTTGCATCATGCTACCCTCCAGTAGTAGTATGATATACCTGCAGAGAGCCTGGCACAGGTGCCTTTAACGAGCCTCTGGGTGGTTTAATGCAGGTGATTGGGAGAGAATTTGATAAGTGCTGGGCATCAGCTTGTTTCCAACTTTGTAGGTCCTACCTTCCCTTCTCCGACATGCAGTTTCCTTTCTGAGCAAATGTCTGGGGGCTGTGTGATGTAGTTCCTATAGTAACTTCCTCGCATTCACAGACCATGGAGCTAGCTAATAGGAGGGGGGAGCCAGTCTAGATCCAGTTGTGTCCCCAGTGCAGATCTGCATGGTAGGAATCCAGGGTACTGCTATGAGAAGAGAAGAAAGTACAAGACTGACTGTGGGGACAGGGTGCTAAGTTTCAGTGCATGTCATTGGTGCTGGACACAGACTCATCCAAACCTTGTTGGCTGACACCTGAGTGGAGTCGAGGCAGAGGTGTTTCTGTCGCATGTGCCTGCAAGTGCCTTTGCTGCTGGCTTCCTCCAGGCAGCATCCATGCCACTGCACATTGTTGGGATTTCAGGGTTAATTCCACACCACATTCCTTCCTTGTTTTGGAAAAGCACAGACTGTAAAATGTAAATGCATTTTTGCTGCCTTGTCAGGCACCCTTGGAAAATGAGCCCAGGTCTTTCTCTCCCAAGGGCTGGCAGCTTACAGAATCAGCGCTGGATGGAGTGGCTCTTTGGATGCCTGCTGCTGACTTTAGGGTTCGGCAGTGATTGAAAGGCTGTGGTTAGGGTTGAAGGGCATCTAGGTGCCAGTTAATTTAATTATACATTTAATTATCCCTAGGAATGCTAGATGTTTTCCACCTGCAGTACTCATGTAATTCTCACCACTTCCCTAGAGATGGGGCTCCCTTTTTGCATTTTATAAATGAGGTTACAGGTTCAGGGAGGTTGCTGCCTGTCTTACTGCACATGGCTGGGGGAAAAGGGGATTTCTAAGATGCAAAGTGCAGCAAAAGTATTAAAAACAATATTATGCCTTATATGTGTAGGTAATTTTGGATTTGCATGGGACTTTTACATACAAAGAGTTTTCCTCTTATAGGAACAGAGACACTGGTGTTATCTCCATCTTCAGATAAAATAACTGGGGATAAGAGAGATAAACTTGTCGAGAGTCACAGAACTGATAAATACCAGAACATAAGGGTATTTATTGAGCACCTGCAATGTACCATGTATTGTTCTGGGTGCTGCCTCATCTAACTCTTGTACCCCACTGCTTTTAGTCCCATTCTAGCTGCTTTCCTTTGACCTTTCATATTCATAGATTGTCAGTACTGGAAAGAACCTTACGTTACCACCCTATTTAATAGATGAGGAAGTCATTGACCCTGGGTCACATAGCCAGTTAAGAACAGAGTTAGAACTAATGCTGGTTTTAGTTATTGACTGTGGTTTAATAAACTATCTCAAAACTCAGTAACTTAATATCTACTTGATTTGCTTTTGATACCTATCATGCATTCAGGCTAGGCTAGGCTGGGCAGTTCTTCTGTTGCATGTAATATTGAGTCTTCATTCAGCTGTTCTGGTTTATGCCAGGAAGACCCAGAATGTGCTTCTGCAGTTCCTGGTATGTCAGTGGTCCTGACTGCTGTATTCTACATGGAGGTGCTTGGGTTTCTTAGCATGGGGACCCTCTTATTTGGCAGCTGACGTTGAAGAGGAGATGTTGTAAACAGTGAAGTCGGAGTTACACAGACTTACATCTGCGTGCTATTGGTTAAATCAGGCCATAGACCAGCACAGATTTAAGAGGAGAATTAGACTTCTAAGCTCACATCGCCAAGTGTGGACTTGCCAAAGCTATCTTTGGATCAGTGTACCACCAAATTTTGTGTTCTTTTCCCTCTGCATATACCTCCTCCAATGAAGCCAAGTGTTCTTTGAGTGTTTCATGCTCTGTGTAGTACCTCTTTTTCCCAGATCAGCTACATACCTAGTTGACAGTAACAATTATTTGTGAAGTAGAAGAAATGACCTAGTATAGAAAATTTGCAAGCTGTGACTATATTATCATACTACAGAGTGGTTTAGTGGTTTGGGAGCTCCTGGTCTAGCCTGAACTGAATTCTCTGGCCACATTTTCCTCCTGATAATGGCTCCTCTGATTGATAGCTTCACTCTTGGGAATTTTAGAGGTTCCAGTAATTTCAGACAGCAGGTTGCCTATGGATACCTCTTGAACCTCACACTGCCTCACACTGTTGTGAGGGCTCCCAGATTAGGACATTACATATCTCACATCCTCACTGGGGTGTCTCCACCTATGCCTGCACCTATGGTACATGGTCAAGAGTTCTCGGGACTGGCACCACTATATCCTGGGTGCTATCTTCTACTCCCGGATCTCTCCCCACTCCCCAGCCCCAGCAGTTCTGTCTTTCGGATTCTGGGCCATTGTATTTAGTGACTTCTTTATTAAAGGTGCCATCATTGAAATGGACACTTATTTCATATTCTTGTGTACTTGTCCAGGTGCTATCTTTTGCTTAGAACTCTTGGAGGTGGAGAGTGGGGAAATGATGAATTTCAGTAATCCAGCACCAGTCCAAAATGATCCCCATTTCTATTCACCTTATTTTGCTCTTATAAACCTCTGGAGGTTCCTCTATGGCTAGTGTTGATTGTTTTTTTTTTTCTTTAAAGATTTATTTATATATGCATACAGAACTGGGTACGGGGTGGAGAGAGGATTCATTGGAGACAGAGTGGAGAGCAGACAGCATGATGAAGTACATTGCTTGAGGGGAGCAGCAGGTGAGACATGTGGGTCACTTCCCTGGCCAGGGATTGATCTCGCCCTGAAGCAGCTGCTGTGAGCTTCACAATGCTGCACTTTAGTCCATTGTACCATCAGGGAGGGCCCCACTAGTGTTGATTTGATGGGCAAGACTATTTATACATTAGCCATACATTTCATGATTTTATGATTTTTACTCCTGTCTCCTTTGTCCAAAATGTCCCTTTCCATTCAGAAATCAAATCATATAACCACATGTCCACATGTCATGATGACTTCTGCCAGTCCCTTCTGAGATCTTAATCAGACCACTTTTGTTTATGCTTACTCATGATACTGCTACTTGAAGAACTCAAACTTTCAGCAATTGGTCGCTACAATCTTGCTGCTGCTTTCTTATATTTGGAAGTACTCTCTTCCTCCTCCATTTCTCACCTCCTTTCTGATAGCTTTATTTTTATTGAGACTAATTTCACCTATCATACAAGCCACTTATACAATTCAGTGGCTTTTAGAGTATCTACAGATATATGTGCAACCATCACCAGAGTTGAAGATAGGGAGAGGACTCCCTTACCCTTCAGTTGTCATTACCTTATCCCCCTCCCTCCCAATGCAGACCTAAGTACACACTAAACTGCTTTCTGTCTCTTTCTCTTAGGTCTGCTTTTCTGGAAATTTGTATAAATGGAGTCATATAAAGTGTGGTCTGTGTCTGACTTCTTTCACATAGTGTAATGTTTCCAAGGTTCACCCATGTCGTAGCATGTATCCATACGTCATTCTTTTTTATGGCCAAATAATATTCCATTGCATGGAATTGATGGTCACTAAGGCTGTTTCTGTGTGAATAATAATGCAAACAAGTTTTTTTTAAAGATTTATTCATATATGCATATATAACTGAGGTACAGACCAGAGGTGCAGGGGTGGTGAGAGGATTCACCAGAGTGGGGAGACAGAGACAGAGTGGGGAGCGGAACAGGCAGATAGATGAAGTATACTGCTGAGGGGAGCAGTGGATGGGTCAGGAGAGGCCTCCCACACCATGTGGGTCACCTCCGGGGTGGGGATTGAACTCATGCTGAAGTGGATTTAGCTAATGGGTGCTGTGCTTTAACCTGCTGTGCCACAAGGGAGGGCCCTGTAAACAAGTTTTTATGTGCTATCCACTTTCATTTTTAGTAGGTAGATAAATTGAAATAGTAGAAGTGAAATTGCTGGGTTCTGTGGTAACTGTGTTTAACCATGTGGATCTGCCATGCTGTTACCCATGTGGCTGCATGTTCTGTCTTCCCACCAGCAGCGTGTGAGTGTTGTGATTTTTCCACATCCTCATGACACTTGTCTGACTTTTTGGTGATGTGAAGTGGCCTATTTCATTATGGATTTGGTTTACATTCTCTATAATGATATAGAACATCTTTGCATTTGTATATCTTCTTTGGATATTGATCTTTTGCCCATTTTTAAGTGGAAATGTTTTATTGGGTTCTAAGAGTTCTTTATATATTCTATATTTAGTTTCCCATATAGAGATGCAAGTATTTTTACCTGTTAAGTGGATAGTCTTTTCACTTTGACATTGTCCTTTGAAACAGTAATTTTAGTCCAATGTTGACTATTTGTTCCTTTTTTTGAGACCCATCTACCCCATGGCCCCTGCTACCCATCTTTTGAGTCTTGGTTCATCATTCCTTCACCCCTCCCCTGCCACCACAGGGTCCAGCTTCCCCACAATGGGCTTATTCCACTTTGGCCAGGAACACCTGTGGCCTTCCCTCTGTGAAATTGCTCTTACTGCCTCCTTGTCTAACATTTTTTTCCTATTCTTCCTTTCATGGCCAACCCTTATGAGAACGTGGTCTACTCTGTATGATTTCTCAGTATCCATTCAGTGCCTGGCCTTGTCCTCAGTGCTGACTGCTGTGCCTTGCACTTGCACTTGGGATATGTTTTCTGAATGAGTCATACCGTGTCTCTGCTGCTCCTGTGTGGTATCTGGGACTTCTGATGGAGAGCAGGACATGCTGTAGGTCTACAATTCTGTCCCCAGTGGGTATCCCACATGGTATCCCTCCACCCCTCTTACACAGTGTCACTGCCTCCATAATATGTGTCAAGTTAGCATTTTCCCTGCATTTAATGGAATTCCAGTGATAGCTAGGCAGTGGAATTAGTATCTTTAAGAACATGAGGCCAGTTTTAGGAGTAGATAATTGTCACTTCACAGTAAAGTACGTATTTTCAGCCTGTTGGGTCCTTGTTCATGAATTGATACCTTTTCTCCCCCAACTCATTATTTCCTTTATTTGCTGTTTATCATTTGTTGGACATGAATTTGGTTGGCAACACAGCATGGACTCTGGAACCCAGTGCTGTCCCTCGCTCCCTGTGTGACCTTGTGAGAGTTACCACTTCTTCTTCAGTGTCCTCTGTAAAGAGAGGACACAAATGTCTCACACCTTCTAGGGCTAGTGAGAGTTCTGAAGTTTACACACTTCTGTACAATATCCACTGCTGTTCTTACTACTGTTGTTACTTTAGACCTACACATTGAAACTTAAGTCTCATCTGTATTTGATTCTAGCCTGAAATTGTTTCACAGTGCGCTTTGTAAATCAGAGGTGAGGAGTGCATTGTCTTTATTTTTTATATGCCTGCTTAAAAAAATCTAGCTGTAGCATTACTCTGATGCCTAAAGTTGCAAACCAGACAGCAGGACTACTTTGTAGGTTTAAAATAGCTGTCAGCCTCCTTGGAAAGAGTAAAAAGGGGTTAACTAGCTTCTGGTGCCTGCCCCCCATCACATTTGTTCCAGCCTTTTAATCCTTGTTAGGATTAGGAATCACAGAGCCTGTTAAGTATGGTATGTTGTCTATCTTCACTGTCTTTCTCTGAATTTCTTGGATAAATATTTCTTTAAGCAGAGGTAATCTAAGCAGCAGGAATCTTGCATCATGGGATTAATTATACCTTGTGATGCTTACATTTCCCTTTTCAATTTTTATACTCAGCATCATGTTTCCTTTTCAACACCGGAGCAGCTGGCTTTAAAAGTTACTTAAAATGGCTCTTCCAGCAAGTTCCGCACCCAGAGTGTTGGAACACTCGACAGTCCTGTTCGCTGCCCCCGCATGGACCCAGGTTTACTTTCTACAGTGCTTCGGGAGGACTGCGTGTCTTACACCCTGTGTCTGTCCATGAGAGCTGAGTGTGATATCCCAATGTTGTCTGGGACAGCTGCTGAGATGATCAATCTTGAGTTGAACAAGGCCCGGACTTTGTCACAATGGGTGGCCATCAGGGGCCATTTCTCACCAGCTCAGCCTGTATTCATAGCACCTGCATGTGTTAGCCTGAGCACTTGTGTGTGTGTGTGTTGGGGAAAGAGCAATGGAGAGGCTGGGGGTGGGGGATGGGATGGCAGAATATAGAGTTTGCCTCTTGCAGATAAACCCATGTTCCATATTCTAGAGTCTGTCTCCTGATGTGGGTTCTGAGCTTCTCAAGGACCCGGGGACTCTGAAGTCCAGCCCTGCGCTGTCCATGAAGAGAGTGCTAACACAGTTACCTCAGTGAGGAAGCACGTGGCGCATCCCAGGCTGTGCCACCTGCCAAGTAGCCACACACCATGTGCTTTCCCAGCCCGGTAGCTCAGGGACTCTCAATACCTGAATTTGCAGGTGGGTAACCCTGCATGCAGTGCTGGGGCAGTGATGGGAGTCACAGCTTGCTGTCTCTCTGAGCATTCACCCTTACTTCAGGGCTGCTTTTCTCTCTGGATGCTGACAGCTAAGTGTATCAGCTACTTCCTCTTTGCACTTGGGTCTCAGCAGTTTACATGCACTGACAGTCTCTCCAACAGCCCCAGGAGCGGCTGTGTATAATTCCCTTTGAGGAAACTGAGCTTCACTTTTCCAGGTTGGGTTCAATGAGCAGGTGGTCTCAGGTGATGTTTCAGTGCCTCTGTGAGGCTGTGCCTCTGACCCATCAAGGGTCTGCTGTGTGCTCTGGGCACCAGGTGAACAGGGAAGTGCCCTCCATTGAGTGTTCTGAGACTCTCAATATGGAACTAAAGCACTGGCGAGTTAGTGGTGGCTCCTTCCATCCTGGAGATTGAGTTTATCCTGGTTCTCCGCCTCCTGTTCCTGCTTCTTGCCTTTCCCAGCTCTGTGTCTAGGCCCAGGTCTCCCACCACTCAGCACCCCGGTTCCCTCCTTGTGCCTGAGAGAAGTGCTGAAAAGCTTCCAGCTGGGAGGTGTGTTTCTAGGTTGGGCATCTCAGGCCACAGGGCATGATGGGAAGACTCCCTGCTTGAGTCCTTTTTTCCTTTCTTGATAATAAACTCTTCCCTTTTTGTTTTGGACTCTTTGGATCGAAAGGGGCATTCATGTGGAAGCATTTTCTTTTTCTGCCAAGAGGAAGATTAATGTCTTCTCAGGCCAAGTGACAGGTAACATATGATCTCGCTCCCATGCTGTTCCCATAAACACACATAATCTGGACTATAAATGCATTATCACACTGGCCCCCAACGTATGTGGATTTTCTTTTCTTAAACTTGGCATCCAGGTTAAGTCATTACATCTGGGCTCTCATATCCAAGGTATGAAACCTCACCTGTTCCCCCAAGGTCACTTCATTGCAGTTCTTTCCTCCTTCAAGTCAGAAGCTTTGCAGAGTCCTCAAATGAGGGGAATCACATACACATTCTTTGATTAGTTAAAAGTAGCTGTTCTCAAACTTCCGTGAATCACTTGACTCAAAATTACCTGGAAACTAATAAAAAGACAGATCCAGGCCTGTCAATACAGCAGAGGGCCTGGGTTATGTCTTTAGCTCAAGTTTTCCAGGTGATTCTGATAGCTATATAGTTGGGGAGCATGAAGTTGGAGGACTAATATTCACAATTGGCTGCTTGTTGGAAGTTAAAAACATTATTGCTGGCTGGGTACGCTCACACTTCAATTCCTTTAGTATGGGGTAATGCACTTTTGAGATCTTTTATTTTTTTTTGCTGAGACTTAGTTCTTTGCTTTAAGCTTACTAGGTGCCTCGCAGGGAGCAGTGTGGCAGCAGGGTGGGATGGGGGAATGATGACTCAGAGTCCATGTGGAGCAGTGAGAAGCCCAGAGGGGCTCCATCAGGAAGTAAAGTGTAGCCTCCACTCCAAAGACAGCCTCAGATTTATCTGAGTCAGATGCAAAGGTGGAGCAAGTATGTAGGGAGTGTACATGGGCGGGGAGGGAGGGAAGCAGTTATTGGGGTGTAAGCTAGAGTAGAGTGATGGGGCGGTTGCCTGGGGGCTCCATTATTCTTTCCAGTCTAAGTGTTAAGGGGAAGGATGTCCTAAAGGAACTCTGCAGGGTTTTGTGGACTCCACCCCTTACTCTAGTGATTGGAAACTACAACTCCCAGCAGTACCAGGGAGAGAACTGTGAGGACCCAAGGGCGGAGCTAAGCAGGCATTCTGGGACTTTGGGGGATAAATAGGGCACCATTTTGTCTTTCAGTCTCTCACTGGGGCTATGGCCCTCCGGACTGCGTGACTCAGGGTTTTTAGTCAGTTGAGCTGGTAAGGTATTCCAGTTACTTTGTATCCTGCTCTCTTTCCCTTGGTTGTTTCCTATTCCTTTCCCCTTTTTGTAAATAAACCCGTTATTGACCCTTTTGTGTGTGCCTGCAGTGTAACTGAATTTTGAGACGCAGGTGAGGTCCCACAGAGAGGCGGCCCAGTCCACTCTGGGCTACCCTGTAATATAAGCATATCATCTTTATTGTGATAACTGCCTGCTGTTTCAGCAGACTGTGGTTTCCCAGTCTGTTCCTCGTACCAACCAGGACGTTTGCTCTCTGACAAGCCCCCTGCATGACCCTGCCCCTAGCTGACAAGCAGGAACTCTGGGCACCAAGCCAATAACCCTGAGAACAAGGTGGGGGCTGGGGACTCCCACAATTAATGATTGCCTGTTGAAGCTTTTTTGTGAAGGTTGCTCTAAAATCCTTATCAGTTAATTCCAATATGTCATATCAGTGTTAGTATCTTTGAATTGTTTCTTTTCATTGATGTCGAAATTTTTCCTGGGTTTGGGAATAATGAATGACTTTTGACTAAAACGTGGTCAATTTAGGTGTCATGAGCTTCTGGATGTTAATGAATGAAAGCTTCATTCATTTTAGCAAGATTCCTCCGCCAATGACTGGGGCCAAGTAGGGGAGGGCACCACCCTCTGTTGGGTGGGAGGTGAAGTCCAGGTTATTTATTGGCCTCAGCTGGCTGAAGGCGCAGGGTGGCCTCACTGCCCTTGCTGGTGCTACCTGCAGGATGCTCAGCCTTCTTATGAATGGGGAATGGCATTTCACTCATTCTCTAACACATCAGCAGGGAGGAGTGAAGGAAGCCCTGTTGTCCCCAGGTAAGGGTTAAGCCTGACGCCCCAACATCTCATTCAGTGGCTGGAGGGACCCTCTCTTTCTAGCCTGTTGAGGGCAGAGATCTAGTTACCTAACTAGGGGGGGGCGCAGGGGATGCAGAATCAGTTCTGTGTGGTTTGGCCAGAGTCAAGCTATCACTATCCAAAAGCTTATTGTCATGGAGGTTGGCCCTTTCCAGCCCTGCGGTTTGAAAAAAGAGGTTTTTCTTGGGCTTTCCCCTTTTTTTCTGTGTCTCCTGGAGTTTCTGGATCTATAGTTTCACCAGCAGCTAGTCTTTCACGAGGTGAAAAGCCCAGAGAACTCTGCTGCTGTGTCGTTTCTTGGGTGCTGAAGTCCTGGCTGGTTTGTTGCCTTCGCTCCATCTTTCAGAATCTTCTTGTACTTGTCCGATACCTCAAGGATGTTCTGATGGTTGTTAGAAACAGGGAAAGTGTCTGTCTTTCTGGAAAAGGGGGTTCCCTATCATGGGAGTTACACATGCTCTCAAATGATTGAAATCAAATCAAAGAGCCAGCTTTGGGACACTCAGGTTTTGAGCTCCGAGACATGCAGAGGTCATTTTGTGGGAGGCCCAAGAGGAACTGGGGTCTTCCCATAAATTCTGATGGTTGCTTGGCAGCCACCAAAGGCTGGGTATGCTCACTGGCAGTGGCTGTCTCCTCTCGATCACAAAGTGATGCCACCCCAGTCGCCCCCCACCACAGGTGTTTCCATTTACATTCACGCATGCCCCCATGCTCTCTGGGCCCAGGTATCCATAATTACAGGTGCATGTGCAAGACCACAGGTGCTAATTATAGATGCTAATAGGAGGGAGTAAAAAGCCTAATTTTTAACTCATTTACCTTACACACCTATATTCAATTTGCTCCCCTGAATTCATTCAGGTTTTTTCTCCAAATAGTCCTTTGTGGGCTTCTTTATTTTCCTAAATAAAGTTATAGAAATAAGTCTGATGGTATAGGGGTATTTACTTGTGTGTCTGTATCAGAGAGCAGAGGTTGGTGTTGATCATCAGAGGCTGAAGGAAATCGGCCTCACTTGGGGAGGCACAGATACTGGAAAGAGGCCACATGGCAGAGCTGTGTGGTAAAGCATGTACAATGTGCTGGGCGTATGGCTATCTGTTTTGATAAGCTTCCATTTAATCCTTCCTGTTGGCCGAAATGATGGCCTTTGCTCCCTTTATTGTTGTTGTGAAGGTTCAGTATTAGTGAACTGCCCACCATATCCAATTCTGGGTGCAGAAATGAGGCCTTGCTTTTGCCACACAGATCCCTGAACTTCCTCTGTAGAGACACTCACAGTGTCCTGCTGGGATAAGGGAGGTGATGGGTATTCTTCCCTGGACCTAGGACAGGTTTGGAATCCACCTGTTGTTGGTAGCTTAGTTTGTGACTTTGGACAACTCTTACAAGAGTACAAAATGAGGAATCTTAAGCTTTAAACCTGCCATTGTAGCATTTTTTGTGGAGAATGGTTGGAGGGGCCATAACAGACCGGGGGAGACTGTGAAGAACACGCATCCTGGCCTGTAGGCAGGTGATGGCCATTGCTGGGATTGGGGCCTCTGCCCCTTGGGTTGCCAGAGGTGTAAGGAGATACCTTTGCACATGGGAGGACTGCATGTGTAAGTAAAGGGAATGGCAGATTTCTGGTTAGAAAGGATGGGAAGCATGGTGCTGTAATATGACAGAGGAGAAGTGGGTTTATGTAGAAGGTTTTATTACTTTTTTTAAGGGGATGAGATAATAAGAAAACCATAGATAATGAAGAAATAACAGAGAGACACATGCCCCAGGAGTCTTTAAGTACCAGGTTTGAGAGAAACGAGTCAATTTTATAAACAGTGGGAAACAAAAATGTGTTTTCCAGGGGATGAGCTATAGTGTAGTATTTGTGCATGGAGACGGACACACTCACACACGCAGTGCTGCATTAGGATGATGCTTTAGGAAGGAATGGCTGAGAGCTTCTGCAGAGATAAAGAGCAAAGGGGACTAGTGCTAGGTGTGAGGGCCTGGACGTGAATATGGGCAGCCATGGAAATGAAGAGGTAAGAGAAATCACAAAGTTTGGATGCAGCGGGAATGACATTGTGTTCTTGGGCCAGGTTGCGTTTGGGAAGGAGAATCACAGGTAGAAATGACTTAGGCTAGTCTGCACTTACATCTCAGTGTATCATTGCAACTCAAAGGACGAGGCTTTCAACACTGCTCAGAGGACACTCAGATACCTGAAGTGCATGAGCTTGAGTTGGTTGTAAGCTGTTCATTGTGGGCTGGCCTTTAGCCATACTTATGTCCTGCATGGAATTCTCTCTCTCTCTCTCTCTCTCTCTCTCTCTCTCTCTCTCTCTCTCTCTCTCTCTCTCTCTCTCCTTAGCATTAACATTAATTCTTAGTGTTTAGGGGGTCTATTACTAGGCTGCAGGGAACTGGCAATTTAAGATCTAGTTAGTTAACTTGGTGAGGATGTGCCAGTGTCCACATAAGCCCCTCTGAGATGAGGAAGGTCCGAGTGGGATATTAAAAATGGGGTCCCAGGTAGTTAAAGTCTCAGCAAGCTAGGGGTAAGACACCCTTCTCCCTCCTGCCCTCTTTTTGGAAATGAAGTTGCTGAAATAGGAAAACTTCAGCAGGGATTCTTTAAGTCACTGGTTACAAATCCATAATGGGAGGCTAATTACTGTTTGGGATATTAAGAACTTCCTTTGTGTCCCTAGGCTTTCTGTAATACTTACCTGCCCACAGTGCAATTAGTTCTGTCTTCTCCACCACCCTCCTGCCCCTCCCCCACCGTGGTGCTCCCTGACTACAAGATCCTTAAATAAGCACTTTTGAATTTCGAGGTACATTAAAGGTGTGCCATGGAATTTGACTGATCCGACGAATGGATGAATGATGTCCTCGAGTGTACGCTGCTTCCCTCCTCCCCCCAACATTACCTAGCACCTTAGTTAGGAGTGGGATTCCTAGCTTGGCTTTTCCTCAGTGTAGTGATTCTGCTTCTCCTGCCAGCGGTTACCTGATTCACATTATTTGTATTTCACAAAAACGGACTGTGGAGAGAAGATGGTGTCTGCTGACTTTCCCCTCCCAATCATCCCCTTGGCAAGGTGGTAAGATTTTCTTGGGGTGGGTCTGCAGCTGGAGGTGAATGAGCCTGTGGCCTGCAGCCAGCTTTGCAGCTGTAGGCCAAGTGTGCATGCATCAATTCCAGGCTCCGTGCGCTTCCTTGATTTCCATGGCATTATTTGGTTTACCGTCTCAGTGCGATTTGTGTACTTGGCTTAGCGCAGGCTCCATAAAAGGTGGTTTGACTTGTGTATTTTCTCGAGTATTGGCAAAGGGCCTGGAGTAGCAGCTGCTCAGTTAGCATGGGTAAGGTGCATGGAACTTACAGGGTTCAATCTGTCGGAGCGAGGTGACATCTCCGTGAATGTCAGCCTCTCACGACAGTAATGCCTTTGAGTGTTTCATTTCCTCTTTCTAGCAGCAGCTTCAACTTGTTTTTCTTCAAAAATATGACTGAACACACACTTGAGCCTGCTGACTCATCTCTTTAAGGCAGAAGTGTCGGTGTTGGATGACCACGTGGGAGGCCTGCAGTCGCTTCCATGCCTCCCTCCCTGTTCAGTGGGTGCTTGGGTGCTGGAGGCCAGTCTGAGAGACTGGAATGCGACCTGACTTGGGAGGGTTCTGGGCCACGGGCAGTGCCAATCTTGTGTTTTGTGGGATCAACAACCTCATCTCTGGACTTCAGTACCCTGCCCCCGCACTAAAGTAGGGGGCTTGACTGAGAGACCCCCTCTCAGATGATCTGAGGTGCTTTCCAACTCAACACCAAGTCTCTGTTGTCCTCTTCCCACCTCTTCTGCAGACTTCCCCTTCCCCAGTGAACTCCCATCCCTATTACTAATGCCCACATGCTGGTTGACAGATCAATTAGAGCAAACAGCCAGAGCCCAGCAGGACTGCAGGGCACTCCACACTTCCCTGGCTGTGTCAAGTGCCCTCTGACTTTGAGGCGTGGGTGGAGGGAGCTGGCGCTTTCTTCCTTAGCTGTCCGTCAATATGTTGCTCAAGTGCAACCACACATAAGCAGGATTTATTCATGCTTTGTCCCATATTCTCAAATATTTACACCTTTATGCTCGGTGGAAAAAAAAGAATCTTTTAAGTCACAGTCATCAATTTTTACCTATTGCAGCCCAAAGCCTAACCCTACAGGGTCAAATTCTACAGAGAATGCTAATGAGAAAGACTGAGCTGTAATCTTGGATTCTGTAGAATTTAAGCAGGAAGGAACCTGTGTGCGTTATACCAGCCCCTCCCCCCCTTCCTGGGACGAAGTTCTTAGCCTCAAAGGGCAGTATTAGTTCTCCTCTGTTCAAGGATTTATGCTTAGCCTTGCTGCCTCAGAAACCTAATTTCTTCTTACATCAGTGCTTTGTTCCCAGCTGTATGATAGGCTCCCCTGGAGAATAACGGAGTCGAGATGCCCACTGTCCTGATAGATTCTTATTTCTCATGTCTGGGCTGAGCGTCACTATATATTTTTTCAATAACAAAGTTTGAGAGGACATTGGTTTATAACATTATGTAAGTTTCAGGTGCACAGCATTATAACTTGACACTTGTATATATTACATAATTATCACCACCCAAAGCCTAAGTTTTACCCATCACCACATACATGACCCCCCTTTACCTAATTGACCTGCCCTCCAGTCTCTTCCCTTATGGTAACCACCAGTCTCTTCTTTGTATCCAAGTTTTTGCTTCTTCATTTGCTTTGTTTCTTTCTATTCCACAAGAGAGAAACCATAGTCTTTTCTCTTCATTTTCTTAGCCTGATCCCCCGAAGGTCCATCTACGTTACTGCAAATGGCAAGCTTTCATCTTTCTTTATATGTACATAGCTGAGTAGTATTCCTTGAATACTTGCTGCATTTTCTTTACCCACTCCTCTGGCACTCAAGTGGTTTCCGTATCTTGGCGATTGTAAATAATGTGCAGTCAGTCGGGTCACATATTATCTTTCTGGAATAACATTTCATTTTCTTTGGGTGAATACCTAAAAGTGAAATAGCTGGGTCATACTCTAGTTCTGAATTTTTGAGGCATCTCATTGTGGTTTCCCATAGTGACCGCACAATTTACATTCTCACCAACATTATACAAGGGTCCCCTTTTCTCACATCCTCCCTTACTCTTGTTTCTTGTATTTTTGCTGCTAGCCACTCTCATAGATGAAGTAATAGATATTGTGGTTCTGATTTTCATTTCCCTAATATGAGATGATGGACATCTCTTCATGGGTGTTAGCCATCCTATGTATCTTCTTTGCTAAAATTAAGATCTTCTGTTCATTTTGAACCTGGATGTTTTTCTGTTGTGGAGTCCATGTATTTTGGGTAGCAGCCCTTTGCCAGATGTGTGATTTGCAGATACCTCCTCCCATTTGGTCAATTGCCTGCTCATTTTACCATCACCCTAATTTTCAAAGCCCCCAGGTGATTGCCATGTAGATGGGAGCACTGCTGATGTGTGCACAGAATTGGGACAGGTATGAGTAGATCCAGGTTATTCAGATTGACAAGTCAGAATGCCTTGCTGTGGATTTGCAGTGAGATCCATAAGTGAGAGTCTGGATGTACTTGTGGGTGAACGTAACCTCTGTGCAGTAGGAATATGGGGGTTGGGAGGGGCTGAGCTCTCCCTTCAAGGTCGGTTGGGTCTATTTAATGGCAGTGGACCAAGAAGGTCTGAGGTGGGAACCCACACAGTGGTAATGGTTCCCCCCAGTAAAGCAGGAATATTCAGTTGCTAAGTCCTCGACTTCCCTTATAGCATTTGGATACCAGCAGCAGCTACCTGTATATGCTGTGTGTGTGTGTGTCTTTTCAGGGCCTCTTCCTCCCCATGATACTTCCTACATATGCAATACACACACTCTTTGGTATCTCTTTGGGCCTGGGATGTTTCTTGATTTCTTCTGCCTGACTTCTGTTGCTTTTTTCCATGCCTTCCTCCTCCCACTACAGGGTTCTCTGAATAAGATCTGTACTCAGCTATTTCTCCAGGAAGATCTGCATTTTAATGCAAAATGACATTTCAATGTTTATTTTTACTGGATCAGCCATTGTTTCTAGATTTTCTCTGTGGACAGCGTTGGGCAACTACAAATAAGGAGAGAGCATGAGAATGAATGTGATAAATGTACATATACTTGTAAGTTCATACTGATACTTCCTTTTTAAAAATTATTTGTGCATACAGGAACTGGGATACAGGCCAGAGGTGTGGAGTGTGAGGATTCACCACAGTAGGGAACAGAATAGGCAGGTCGACTGAAATACACTGCTGAGGGGAGCAGCGGGCGGGTTAGGAGAGGTCTGCCACGCCATGTGGGTCAGCTCCCTGGCCAGGGATCAAACTCAGTGCTGCAGTGGCTGCGGCTAGCTTCTTAGTGCTGCGCTTTAGCCCATTGTGCCACCAGAGAGGGCCCCTCATACTGATATTTCTAAGTGGAATTCAAGACTGCAAAGTTTTTTTTTTTTTTTAAGATTTATTTAATTATGCATACAGAACTGGGGTATAGGACAGAGGTGCAGGGGCGGTGAGAGGATTCACCAGAGACAGAGTGGGGAGCCAAACAGGCTGACTGATGAAGTACGCTGCTGAGGGGAGCAGCAGGCGGGTCAGGAGAGGTCTGCCACACCATATGAGTCACCTGTGGGGCCAGGGATTGAACTCATGCTGAAGTTGCTTTAGCTTCTTAGTGCTGTGCTTTAACCTGCTGTACCACCTGGGAGGGCCCAAGACTGCAAAGTTTTTATATAACCTTTTCTATATTATCTGTTTGTTTTTGTTTGTTTGTTTCACATCTTGAGTTTTGGTTTCCAAGTATGTACAGAATGACAGAAATGAATTCCCCATAATCAGTGATTTACTTTATATCACAATACAGGAAAAACAATACTAATACTTGCAACAATTACATATATTTCATGTGCCATCCCATCAGCCATCATTTTAAAAAACAGTTGTATTAGGTGATTATAGTCAATTGAGTAATGGCCCCTCCCAGAGATAACCTCATCTCTGGAACTGAATGTTATACTCTATATGGTAGAGACCAAGTTCAGGATCTAGTGATGGGGAAATGACCCTGGATTATCTGGGTGGTCCCTAAATGCCATCACCAGTGAACTTACAGAAGGAGACAGGGGGATTATACAGAGAAAAGGATAAGGCAGTGTCATCAGGCAAGGGGACTGGGGTTGGACCAAAGATCTGAGTTTACGGCCACAAACCATAAGACAACTTTTGGCAACCACCAGAAGTTTCAGGAGACTTGGAATGGGTTATCTGCTAGAGTCTCCAGAGAAGAGCAGCCTGCTGGCACTTTGATTTGGTAAAGTGAAACTCATTTTGGACTCTGGCCTCCAGAACTGTGAGAGAATATATTTGTTAAGCCACTGACTTTGCTGTACGTTGTCACAACAGCTATAGGAAATGACTGTGATCATGGCCATTATACTCGGTGATGTCTGCTTTTCAACGCTCATCGGGTCTTAGTTCCTCAGTAACCTACTTAGTACTTATTACCCATACTGGCCACCTTCATTCTTGAGTAACCTTAGGGGCTTCATGACAACAGCTTGTTTGCTTGTTTTCCATACTGGTATACAAAAAGTATGGATGTGAAATCTCTGATTGACATTTTCTTTATTTTGAATATTGCCACATCTTCTGGCATAAATTTTATGTCTGATGATAATCTAATTTTTACTTTTTATTGAGGTGACATCCCTTATTTTCATAATTTTAAAAGGGGGTATGTCTTTGATATGTACACTACATTAAGTTTAGCCCTAAAAATCCAAGTCTATCCTAACTTTTCTTTCTCACATAATTCATGTACTTTTTCCTCTGGGATGTTTAAATTGACATCGTCTTTAAAGTCGAATCATGTTACTAACATGTATCTTGACATTAGGTTGTTCCCAAGATGGTATCTTCAGGTACTTATTAGGATCTTTCAGTAGGAAGCTTCAAATGTTTTTCTTTATTGGGGAAATTTTCATGAATCACCTTTGGAATTCTGTTCCCTTTCCTTGGTTTTGTTCTTCAAATCCCCTCTAAGCACCTTACTGGCTCTTCTCTGTGCATTTTCAAGTCTCTTGGCTCTTTCTATATTTTATTTTTTGCATTTTAAAATGTTTCTTACTTTTGGGGTATTTTTCTTCTATTGCTTTTTTAGTTTGCATTTTCTGAAATTGTTCAAAATTTTCTGAATGTTGAATGTTGTCACTTCATTTCTGAATTTTCATAGTTCTAATTTATGTTCTTTCATGTCTTGCATAATTTAAAATATTTTAGTTTATTTTGAAGTGCCCCATTTTTGATTTTTGAATATGTGCCTTTTTGGCATGTTTTCATTGTCACATATCTCTACAGATATTTTGCTCTTTATTTTTATTTTTTTACTTATAGACATGCTTATGGATTTGAACTTGATGTATATTTTTAAAGATTTGTTTATGTATTCATACAGAACTGCCGTAAAAGTCAGAGGTGTAGGGGCTGTGAGAGGATTCACCAGAGACAGAGTGGGGAGCAGAAAGGCAGAGTGGAGAGCAGAATAGGCAGATCAACAAAGTACACTCCTGAGGGGAGCAGCGGGCGGGTCAGGAGAGGTCTGCTGTGCCATTTGGATCACCTCTGGCGCTGGGAATAGGACTCACAGTGAAGCGGCTGCGGCCAGCTTGCAGTGCTATGTCCTAACCTGTTGTGCTACCAGGGAGGGCCTGAAGTTGGTATTTTTCTGCTGTTAATTTTTATGTGAACTTGTTTTCATTAATTGTTAAAGGGATGAGGCATCCCCAGCTTTTTAACTGCACAATCCTCCTATCATTTTCACATAGATGAGAAAGTGGGGGCTCTTCTCTGCTCCCCACTTTGATCTGCATCTTCTCTCCTTCAAATCCATTGCCTGTCCTACCAATTTTGATTCTGCAGAAGGTCCTGAATAAGTCATCCCAATTTATGTCGTTTTGTGGCAATACTGGGGAGAAACCGATGAAACACTTTGCTGGTGTGCATAAAAGGCAGAAAGAATAAATGAGTTGATATTGAAGAAATGATGTTATGCAGGACCTGCTTTCCTTATATGTCATTTCACTTAGAGCTGCAGTTTCCAAGAACAGATCCACAATGTTAGTTGAAGACTGACTCTATTCCCAATGTTTCTCCTGTCCAGTGAGTCAGTTTTGCCAATTCACAGTAGTGGGGATACTCAGCCTTCAGCTTCACTAGAGACCTCTTTCAGCCCTGGTTCCGCGTGCCGTTCTCCATTGCCCACTGCACTCTTCTGTGAGTACCTGCTATCCTTTCAGGCTTCTCCCCATCCACTCATCCCTCATTATTACCCCTCTGTTTTCTCCCACAGAGAGACCTTCCTTTTTGCTGACTACTATTCATTTGTCCCCATCTGCATATATTGTAGGACTTGCAAGGATTCCTTGCTACCAAATTTTTTTGGATGTTGTCCATGAGCATTTAATCTTGCAGTTCAGTTCCTCTTTCTCTTCTGTGGGGTTGCAGAAGACCCAGAGATGATGTTGCCACCATTTTTCAGAATTGGGGTATCATACCTGTATTTTCATCGTAATAGGCCAAATCAATGAGGATTTTTTTTCCCACAGAGCATAGAAGGTGTAAATATTTGAGAATACGAGACAAAGCATGAATAAATTCTGCTTACGTGTGGTTGCACTTGAGCAACATATTGACGGACAGCTAAGGAAGAAAGCGCCAGCTCCCTCCACCCACGCCTCAAAGTCAGAGGGCACTTGACACAGCCAGGGAAGTGTGGAGTGCCCTGCAGTCCTGCTGGGCTCTGGCTGTTTGCTCTAATTGATCTGTCAACCAGCATGTGGGCATTAGTAATAGGGATGGGAGTTCACTGGGGAAGGGGAAGTCTGCAGAAGAGGTGGGAAGAGGACAATAGAGACTTGGTGTTGAGTTGGAAGGCACCTCAGATCATCTGAGAGGGGGTCTCTCAGTCAAGCCCCCTACCTTGGGGGGTGGGGCGGGAACTGAAGTCCAGAGATGAGGTTGTTGATCCAACAAAACACAGAATTGGCGTTGCTCGTGGCCCAGACTTTCCCAGGTCGCATTCCAGTCTCAGACCCTGGTCTCCCTGTTGAGTAATGAGTAAACAGACCATTGTAGAGTGGAGAGGACTTTTGTAGAGGAAATTGAAGGGTATTTACTCTTTTATTTTCAGAAGTTCAATGTTTCAGCTAGTGAGTTTTCTTAAAATAGAGGCACACATAATTTGGTGTTTGTGTGGAATAATTGAGGGGTGGCATGGGGGCGCAGCAGCATCACAGCTAGCTCTCCCAGGCAGAATTCTGAGCAGGAACCGAGGTCTGATTTCACCAGCCCCATGGAACTATTACCCCATCAGGTGAAAAAGCTAATGTTGACATTTTGAGGAAAAGTGTTTCGCTGGAAACTCATGACTGATAGTTTAATGAATTAATAGTTATTCTTCTCAGCCTATCTTCCCTTTTAAAGAGCTCTCTTGTTTCTTTGGCCAAGGACATCATAATTCCTGTTTGTGTACCCAGGGCCTGGTACATGCCTTGTATTCTCTATATTTCATATGCATTCAAGGAATCTGTTTGGAGGGATGTGACAAATACATGAAAAAGTGAACAAACTCGGGTCCGTGTGTGGCTGATGAAATAATATGCCATGAATCACAAGAAGATGGTGTAACCTGGGAAGCTTTCCTGGAGGAAATGGTAACAAGGATTTGTATACCAATCTCTCTTTTACATTGATCAGCATAAGCCTACAGCACTTCAGCACTGTGACAGTGACAATGAGAGAAGAGCATCAGAAATGTATATTTTACCATCAGAGAAAAATGCCCTCTGGAAGAGTGTTTTCTGTTCCCTCATCTGATTTTCTATACTCTGACCCTTGCCTGTTTTCTTTGCAGAGTCTCCATTTTATTCTGTTTGATCTTCAGAATTGCTATCTGAGAGTTATTTCCCCACCAGTCAGGAAATTGAGTGAGTAGTTGCTGGATGCCCTAACATCCCAGGGAAAGGCAGTTCCAGTGAACTGTCCCTTCAGGACAGAACTACTTTGCCTCTGAGCAGGTTCTGATACTAAAAAAAAAGAAAAAAAAAAAAACAGCTGAGGGAATAGGGACCATGCCAAGATAAGAGGAGGGTTGTGGTGTGGGAGGCAAGGCAAGGTTTCTGAGATCTGTGGCCAGTGCTAAGTGAGGATTGAGGGGTAGACCTTCTCACAGGACAGTGTTGGCATTGAGGTTTGGATGATACAGATGTGGATTTGTGAGGCCACATGAGCCTGGCATGTCTTGGGCATCTCAGCATTATCTTGGCAACAAGTGTGAATAGTCTTTTTTATGTGCTGGCATGTTCTGGGTGGTGAGGGTCCCCTGAAGGGGACAGGACTTTGTCATGGAGGGGTCCTGCTTGGTGGCGTTGTGAACATGGATTGCTCTCTGATCTTCTTCTCTGTGCTCTTAATTCCACTGACTCTAATCCTCCTCAGATAGGTTGGTAGGGAAGGTGTGATCTGTGCTCGTTTTGCAGACTCTGGTCTCATTTAAATGCTGACTGTATGTGTCGAGTCAGACTTGGTAAACTCCTGCTTGATTTATTCTTCCCCAGGAGCCCACAAAACCTGTAAAGCAGAATTAGAGAACCAGTCTGTAATCGTGCCTGTTAGAGCTAACCATAAACACGGTCTTGTTGATGGATGGATAGTTTCATAAACATCTGCTAAACATCTGAGCTGAGTCTGCAGGTCTGCAGGTGTGCCCTGGGCCACCTGGCAGGGAGGTGGACATGGGCGCATGAAAGGCACTTGGACATTTTGCGATCATCTCTTCCTTCCTTCCTTTTGAGTTTATGCTGGCAGTGTTGCCAGCTCAAGTAAGTGTGGTGAAGCCTCTGTAATCACATAGCTCGTGTGAAACAGAGAGAAGACACAATACTGAGTTCTGATGGATGCTTCAGTATCAGTTGAGCTGTCCAGGTGAGGGTGAGTGTGGCCCAGGCCTCTTATTCCTACTCTAAAACGGCTCTGAGGAGCCTCACGTCCTACTCCATGAGGTCCACATTGTGGGACTCTGTGACACAGCTCTATATATGCAAGTCCCAAGTTGAGGTTCCACTATGGGATTCTGCAAGGATTTTGTCATGAATGTGAGTCTGAACTAGATTCCACTTTTGTAGCCCAGATGGATAACTGGAGCCATAGCTTCCGGCTTCTTAGTGGATTGCTGAGTGACGGAGAAAGGGTGTGTGGGTTCTGTGCAGCTTTTGGAGATCAAGTTGAGAGACAAAGTAGTGTGTTATAGTGGCATTAGGTCTCTGTATGCCGGTGTCACTCGGTGCACAGGAACTATTTTAGACCACGCACCTGTCTGAACACGGGGTTCCCCTATCCCTTGAGTCTATCCTTTGCCTCCTCCCAAAGAAAAAGGGGGCTCTTGCTATCTAGGAATGAGCTTTGTTTAGGACTAATCTTGGTACTAATGGGGCAAGTTACTTAACCTTTCTCAACTCTAATTTCTTAGAATGGGATTAACTACACCTCATGGGGTTAAATAATTTAAAGAAAATGTACAACACTCTTCAAAGGCCAATTATCATGTGAAGTTTGTTGCACTGATCTTTGAGTCCAACATATAAAGTGACTCTAGTCGCTGACATTTCTTCCTCTTCTCTAGTCTCCTGCTTTAATCAGCTTGCTTAATTTCATTGGTGAATATAAGTTAATATTCTTAATTTTCCCTCGGTTTTAGGGTTGTCTTTTGTTCTTTCACTACTAGTACTTAAGGGGACTTTCAGCAGGTCATTTAACAGTGTCTTCATCAACAAATATTAATGTCTTCCAGGCACAGGCTGTATGGTAGAGACAGAATATTCAACAGACTATTATGCTTTTTTCCTCCTTACCATTCCTATAGAGGCATCTGCTTCTGCAAGATTTCACTTTCCCTGTCAGCACAGCTTAATGGAGATGGCACTCGTTTTTGGAAGTCTCTCTCTTATAGTGGAATTTGATGTGAATGTATATATTTTTTAAGATTTATTGATTCATGCATACAGAACCAGGGTATAGGCCAGAGGTGCAGGGGCGGTGAGAGGCTTCACCAAAGACAGAGTGGGGAGCAGAACAGGTAGATTGATGAAGTACACTGTTGAGGGGAGCAGTGGGCAGATCAGGAGAGGTCTGCCACGCCATGTGGTCACCTCCTGGGCAGGCGGGAATTGAACTCATGTGGAAGTGGCTTTAGCTTCTTAGTGCAGCTTTAACCTGCTGCGCCACCAGGGAGGGCCCTGATATGAATATATTTTTTTAACATTATGAAATATTCTAGGCATGCAGAAACAGGAACTAAGGCATGTAAGTACCTCCCCCCAGATGAAAGAAAACACATTATTATTTATTTGTTTATTTAATGTCCAAAAGGACAGGCTTATTATAAACTGGGGTATGTGGATGTCTGCTTCAAGACTTCCTGTTCTGGGCTGTTGGTCTTTTTGTCTCTCATTCCTTCAGAACTTCTAATTATTGCAGTTTCATTATACATCTTGTAATTTATTGGCATAATTTCCAGCCTTATGGGCCTTTGCTCTTTCATAAAAATTTGAGAATTAGTTCCGTTACTTCTTTACATTTGCTAATTTTTTCTTGTACTGATTCATCTTTTGGGGCTTAGATTTTAATCAGAATTTCATTTAATTTATAGAATAATATTGGAGATAACTAACATCTTTTTGATATTTAGTCTAGTCCCTGAATGTGGATAATCTCTTCATTTGTTTCAGAGCTTTTTATTGATGACTTTAAATAATTTTTTTATTCTATTAGTTTATTTTTACATATTTTTGTACATTTTTCCATCTCAGTTGCAATCTCCTTGGGTTTCCCATCACCAAAATCACCCATGTAAATCCACATTTTGTTGGATCGATTTGTAGGTGTCTTAATGGATTTGGTTGCTATCTTTTAAAAGTGTTCATTTTCCCTATGTTTTGGGGCTGATATTCTTAGATTTTATGACTCTTCTTCCACTAAGCCACCTTAAATGTTTCTCATCTCAGTCTCACATGGTTGTGTGCTCTCTTGCTTAAGCAATAGACCTTTGAAATTATCAGAAATATGAAGAAATATTATAACAGATGACTCATGACCATATGAAAGGATGCTCAGCTTGACTCAGATGAGTAATACAGATCACACGGAGATAACGTTTCTCATGGAAAAGATGGACAGAATCCCAACTGTTTGACTATATACTCTTGTTGGCAAGGCTGTGGAAGAAATAGATATGTGCATTTCCATTTGGTGGGGGGAGAGGAATGCAGATAGTATAATACCTACCTTTGTAGGGAGATTAGGCAATGCCTTGTTGGCCATATACAAAACAAGGACGTAGGCACTTACTCTTTGATCTAGCAGTCTCACTCCAGGCTTCTATACCAAAGAATTACTGGCAAAAAATATTTCTCACAGTGTGTATTTTGCTCCTCCCTGGAGCACTGTTTTGTAGCAAGGTAAGGCTGAGCACAACCCACAGGTTCTTCACTGAGTGCTGGTTGGATAAAGTATGGTGTCTTAGAGGAAAGCCAGGAAGCTGAAGACCGGAAAGGAGACGAAGCTTTACGTATCCTATAGTTTGATCTCTGTGAGTAAGGGAAAAGGAACATGTCATTTAAAGAAGGAAAGACTGTATTTTCTTCCACTAAAAGAAAATTATGAAAAAATGATTTTTGTTAAGAGAAGAGGCTAGAGAGAAAAGGATAAAACTTTGTCTTCTCTGAAGATAGTTTATTTTGTTAGTTTGGGCTTGGAACCATCTATATGCTTAACGTTAACATTTTAAAATAAATTAAAAAAACAAACAATCTCTTAGACAAACAAATGAATCTAAGTATTGATCCGGTTAGTATACCCCACAGAGAAGAAAAGAGAGGAACTCTGCCAACTGGCTTTAAATCATAGTGACTAGTTGTATATCCTAGTGGCATATACCATAAACATCCCCAAGTGCAGAAAGCAGTTGAGACTCTGTTAAATATCATCACTGCTATTGGTTTGTTATTCTGAGATCCTTGTATGTGTCTTGTGAAGTAAACTGCTAATTATGATGGGGGGAGGGAAGAGGGAAACAGCATAAGAATGGAGTTAAATAAAATCCCTAAAGTCTTGAATTTCAGTTGGGCATCCATGAAACATTGCATTACTAAGAAAAAAAGTACACTGCTGCCTGTTTGTTGTCAAACTCTAAAATAGTGATGAGGAACCTTCCCAGTATCTTCATACAGATTGCCAAGTGCCATTCCCTAATAAAAGGAATGCTTTGGAGAAATGGCTGTTTTCAGTCTGGCACAGGAGATACACAGGATGTGTCATAGCACTAGAAAGCAGGGAAACCCTGGAGGTCATGCTTCTAGGGTCATATCACAAAAGGGCTCAGGACAACTTGAGGAGGCTTCCATTGGCCTGAGAGGGAACAGCTGGAGTATCGCAAAGGATAATGCTGCAATGGATATACACCCACAGGTTTAACTACATGACTTTATTATGATGCTTAGGAAAAAGAATGCCAGTTACTTTTTTAGGTTGCTAGAAAATGGACTCATTATTTTGAAAACTTATAAATCAAGGAAGAGAAACACTTTCCAAACAATACTTTAGGATGACCAAGGAGTGGATGATGAGAAATAATACTTCTTTCTAGAAATAGTGTAGCTAAGAGCTGAAGAGGGGATGATTGCTGCTCTGTAGTATTTAATCAACTCATGGGTCTAGGTGATGACCAACAGTGACTGCTGACAACATAAAAGGCGCCCAACCAGACATAAATGCCTCCTAATATAGTCTTGCCAGAAAAAAAATAAAACTGAGCCTTAATTTGATCTACAGCAATGATTGATAGGTATAAGAAAATTTAAACAATACTGAAAGATGAAGGAAATTGTTAAATTTTTTCAGGGGCAATAACGGTGTTGCAATTATTGGATGGGGCTCTGAGCCCTGTTTGCACATGGTATGGTTGGTGATGTCCCCATCCCAGCAGCCAATTCTTTAAAGCCAATTGCATGGGTGTCCTGAGCTCCAAATTCTGACACAGGGGTTCCCTATACCACAAGGAAATAGTTCACTTTGATGCCATTTCCTGGAACTAGCACCAGATCCCACAGGGTAAAGACTGTTTCCCTAGTCTGCCCTCCCCTTCACGTGCCTGTCAAACACCCAGGCTGTTACATGTGCTTCTGGCTACAGACCAGATGTTCCCAGGACCCCTTTCTCAGATTCAACTAACTTGTTGGTGTGGCTCACAGAAGTCAGGAAACCATTTATGCAATATGTCACAGGTTTAATTCCAGACCAGTCAGATGCAAGAGATGCATAGACAAGAAGAAAGGGTACAAGCTTCGAAGCCCTCTCTAGGTCCATCACTCTCAAATCTTCATAGGGTCACTGAACTCCATCCTTTCTGAGTTGTGATGGAAGCTTCAATACAGAGGGATGATTTATTCAACCTCTAGCTACTCTTCCCACATGGGAATTCAGCCCTCTCTCTAATTCTTGGCTCTCCTGGCAACCAGCCCTTAGGTACTTCTGAAAGTCACTTATTTGCATAAAAAATACCTTGATTGCTCTGAACACTTAATAGAACCCAGGAGTTTTGGATGCTGTCAGCCAGGAGCCATGGACAAAGACCATATATGATATATGAGCCTTCGTCAGCTGAATCGCCATACATACATTTCTTAGAGTTGACAATATGGATACAGAAAGCTCTTTAGCTTTTAAAAATGCAAACTGAGCCATTTAATTTTGAAATAAGATGAGGGCTAAGATATGCTGGAAAATAAAAGGCTAATAGGAAGTGGGTGGGTTGGGCGAAACCAGAGTGGCCCTGTGTTGGTGATGGGTTCATAGAGCTTCAGCTGTTGTACAAGTCTTTCTTGTGTATGTGTGTATATTTAGGTTTTCACTGTCAAGCCCTAAAATAGAATTCATGGAATAAAAAGGTGAATTTCTGCAGGGGGTTACTGTAAGATGGGATCTGAGTGCTACATTTTCCTATTGCCTTTGTTAGAAATAAGTTCCTAGTGGAGAACAGCACAGTTTGAGGTCTGGGACTAGTTCTTTTTTTTTTTTTTTTTTTAAACTAGTTCTGTTTTTAGCTCAGCGTTATACCAAGTCCCCTAAACCCATGGCTGCTGAGGAGGCAACCCAAGTCATCAGAAGACTTCTCAGCGTGGTTTATATAATTCTCCTTTAATCTGGTGGTCTCCTCCCATTGCCTCTAGTCTTCTGCAGACCGTGGAGTCTCTTGGTGTGGGAAAGGATCTTTCTTGCTAGTCTCAAGTACTCCAGGGCCTTTGAAAAACTGACACCCTAGAGAGGATCTGTTTTCCTTCCCAGTCTCCCATGTCACTTGACCAGTTAGTGGGATCATGAGATCTGAACCCACATCTCCTCATTTCTACTATCCTGTACTATTTTGCTCTTACTTGAATTAACTTCTGCTGTTTCCCTCCTTAACAAGGGGTGCGTGTATTCTTTGTTGAGCCTCCAATGTGTTGTGTAGAGTGGTCTTTGCCCTGGATAATGTGTAGATTCCTGTGCCTGTCTGGGTACACACTCACTAGCCAGATGACTTGAAACACACTAGAGGAAATGAAGAAGCCTCCACGGGCTAAGGAATACTAAACTAGGGGTGAAGACATTTTAAATATTGCTCATACTCACAAATACAATGCTTGAGGGTTTCACAAAAATACCTACCTCATGCTCTTCTTTTTGCCCCACCTGCTGGTCTCACTGATGTACTGGCTTGCCAGATCAGAACTCCAACCGGATCTACCGACCACACACTGCAAGCCATCTCCATTTCTGTCGCTGCATACTTGACGTTGAAAATAGTAACATAAATTTTTAGTTGATGCAACGATCTATTACTGCTAATGTCAATTAAGGACTTCTGTGTGTCAGAGCTGTTTGAAAGCTCGAGTCCTGGTATTTAAAGGTAGTAAAATTTAATTCTCCTAAAGCCCCATGGCAGACATATCATTCTTATAGTCTGCACGATGTTGGATGAGAAGAAACGCTCTCTCAAGGTCAGCACTTATAGTGCAGAGCCAGATCTGATGTAAGGACCTGCCCTCTAACCATGCATTCACTGACTTTCCTTCAATTAGTGTCACCTCCTTGCCAGGCACTTTTCAGGCACTGGGGATACAGGTGCAAACAGGACAGATACACCCCCTGGTCCTTACTCAGCTTACAGCTAGTGGGTGAGAGAGACAGTATCAGGACATCTGGAGCAGTGATGAGGAAGTAAACTGGAATGTGGGATGTGGAATGTTTGAGTATCTGTTAGGGTGCTGCTTAGGCTGGTTGGGGCTTTTCTGGGATCAGACTTGGTCCATTGTAATCCAGACAGAGGGAACAAGGGACAATGAGTCTGACTGAAAGATTTGAGGAGCAGAGTGAATATAGGAGAGGCAGAGGCTACCCAGTGGTGAGGACTATGCCAACTTCCTGTCTGGGCTTTTGACTCTGGAGTTGTGCTCCTTGGCCTGGGTGGGATTACTCCTGAAAAACAAACTGCGTTCCAGTGAAATGGGTTTCTTTAAGACTCTTGTCTCTGAAGCTTCAGACCCAGCTGGGCAGGTATCAATGTTGAAGAGCTGGCTTGGTGACATGTGGGAAAAGAAACTTAGCATCTCCAGTGGCATGGAGTGGAAGCAATGCCCACAGGGCATCTTGACTGCCAGATGAGTTGCTGTAGCAGAAGCTTTCCTAGGGGTGACATCTGGGAAGGAGACTTGTGCCGTGCAGGGAGGACGTTCCTGGCCGGCTGGATGTGGAGGCACCTCACAGCAATCAGCAGCTGCGTGGTGGTGCTTAGAGACAGTTTATGTGCCATGGAGGGTACAGAACACAAATTAGCCCTGCTCTGCCCGTAGGCCAGTGTCCCTTGCCTCATTCTTCTCATTGTGCTGTGTGTACAGCTATGTATTTACTCTGATGTTCTGGTGTCTTGGTTAATGCAGTTTTTTTTTTCTAGTTAGCTGTGACATCTCACTTCCCTGCCTCCGTGTCATCAGCATTCTGCCTCTGGGGCAGGCTGGGAGCTGGTACTGTTCGCTGTGATTTGCTGTACCTTCAGGTGTGTACCTGGCATACTTAGTGAAGGTAGGATAGTGTTCGTGGCACCTCGGACATCAGGCTGTGTGGTCAGCTCATGGCCAGAGTGTCGTGGCCTCCTGTGCAGGGTGTTGGGCTTTGCTCCAGTTCTGAGCCTTTGACTATTCAGTTACTAGCCTTTGCTCCTCATTTAGCATCCTTAGTTCTCATCTTTATCCCTCTAAATGTGTTGAAAGAACTAAGGGATTCTCTGAAGGGGTCCGTGGAGCTCTGGGATCATTCAGACGTGTCCTCTATGTTTTGCACCATCAGGAACATAATTGGACATTTAGCCAGTCTCCTGTTTCTTAGAACTTGCAACCTAAGACATCCTGACATGAACGCACATTTAAAAGATGGAAATTCAATAGGTTATTGAACAGTATTGTCAGCAGTGTGATGAGGCTCTCACTTCTGAGAAAGGGATGTCTGTTTTTCCCTCCTAAGGTTAAATCATTTGCCCTTAAAAATTCCCTCAAATATAATCAACCATATACCATACACCGGGGATATTAGCATTGTGAGTATGTTGAGGACATAACAATCGCAGCACTTTGATGTATATGTTATTTATGCTCCTTAGAACAACTCTACAGAGAAAGTTGTTGTATTTGCCTGTGACAAGATTGGGAGTTCAGTGGAGGAAATGACCTGTAGTTCTGTGTCTGCTTCACCGTGTCTGCCTTCACCAGCTGCACCTTTCCTGCAGTCTAGACCGTACTTCAGAATGAGTGTGATGGGCCAGTGGGAAAATCAGGTCGAGGGTGAAGGAGACAGGTTGACAAGATCAGAGATAAGGACTCCTTGGAGGTTGGGGCGAGAGGAAACTGATGGTTCTCCTCTTTGTGGCCTTGTGTGTGTTGGGGGCTGTTGGGCAGGGGAGGAAGTGGAGTTGCTGACACGTAGGTTATGGGTGGCTTTTGTTCATGTACAATAAACAGTTGCTGGAGCAGACTAGAGGTGGTCAGGCACGACCCATGCATAGGTGGACTCTATGCATGAACTCAACCACAGTGTGTCTGGTGGCCCAGGCAGAGTCTTGACAGCTCCTCCTGGATTGCGATAGTGCTCAGGCTGTGGAGGAGACCATGGCTTCTTTCCCATCTATCCTTCACCTCTTGGGAGGAGGCCAGCCACAGGAGGGGACCTGCCTTCAGTTGCCCTGCAGTACTTTTCAGAGATGGGAGAAATTAAAGAAAAAAAAATCAGTCTAAGGGTAATGCCATTACAAAAAGTCTGAAAATGTGCAACTAATACCAAAAAAGACAAGCATCAATAATAGCAGACTGATCAAGAGGTGGGGATGGTAAGTATGTATTCCTTTATTTACTTGTAGCCTTCGTTTGAGGTGACAGTGCTGAGCACAATTACACTTCCTTGGAATGAGGACTGTGCAGTCCTTAAACCTGCTGCTCTCCAGGATGAAAGAGCAGCCTGTCACGGAGTACCAGGCAGGATTCAGCCCGAGAAGCAGACCAGCACAAGACTGCGAGAGGAGAGGAGCTTCACCGCCAGGCTCTGGCTTGTGTGACCATGGGGGCTGTGAGCAAGCCCCCAATCTGCAGGGTAGGCTGTAGGGCTGGAACTCGGGCACAGACTGAAGCTGCTGTGTCTCCAGGTGGAGTTCTTCAGGGACACCTCAGCTGTTCTCCTAAAACCTTTCAGCTGATTGAATCAGGCCCACCCAGGGGTATATCAGAAGTTCCTATGTGCAAGGAGGAAGGCTGAACCTTCCCTCCCTCCCTTCTCACCCCCCTCCTCCATAGCATCCTCTTTGACAAGTACAATGTCCTCAGAGACTCTTCACCCATATTTATGATGTTCCTGCATAGATCTGTGGTCTTTTGTTGGGGGGAGGGGGCAAGTGTGGATTTCATCAGCTTTGGAACAAGAGGGAGCCTTTGTCTCAATATCTGAGTCAAAGTTGAATCCATTTTCACTCTGAAGATACTTGAGCTCTCCTGAAGCTTCTTGCAGCGATATCTATACCACAGCGCCAGGGAGTAAGAATGGAGTTACCAGTGCCCCTGGGGACAGCATTAATCCATTTCCCAGGCATAATCTAATAGTCAGAAAATGCTGGCTTTGGTTTCCTGGGGACAGGAGCTCATTTTATGCATCCTGTTCTGTTTGCATTGGCTGTCTCTCCATATATTGCAGGCTTCCATACATCGTTTCTGTCTTGATCAGATTAATGTCGGGTAGGAGTGACTAGATTTTGTGTGGATTTACTTGCTGTTCTTAATGGATTGCAGCCTGTGTCTGACACTTGAGTGCTGACTTTCCTGATAGCGATTTTTTTTAAATGGATGAATTCCTGTCAGATAATTTACTGTTTTTTTTTTTTTTTCCTCCTCTCGAGAGGGAGGCATGAATTCATATACCTTCCCTCTCCTTTACAAGAGGAGGGAGGGAGATGCTGGAAAGCCCAGGACATATCATGGTCCCTGGCAGGTCAGAGCCTGGAATCCCAGAGAGGCCCAGCTGCCCCACAGCTACTCCCAACCTCCCCTGCATATTGGTGAAAGCATGTACCATTGTGCTTTCTGGGATAGAAAGGGGAGTGGCTGGTGCCCTGAATGTACCTTGTCAGGCTGTAATGAAGATGCCCTTCGGTTCTTCTCCCTGAGAATCCTGCTGGGAGAAGTTATTGGAGGTGTATTTTTCCAGGTCTTGCAGGAAGGGGCTGAGGAGGGAAAGCTGCCTGAACTTCCGCATGCGTGTGCATGTGCCTGAGTGTACCTGAGTGTGTGCATGTGTGCACATGTGTGAACATGCAGACTTGGGGGTTTCCTGGGCCCCTTGGAAATTCACTGCAACATCTGAGGAGGGACAAGTCTCCATGTTGTCTTTTTGCTTTTGTTTTCTTGCCTCTCATCAGCCAGTGGACATTTATTGTATCTTCTCTGCACCGAATGCATCATACTGTGCTCCTTCACAGCCTTGGTGAGAGAAAAGATGGATAAAAAGACTGTACAGGGCTTTGTCAATACCAGTTGCTTAGGAGGTGCTTTGTCTTGTTGATATTAACTCCTCTTACTTATTTTGTACCAATCTGGGCTTCATGGTTTTTCCTGCACAACGAATCCATGTTTGTGGTTGCCTATCGATGACACCATCGAATTTTTGAATAGCCACATTAGTCAGTTGATATTTTTTTATTTGCTCCGAGTGTTCTGAGCACTCACTAGGTGTCCAGGACTGGCAGGTGATGGCTGGGGAGATGAGTTTGCCTTCACTGGGGTAACTCAGAACTCTGCTCCTGGGAGGACACTCAGTTCTTTAGAGTAACATACACAGTGAAAATCTAACGAAAGCTCTGGCCTCACTCTGAAGAAGCTTAAAACTTAGTGCATTATTTAAGGGGGCGGGCAAGGAGCTTATGAGGTGGTTCATGGGGAAATGACACATCATTTAAGAGCCGAGTGGTAATTTGTTATCATCTGCACCTTCAAGGTAGAGAGACTAATTTCTTTATCCTTGTACGATGTTTTTCTTCTTTGCCTCCCATAGGGCATGTTTTTCTTTTTAAGATACAGCTCAGAACTGGGCCATTTTGCTGTCATAATTCCAGAAGGGAGGCTTCCACTACTGCTGCTGGGTGTCCATAGCTGGGAAGGTTCTAGTAGCCCATGAGGAAGAGCACAGAGTGTGGAGCAAGTCTGGCCAGGCATTCGGAGAGGGAGAGGCTGTTTGTTCCTTCCAGCTTGGAAATGGAGCCCCGCAGCTCAGTGTCTGACCTGGGCAGAGTGGACCCTGAACATAGGGACAGGACTCTAGGACAGGACTCTGGGGCTGCTGGGTGCCACCCGTGTCCCTGGAAATGCTGCAGGGCTGTCTCTGCTTCAGCTTCTCCTAGTGAAAGCTGAAGTTGTGTTGGGCTCACGCTGCATTCCACAAAAGCCAAAAACCAAAACCAAACCAAAAACAACAAATGGCAAAAAATAAGCAAAGGATCTGTCCTACTGCTGTTCATTTTTTTTTTAATTTAAAAATTGCCAACAATGGAGAGAGTTCTGTCAGTTGAATTTGTAGTAGGAACCTGCTTGCCTGACATTTTTCTTACCTTATTTGAAAGCCTCTGAGCCTGCCCCCATCCTTGACGTGATGGTGGCATTCTTGTGAGTCTTGGCATGCCTGAGAGCCAGGGCTCAGGAATTGTGCTCCGGGCTCCGATCTCTGTGACGAGAGAGGGAAGGGCAGCCGGGCTATTCTGGTCAGAGGAGTGTATTTGTGGAGGCTCTTGGAATTGCAAGTTGCCCTCTGAAGACATGAAGTGAGAAACCCTGGGAGCCGTGGGGGAGGCGTCAGGAGCCGTGGTAGTTACTGTACGGCCAGAGTGACCAGTGCCAACCTGCCCCATGAGTAATAGGATGTCCCCTGTGCTGCCTCTGAGAATATAAACTGTGCTGACTTCCTGAGTCATTTGATTCTGTACTGTGGTACTGGCATCCATCCATGTGGTGTTTGCACATAGGTGCGTGTGCCTAGTATCAAGAGACTGCCAACATGCGTGCCATTGAAATAATTCCTACTTCTGGGCACCTGTACTAAATAGCCTAAATGTGGTAAAATAGTGTGTCTGCTGTATCTCTTTATTGAACATCATTTTATTTATAATAGTGAAAAGTGGAAAGACAGCTTGAGTATTGCAGTTGAGCAATTGTGCAAGTGACAGTTCATTTAAGTGATGGAAATATAAGAAGTCCTTGAACTTGCTCATGTGTGGGGCAGCAAGGGAAGAATGGGGAATCTGGTGCAGGACATGGGAGAGAATCCTTTTAGGTTTCCCCCCAAGTCTTTTAACATGTGCTTTCCTGAATTGTCTGTGTAGAACTCTCCCTAGAGTCATTGCTTTATCTTCCCCACTTTCGGCTGCATTCCTCAGCAATCTGTTGCTGTTCAGACACTTGTAACAGTGCCCCTGCCTCTGTGTTCTAATCCATGTTCCTCTCTCCTGGAGCCACTCTGAAAAGACCCCCGTATTGTGATTCTACTTTGCATGCTTTTTATTGTTATAATTTAAATCAGCTGACACACATCCAAGATTTCTGCACCTTCTTGGGAAGTAGAAGTCTTACCTTTAGTGGATGATGCTTTCCCCACCTAGGGGACAGAAAGCAATCATGGCATGTTTACTGTTAGAATACCCATTTCTAAATTGTTAAGACCATTTGAAGTGAACACATTTTATAATGCAGGTGAACTCTAAGACAATCTATAAGACAATCTAGTATTTGAAATCCAGAATATATCGACAGATAAATTAGGGTGATCAGTGTAATTACAAATGCCTTCCTCATTTTACAGAAGAATTAATTTCAAGGTATATTTAAGTAGAGAAGCTCCTGTTGAGCATCATAAGATTATTCACTGACAAGTTTCCCTTGTAAAATGATGAGCAAAAATGAACAGTGTAAAGCAAGGCATGTGATCTGTTGTTGAGATAAATTTGTCTTCTGATGATGTAATAAATATCCAGAAACAGTGCTTTTAAGGTATCTTCAGTGTTTAAAAATCCTAGTGCTGTATCTGATAGGCATGTGACAAAATGAGAACTATTATTTTGATTTTTCATTCCATGTAGATTGTCAGTAAGTCTTACAGTAGAATAATGGGAAGAATAGAGAACTCTGGAAACCCACGGGGCTTTGTGCCCTGCAGGTACTAGGTCTTTGGGAGATAGAGTTTAAGGACTTTTTATTGTGAGATTTTCCCAAATTTTCCCAAAATATATAAAAGTAAAATATAAAGTCCCAAATACTCATTATCTGGGTTCAATCACGTTAACAATTTTGTCACGTTTGCCTTATCTGTTATCTGCCTGTCCTAATTTTGTTGAAGTATTTTATGTTAAATCACAGGATCATGTTGATTTCACCATTACCTCTTTGAATGTGTATCTCCATAAAAAAATGTGAACTTTACTTACACATCTAAGGAAATGAGCAAATAATTCTTCTAACTAACTAGTCCTTAAACCTCCCAATTGTCCTCAGATATGTGCCTTTATAGTTGGTTTGTAAGAACTGATGTCTGCAGGTCACACTGTGAAGCTGGCAAGAGCGAAGCCCTTCCTACCCTTCCTTCCCCGTGACTTGAAAAGCTGACTCAGCTGTCAGGTAGAATAGTCCATATTCTGGATTTTATTTATTTGAGAGAATTATTAATACACAGATATTGATACATTCAAAGTGTTTCAAGAATTTTGCAGCTATTATACACTTTGATGATACTGTTTACGTTTTCGTAGGGACGAGCTCCTCATGGTGGCTCCTATATCTTTTTAACATGACTCCATTCACTAGAAAAATAACCCCCATTAATTTATTTTTATTTGTTTTTGTTTTTCGTTTTGTACATTTTTTTCCATCTCAATTGTAATCCCCGTGGGTTTCCCATCACCAAGTCACCCGTGTGCCATCACCATAATCCTGTGCACTTCCCTCCCCCCACCCCGTTTTTGATCCCATTCCCCACTCCACCCCCGCAAAATGTCTCTGGTATGTGGTTGTTCATTATTTTTGTTATTTTCTCGCCTGGTCCATTATACTCCTGCTATGAGTGAAACCATCCGGTATTTTTCTTTCTCTTTCTGGCTTATCTCACTAAGCATGATCTTTTCCAGCTCCATCCAAGTTGCTGCAAAAGACATATGTGTTTCTCTTTTTTGGTTGCTGAGTAATATTCCATTGTATATATGTACAACATCTTTTTTATCTAGTCATCTACTTTTGGGCATTTGGGCTGCTTCCATGTTTTCCCAATTGTAAATAAAGCAGCAATAAACATCCCCCATTAATTTTTGCAGCTTCCTTGCTTTGTAGCACATCAGCATACCCTAAGCTGATCCAGACTTTTCCAAACCAAGACAGGGAACTAGTTCCATTTAAAGAATCTGCTTCCTTTACTAGCGAAGGAGTTCAGGGGCCACTGTTGGGGCGTGGGGGTACTTACTGCTTATTTTTCACTGTCAAAATTCAAACCAAGTATTTTTGGAAAGGGTTCATGCTGTTAGTTCCAATTATAATGAACATTATATTAGGAAAATATACTTCTGTATTTTTCTTTTCATTGAAAATCCTGGTTCCTAGCAATATTAATGGTGATCATTTTCCAGCATAATACATGTTTAAAAAATATTGCTACTATTGATATGGAATGAAGCTTAAGAACTTTACAGAGCTTTTCTTGGTCTGTGGAATATGCTACAGTAAACATTTGTTGCCAAGTACTGTGTTGTAAAGGTCTTTGAAGTACTGATTTTCTTCATATGTTTGTATTTTCAACTTTAGATAACATTAGGTCCTTTTGTTTCAACTTGCTTCCGATTTTAAAACATTACTTTCTGAGTAGCTCTAACATTTATTTGATTCCAAAGCTCTCAACATGTGTTCAGAGTTGTCTTTCTTCCACCCTGTGTTCTCCCTCATTCTGAATGTAAACAAATATTTTTATTAGATTTTCAAAAACCTTTTCAATACTTTTCTTTTGTAAATGTATATATAAATGTTTCCCTATTTTCCCTAAACTGCTCAATTAAAGGCAACACACTATATTCACTATTCTGCATGTTTTTTGAATTAATTTCAAGGAGGACAGTTGCAAAATATTTGCCCTTCACCTAACCCTTCCACTCTCCGGGCATCCCATCCCTGCACCCACTCTCTTTTCTCTGCTTCCCACGTATATAGATAGACCAGCCAGCCAGCTTGCCTCCCAGTCATCCGTCAGTCTACATATCCATCCATGTACTGTTTTTTTTTTTCCTGAACTATTTGAGAATGGTTTGTATGCATGTCCCTTTAAGGAGTTCAATGTGAATTTCCCAGGAACAAACCTATTTTCTTGCAAAGTCACAATACGGTTGTCAAAATCAGCGTATTAACCATGATCCAGTCTACATATTTTATTCAAATTTTACTATGAATACCTTGGATTGTAAAATAAAAATATTTTTTTTTCTGGCCTAGGATCTAGTCCAGCATTATGTCTGTTTAACCTTCTTTCATTTGGAGTGTAGTCATGCATGGACTAATGGTGTTTTTGTCAACAGTGGCTGTCATATGTGGTGGTGGCCCCAATAGGCTGTACCATAGAGCCTAGGTCTACAGTAGTCTCTGTGGTGTAAGTTTGCATAGTTAAGTTCTATGACATTCACACAATGATGAACTCTCCTAACAACCCACTTCTTACAGCTATTCTCATTGTTAAGTGAAACATGACTGTAGTTCCTCAATTATCCTTGGTCTTTTGTGAGAGTAAAGACCAGGAATTTGCCTGTTTGACTGTCCTCATGATTAGGTTTAGAGCTATCATTTGGGATAGGAACACAGTGAATATTATGCTCTTCCTAATGTATCATCTCCTGAGACACAAGATCCTATTCTTTAAATGGTTTTTTCCTTTTCAGGTGATGTTAACCTTCATCATTTGGTTAAGATTTGCCTTTTCCTCTTGTTCTTTTATCAATATATCCTGGAAATCATTCATGCAACTGCATGCATGGAACTACAGTATGTATCATCATTCTGTTTGATACTATGTATATTCTATTTTCATGAGTATAGTTTATTTAACTCCTTACCTATCAATGGACATTTACTTCTAGTCTTCTTCTATTACACATAATGTCATGATACATAAATCATTTAATAACTTTGTCATTTTTGTTTTGGGGATGGATTCCTTGAATTAGGATTCCTGAGTTGAAAGGGTAGATGCATATTCATTTTTTTTTTTTAAAGATTTATTTGTGCATACAGAACTGGGGTACAGGCCAGAGGCTCAGGGGCGGTGAGAGGCTTCACCAGAGACAGAGTGGGGAACAGAACAGTCAGATCAACGAAGTACACTGCTGAGGGGAGCAGCGGGCGGGTCAGGAGAGGTCTGCCGCGCCATGTGGTCTCCTCCGGGGCAGGCAGGAATCGAACTCATGCGGAAGCGGCTTTTTAGATTCTTAGTGCTGTGCTTTAACTCGCTGCGCCACCAGGGAGGGCCTGCATATTCATTTTTAATAGGCATTGCTAGACTTCTCTCCATAAAGGTCATACCATTTCATGTGTACACTGGCAGTAACTGCTTCTTCATAGCCTGGTCAATAGTTTGGATCTTTGCTAATCTGATAAATAGTTGTAATTTTATTAATGAGTATACTTCCACTCCTCTCCCCAATCCTCAATAGAAATACTGCTTTTATTATGTACTTCATTTCCGTATGCACTTGCAGTTTGTATTTTTTATTTTGCACTGTTTTGAGGAGCATATTAATTCAATTGTTATTTCAAATCACTGAACAGTCTGTTCTCCTGTGGTTTCTTCTAATCATAAACTATTCATTCCTTATAAACATTTGCAAAGAATTCCTCATGTCAGAATGAAATATTCAATGTTATTTTAAATATTGATTATTTCCTTGATTATCCAATATCCAATATTTTGAGGGAATGAAAAATTCCCTCAAAATAGTTATATTTCCAACTGAAATTTATTTGCAATTGTCTTTGAAAGGGGCAGATTTTCAATTTTTCAGTTATTGCTTTCATTATTTACAATGGAGATATATGAGTATCTTCTATTTTCAAGGCAATTTAACTAAATAATGTAGTGTATGAATTGCACAAATAGGGAAAGTTTGTTCTTTTGATTTGAAGAAATAATATTTAAGTGTAGGGATTCCTGAGCCACTAGCAATCAGCTGCCAGCTTTGAGGCCAATCTGGGATTCCTGAGTCAAGGGCTCTCCTGTCAGCTGATTTGTCTGGCGGGTGTTGTTGAGTCACATAGGGGTGGGTTCTGAGGAAGCCAATGATTCTTCTTCTCAGTCCTGAGGACTACTTGTCTTGATTTCACCCAGTAACTTTGTACACAGGGATTTTGAGAGGATTTGAAGAAATACATTATTGTTTGCTAAATATACTGATTTTTGTAAATGTTATTGTCATTTCAAGCTAAGGCATTTGGGTCGGTCCCTGCTAAGATTTTCATTGTGTTTTGTGTGTTTTTCTGAGAATACATGCCCCTCTGAGATCTGTGTGTCCTGAGAAGTCTATGCCTCCTCTTTTATCCCACTGTCATGCAGGCTTGTGTTAGTGTACTGCTGATCTCTCTAGGTTCTCTCCACTAATTGAATAAACTGGGCACTTTTATTACCTGACCTCATTTTTTTTTCAATCTATCAGTGCTCATGCTCCTGTAGCCTGTGCCCCCCCTACTCTGCTCAAATATCCGTTACTGCCATAAATAGTTGTGCTTTCCTATATCTGTATTTGTCTCATATTCTCCCTGCTGGGATTGCCTGCTCTTTCTACCCTTACAAATCTATTTATCCTCATGGGCTCAATTCAATTGTTAAGTCCTCTGAGGCTGTTCCTGATCCCCTCCCTCCCTCATTAGCACTGGGCAGTCCCTTTCCAGCCCTTTATACATTAGTGCTGGTCTTCATGAGGCTATGAACTCCTTGAGGTTGGAGATGCCAACCTCAGACTACTTTATCTCTTGGTATGCCTGACTGAACCCATGGCAGACACTGGAGATGATCTGAAAAAGTGCATCCATGTCAGCCTTTGCTACCCTTCCTCACCACCAACCCTGCACTGCTGAGTCTTGCCCAACCCATGGAAGACTCTTTGATATCCTCTCCTTGACCCAGGCAATCTTTAGAGAATTTATTCCACTATGAAGAGACTATTGCAACTTGAATTAGGTATATTAGCTAACCCATCTAAATTGTAAACCCCTTGAGGACAGGAACTTCTCTCAGTCCCTCAGTAATGCATATACTTAATAAAAAGCTGGGGCCTAATGTAATACTTGTTAGCTGAGTTGTTGCAGATAAGCCTTCAATTAGGGGAGCATACTGTGCTAGACATTTTGTATCTCTTTTAGTACCAAATTAAGTACTGTGATGTATAAATAATTGCTACTGTTCCATGGGATCCTCTTTTAGGGACTTTATAGCTTTTTAACAATGTCCTATATTACCTTTGTAAGGAAGTAATATATTTCTATATGGTCCATTAGCTCTATAAAGAGTGTGGAGTTTTCTCCATTTTGCAGATGAGAAAGCAAAGGCAGAGAGTTAAATAACTGGCTCAAGTTCTGTCAGCCTATTTGGGGCAGTGCTGGGATTTAAGCTCAAGTTTTTCCTGATGTTTTCTGCTTAGTGCTCCATAGCAAGTAGGGGCTGTGAGTTTTCATTTCTTCTACAGAGTCAGTGTTGGTACTTTGCCCTGGTAGGTAATTCTTACTCACCGTTGCAGAGCTGTGTGTCAGCTTTGGTTTCACAGGTGGTGAGTATTCACTGCCCTGCTTCATTTCGCAGACACTATGTATGTGGCATATGGTATTTTCTGAAGCTGTTCTCATAACCACCGAAGAAGTGGAAGAAAAGATCAAATCAGTGCATCTGGTCGTCTCTGCTATGGTTTACAGCTGACACAGTATTGTCCATGGCAGGGAAAAGACCTTTCCAGAACTCCATTTTTATAGAACAGAACAGAACAGAAGAGGTAATCTTGTCCACAATCTTCAAACTAGTCTTGGTGGTCAGCTTCACAGGCAGGTGCCACATCAGTGTTCTTAGACTCAAGGAACCTCTAGTTCTGAGGAGACTCAGTGCAGTTAGGGAGGCAAATATAAGAGCAATAGTTTTATTATAAGACTGCTGATTCCATGATAAGGGGCAGAGCACAATAGCACAGAGGGGCACAGTAGACATATTGAGTCTTCATTATATTAACTATGGAGATAAATGGACCAGAAATAGTTAAGCCTGTGATTTCCCATAGAAAGAGGCTTCTGATATAGCTCAATGACCCAAAGTACAATGTCCTTGCGGGGACAGTTCCCTGGGAGTTTGGAAAGTGTTCAAAGGTGATTTGATTTAGCTACTTTCCATGCTTAGCAGAAATAGCCCTTTTTATGGGCCTCTTGGACTATTTTGTGGGCTCCAGTGCTCTCCGGTGGCATCTTTCCTCACTTGTCATTAAGATAGAGAGATAGAAATAGTACCAGGCAGGGAAGCAGAATCTTTTGCTTTTAATCCTGTGCTGCTGTGAAACTTCAGGTGGGGCCTGCCTTTCTCCAACCCCAGGCTTCTTACCTGTGAAATAGAGACAGCAACATTGTCTGTTGTATTGTAAGAGTCTTTCCAGGATCAGATGTGATAATGTGAAAATATCTTGAAAGCTGTAAGTTGCACAATGTAAACCCCTCTAGTGACAATTGAGAAAGTGACTTGGGGGCAGTGGTAGGTGTATGTCCTAGGCATGTTGACCAGAGATGTGCATGGAAAGGTGAGCTGAAACCTGACCATGGTGGAGGATTGTGGGGAGTTTTAAGTCCAGTTTGAAGACCTCTATAAAGGAGAGGTCATAGACGTCTGACTCATCAAGGAACTAGTGTACTACAATACATTCAACAATTGTTCTAGCAGATTCTGTGATAATATCCATAGACTCTTCTGGAAAAGAAAGCATGTTGAAGAAAGACCAATAGTGGACTCATGGGAAGTTCATGATGGGAAATTGACATCTATAGAGGCCAGGGTGGATGGATGCACAGCAAGGCTACTGTGTAAAGTTTTTAATGTCCCCCTTCATAAGATCATAGGAGAAATAATGTTGCTAGAGAGAAGTAAAAAACTGATGGAGTCCTTCTGGGCTTCTGGTGTAGTAGATTCCTGAAGAATTGCTTGTGGATTGAATTATCTGATGAACTGAGATCATTAGAATGAGATGCTGGTTATTACATAAACTTAAATTATTCAGTTTAATCTCGGTTCATTAAAGCCATATGGGAAGTAGTGTGAAATGTTCTGAAACTGTCAGTCCTGACATTGACATTGATATAAAATCTTCTGATGATGATGGAATCATAACCTGCAGCAGAGCTTCCCAGCCCCCTCACCCCTACTCTGTATTTTAATTCCTTCAGCTCTGGAGACTACATGTGATCTCTCCTGGTTTCTAGACCTTTCACTTCACCCCAGTTATCAGAATAAAAGAGAATGAAAATGCTAATATATCTGGTTTACCTTGGTGGGGCAAATACCTGCTCCCTGAAACCAGAGCACCACCCTGCTGAGATTCTAGCTTTACTTTGAATGTTTCCTTGCTGATTCTGGTGTTCCCTCTGAGCTGTGCAAGTTTTTTTACTTTGCGGTCTTTTGACTTAACCCTGAATTGAAACTTCATGTAGACACGGTTCATGGATTATCACAATGTCAGAACATTCACACTACTTTCCAATGGCATAGTCCACATTGGCCGAGATTTCTGTGTCTGTTCAGTTCCACCTGAGTTCATCCTGTGGCAGCCTAGCCTGAAATATTGTCCAGATGTGTGCTTATTGTGTCACTCATCTCTGTTTATGGTGTTTAAGGTTAGACAATTGGAGTCAAACTCTAAAGGCAAGTCATTGCTTAATTAAATGTCCTGTATTTGGTTCTTTCTTGCTTTCTCACAATAGACCTTTCAAGCTCACCAAACACTTGTGATACTTTAGCCTGCAATTATTCCTATCTTATCTATTCTCAACCAGAAACAGTTTCAGTGGAGTTCATCTTCCTCTTGTGCCTGCCGTATCATTGTGCCTGAGTGAGGAGGCCATTTGTAGTGTTCTCTTTAAATAGGGCCATGCTCTCTTGTTTTATTGTTCTAAAAGTGTGATATTTTATTCAAACCAGGTTTTAGAGCAATCTTTCCTTCTTGTAATCTGGCAGCAATATAACAGATTGATGTTATTTTATTTTATGTGGTAGATTAATCTCTTCAATTTTAGCTTTTGGGTGACTCAGACTTGTTAGCTTTCTGCTGTGGCATTGGGTGGTCTTTAGTATTTATTGGGCTGTTTTATGAAATACCACCAAAAATAAATATCAGAGCTGATATTTATTGTCTTAATCTTGTTGTTTGCATTGAGAAGTTGCTAACTGTTTTCTCTAGTCTTTCCTTAATTGCAGTGTGGTTAATTCTTCTCAACTGCAGGAAGCCGGGGTATTTATAGATTGTTCTTATTTTTGTGGTTCGTAAATGTAACCAGCACTCACTGAGTGCCAAGAACACACTTGGCGTGAAGTTTAATGTAGAATCAGGTCTAGTTCTTGTCCATGAACTTGGCAGGGAGAAGACGTGTTCACAAAATTGTACCTATTCAAATCAGGAGAGAAACTGAATTTCACACAAGGACACCTTAGGAATTCAATTACATGGGATAGAACACAGCTAGGAAGACAGCATTTATCTGAAATTCTACAAATCCAGGGAGTGAGTCATAGCAAGCACCAGGTATAAAAGGGGTGAGGTCTGAGCACTGCTGTCACTGGGTGGGTGGGGAGGGAGGTAGCGGGGGAAGCCTGGGGATGCAGTCAGTTCAAGGTCGAGGGAAGGTTAAAGGAATCCTGAAAGTCACCCTGGATTTGCCACTCTTCCCAAAAGCGAATGAGTTTCCTCGTTTGCTTGTTTCCACGACCTCTTAGACATCCCCATCCTGTCTGCCTTCCTATTGTTGAGGTTCTGGTTCTTCTTTCTCCCTGGTCTGTTATCTGTCCCCTAGAATTCAGCAGCCATGAAACTGCCATGTGCATCTTTCCCATTTGCTGGCATTTGAACAGGCCAGACCAGCTTGGCTCCATCTGTGTGTAATGTTGCTCCTGCTGGGAAGACCCCTTTCCCCAGTGTCCATCCTGCGGAAGCTTTTCATCTTTAAGTTCATCTCCTCTGTGGGACTTCTAAGCTGTACCTCTCAACTTCAGTGTTTGTTCTTCTGGGCTCCAGCTGTGTTTTGTAGAGCCCTCCAGCCCCCCCCCCCC
>NW_004567125.1:13278147-13297762 GCF_000260355.1 Condylura cristata | reverse complement strand
CCCCCCGCAGCAGTGAGCTGGATAGCACTGTGTATCTTTGGGGCCTGTGCCCTTTATGTTTTGTGTGTGTGTGTGCTCAGAAGACAGGCATTGAGCCTTTCAGATGGTGATTCTCCCTGGTACTGTGGATTGAAGGCAGCAAGGCTGGTGGGTCAAGTGAGGCTACCATCTCCTCAGAGACCATGTGCTGGCTGAGTACCTGCAGAGAGTCTGACTTTCATCATTGCAAGGAGAAAGACAGCTTCTTGGAAGCATGGAAAGATGAATTTCTTCCTTGTTCTGGAAGGGTTCCAGCACTGAAGGACAGGGCCAGTTGGTACCAACATTTTGAATCTGTTGAGATTATCTTGATGGTGGGGACACCTGTCCTGGTGTTTTCTTGGCACTCTGTGACAAAGAAGCCTTCTCCATCTCCTGGGTGCCAGGTCTGTGCCAGGAGAAGGTGGCAGACCCATGGTCACTTCGGTACGTTGCAATTACTGGCACCATCTGTGCATCTGCCTTCGAGCATGAGGTGGCAGGAACTCAGACCTCAATGGAAATGGAATTTCATGACCAATTAGGACAAACAGACCTGCTTTTCAGGACGCCAGAGGCCTTGTCCTAAATGAACTTTGTGTATTCCATGGACAGTGTGCCATTTGATTTGTCTATGTTAATAAATTTGTCTAGGAAATAAAGCATTGTAAGTGGACTCTTTTGAATGGGGACTCTAAACATTTGTTTTGTTGCTGTTGCTCAACAAGAAAATGTGTTGTTGTCTATATGACTTTTAAGTGTGTGTGGGATGTGATTTGGGCATGCAGTGCCATCCAGGATCTGCAGCTCCTGGGAACCTAGTGAGTGCCTTGATAAATGAGCAAGCGAAGTATTACCACTACCCAAGTTAGTGCTAGAAAAGTGGTTTCAACCAAATGCAGCAGACTTGCAGTGGAGTTGAGTTGTTACTATTGGCTGGACGGGTCCAGTGGATACTGTTTAGGGGAGAAAATAAGATTGGAGCCGCATCTTGAAGGTGGTAGGTTTGAAGAGGTGTGACAGAGGAGAGAATTTCCAGGTGGGAAAACTCCAGAATCGAGACGGAGACTTAATATGTTTTTAATTTATGGGGTTGATGTGAGCAAGCATTTAATTGAGGAAATCTGGGCTCATGATGCTCCCAATCCTTTACCCTTATTCTTCTCACCTCTTTTAATTTTTTGAATATCTACAGTGTCCTCCATACTGGGCTGGTACAAAGGAAAGGCATGACAGTCCCTTGTGGGGCTGCAGCCTTGTGAGTTACTGTATCTGGGGGAAAATGCAGAGCCAGTGCCAGACCTTGAAAATGTCAAATTAGAACGTCAGGTCGGCTCTGCTGGTGTGACGCCGTGGGCTTGTTCTCTTGTTCCTATGGTGCAGAGCTGGGTAAGTGACGCCTTACCTTGACAGGTGAGTGTTTTATCAGGTCATTTACCATAGTTGTACACATTGATAGAAGAACCATAAGAAAAGCAGTAGTTTTTTTGTGTCTTTGTTCTTTGTTGCTTTTCTGCTGGCTTTGGCATGTCGGGCACTGCCTGAGTGGACAGGAGAGTCTTCTGGCCCTCAGGGATGGGAACCACCCTGCTGGACATTCCCTGGGACTGTAGGAATTCCGATGGTGTCCAGCCAGCCGCAGCCCTAAGCTGCTGTGGAGGAACTGAGATTTGTGTGAAACCCTCTCCCCCACCCCCTCCCTGTCCTCTGGGACCATGGTCTTGTGCTTGACGCAGGAGCTGGCTGTCCCTTGGCTCCTCTTGCTTTGTCATTGGTGCTCCCCAGGTTCAGAGATGGGGCCTAATTTCACATGCAGGCAGCCTCCTGCAGGGGACCCCCTTCCTGTCACTTTCCATGTCTCTCCCCTGGGTCCATTTAACTGCTCAGCCACATTGATGAGCATATTCCAGTTCCGGGCCACCTCTGACACCCCAGCTCTTGTTTATCGCTCTGCATTTAGCAGTGCTATTGATTTGCCATTTGCTGCAGTTTAGCTGGGTTTAGGGTGGTGAGTAATAGTGGATGTCTTTCTAGCTATTGACCTGACTTCCTGGTATCCACACGGAGGTTTCTAAGAGTACTATGTGGGAGCAGCACTCTTGTGTGGCTGCATTTTTTGTTTTAACTCCAAGGTGGCCCAGGACTCGGGGGCAATAAAGGTAAATCTGAGACCTGTCTCCTTGTGTTTGTGTATGAGAGTCTTGTACTCTTTTCTGCTTGAGTTCTAAATCTATTTTTCTCCTTATTCTTGCTTCCCTTCATTCTACTCTCCCCTTAATACAAGCTCCACGCTGCCTTCTCAGTACCTCTCCGGGCCACACACTCACGCCTGTGTTTTGCTGTGGGGTGTCCCCACGCACACACACAGAGGACTCTGTCTTGCAGCCTGCACGCCCACACTACCCGGCTGACGCTCACAGGTGGTGGGTGGGGAGCCCAAGGAGACAGCTGTGGTGTTGGGAGCGTTGCATCTGACTGATGTCCCAGTTCTTTCGAGAAGTGTAAATGCAATAGCTTCCTTTTGGGGATGAAGCGCTCTGTGTGCTTTGCCTTAGTGTCATTCTTCACAGTGACCCTCCAGTTAGATGTCATCTCCCTTTTACAGAAGAGGAGGTGATGTAAAGGACTCTGAGCCCCCACGATCACTCTGATGAGGGTAGAATTTAGCCACTTTCTGTGCCACCACTGTGCTGTTGTAGGCTGGACACAGACTGTGCTAAGGGTCTGCAGGTGCTTGTGGGGGTGTCGTGGGCTGTGACAACCCCAGCACTGCTTCTCCCTCTGTAGGAGAGGCATGGTGTGGTGTCTGAAGACAGCCCTTGACCAGAGCAAGACATCTGCCTCTGGGGCAGGTGTAGCTGCAGGCAGGTCCGGGAGCGTGTGGCCACCAGCCTGGAGAAGTGGGGGCAGGAGGTTGGCTCAGCCTGAGCCCCCACTGTCTCCTGCTGCCATCCCAGGGGCAGGACCTGGTGCTGCACTTGCCCTTCGTGATGGCAGTACCCCTCTTGCTCTGGAAGGCCTCTGTATTTTTTTTTTTAAAGATTTATTCATACAGAACTGGGGTATAGGCCAGAGTTGCAGGGGCAGTGAGAGGATTCACCAGAGACAGAGTAGGGAGCAGAACAGGCAGATTGATGAAGTACACTGCTGAGGGGAGCAGCGGGCGGGTCAGGAGAGGTCTGCCGCGCCATGTGGTCACCTCCGGGGCAGGCGGGGATCGAACTCATGGGGAAGTGGCTTTCGATTCTTAGTGCTGCGCTTTAACCCACTGCGCCACCAGGGAGGGCCAAGCCTCTGTATTTTTTGAAAACATGTTTATACCAATCTCTCCTTTGAGCCCACAAGTGCTGAGAGTAGGAAGGACAGGTATTCTTGCTCTTGTTTTCTATCCAGAGGTGATTAGTTCGGCTCCTGTTGGGCAGTGGTGATGACGAGCTTCGTGGTTTTCCTTTGGTTTGTTTAGTAGATGTGGGGACAATGGTCCAAGAGGATGAAACTATGGTGAGGGTGGGTGACTTCTAGTTTGTGGAATTAGTACAGAAATACACTGATAGAACTGTGTGGTCTATTAATCATGCGATGCCCCTGAGTATTTAATTTGTCCATGTGCTCCCTTGCCCTCCTGCCCTTTCTCCCCCTTCCCACCCCGTCCATCCTGGCAGAGGAAGAAGCTGCCAGGACCCTGTGACTCGGCAAGATCCCCGAGGCCTGGGATCCCACCTAGCTGGGAGTCTTCTCAAGGGGCTGGTCTTCCTATCAGTGCCTGCTTCATCCTTTTCTATAGCTTTTCTCAGGAGCTGAGGCAGGAGAAGATCCTGTTCTCAGAAAGAGTGTGTATGTGGCTGGACAATGCTACTGGCATTTTGGTACCCCCGGTAGGTTGGGGTACTTCATCATCTTTAGTGAGACCATTTAGGGCAGAGGGATGGGGATGCTGTACCTCGAGCCTCCAACCAAAGCATGGAAACTTTTGCTGCTCAAGTAGGACTCCTATAGGCCATCGGGGTGGCTGGCCACCCTAGCTGCACAAGGCATGCTTCCTTACTGACCTTGGGCAGTCCATCCTTACCTCTGCTTCTTATGCCCAAGAGCTGTGACTCTTAGTGGGTGATTATTTAGCAGCAGTTTCTGTAGGGGTCGTGCCCTGGCTCTGGTGTTTCCTACTGGGCCCAGTAGCTGTTTTTGGTCTATTCTGGCTTTCTAGTTGTTTTCTGAATCTCTTAGAACCAGGGAGGAGGTGGCTCAAGACCCCATAGTTCAACCAGCGAAGTTCCGTGCCTCTGTGGTGCTGGGAGTTGCTGTGTCCCAGGCTGACTTGACCTGGCAACTCCAGCCCTTCAGCAGGGGCTGCGGTTACAAGCTTGGGAGGCCAGATGCAACAGGACCTCAACATAGTGCCTGAGGGAGAGCAGATAGAGCCCGAGGCTCAGTTCTGGGGTTTTCCTTGGGTTACCCTGGGAACCAGAGTCCATATGGAAAAGGCTCTGCACATGGCCAGCCCCTCCTGGGTGGAAGAGCTGTGTGGGCTCACAGGGACAGCTAACCCGGGAGCCTGTTTTGCGCTCTGGCATGTACTGTGAACTTTTCCACCTCTCACAGACATGGCTGTGAAAGTATTGTTTTAGACAAGCCAGAGCCTTGCTGCGTTCTGTTGGCCCCCTTAGAGTGGGAGGCGAGTGGGGTGGTCTGCGATCCGGTATTGGTGCACACAGACTGACTGTTACTGTGTCCCAAGAAGGCCTTTGTCTACACCCCTCTGTCCCAGCCTCACCCTGACCCTTCCTCACCCCCACCACCTTCTCTTGAATGTTTTTCCAATTTTCATTTCCAAACCTAGTTCCTCATTAAAATAGAAGTTGGGCATCCCTTATCTTTTTGCCTCCTTTTACAATCTCTTCGCCTTGCCTCATGCCTCTTTGTGTTGTGACTTTTAAATAAAGGCAGGAATGGAACTGCTGGGGTGCTGCGTGCTTTCTGGTGTGTTCTCCCTTAACCCCCATGCAACTCTGCGAGGTGATAGGGATAGGGAGGCTGATCAGCTGGCTTGTGTTCATAGAGCAGTGTTAGAGTGGCAGAGTGGGCATGGGATGCCAGGTGGTTTCGTTGGACTCTACCTTACTGGACCTGAATCATAATCTCACCTTAACTCAGTACTAACTTGGTGACTTAGCAAAGCACTCGATCCTTGGGATCTGTATCCTGCCTTGTTGGAGTAAATAAGAGAGGGAATTGAAAGACTTTGGAGGTGCTTCCCAGCTGAGGTTGCTCCCACCTGTCTTTTCTTGTCACTGGGAAACTGTCTTTATAGTACACATGAACGTCTTTGGCTATCTTTTTTTTTTTTTTTTTTAGATTTTTATTTATTTATTCACACAGAACTGGGGTACAGGCTAGAGGCTCAGGGGCGGTGAGAGGCTTCACCAGAGACAGAGTGGGGAGCAGAACAGGCAGATCTACGAAGCACACTGCTGAGGGAAGCAGCGGGCGGGTCAGGAGAGGTCTGGCTCGCCATGTGGTCTCCTCCGGGGCAGGCGGCAGGCGGGAATCGAACTCATGCGGAAGCGGCCTCAGATTCTCAATGCTGTGCTTCAACCCGCTGCGCCACCAGGGAGGGCCGTCTTTGGCTATCTTTGTGGCTGTTTTTACTTTGCTCCACCTTTTGGTAAGAGATTCTGTTGTGACTTGGTTTCTCACATTCCCAGTTTCCTTTAACTCACTCGAATTACTGTATCTGAAAAATCATTGCAAAAGTGTGTGCTTTCTTGATGATGATGGTGAGAATGATTAATTACTTTGCTATAAGGACTATTGGGTGGGTTGCCACAGGGAGTTGGTAATAAGATGGAGCTTAATAGTCTGGGACTGTGTGAAGGCATGGAATAGAGCCAGATAGCATACAGATTTAGCTCAACAGCACGGAGAGTGACCATTTGTTCATTCTTGTGTGTGGTGGGCCAGGTTTTATGCTAAGTGTTCAGGAGAGGGTGATAACAGAGTGACACCTTGATATTGTCTAGTTTGGGGAGACGCTGTTCACATAAGAACAGCAGACTCTAATCTAGATAAGTGCTGTAAGAAGTTGGAAGTGCCAAGCTCTTTACACACATTAATTTATTTCATCTTCACAATGGCTTCTTAAGAAGGACCTTCTTTCTATTTTATAGAAGATACTTACACTCAGATTTCAATCCAGATGTAACTCTACAGCACGATTTCTTTCTGCTCTACCTCACTCCCTTCCTTAGCGTGTTCAATACAGTCTCTGTTAGTCTTTGTGCAGGGACATTTTTATCCTTGGACAGAATAACTGGAATCTTCCACATTGTCATTTGAAGGCTGTAGTTAAAAGCTCCCTCAACCAACCTTATACTCTGTGCTGGAAGCTTTAATGGCCAGTGATTGGCCTTGGAGGATGTTTGGTTTCTATGAGATGCTGTTAAGGTTCAAGTATGTCATCAGACCATGACAATACATGAGGTTGTTTAATGCCAGTCTTGTTCTGTAACCTGGGTGGTTTATCTGGTTACTTAGCTGAATGTGGAATGCAGGGAAGCTGAGGGCTTGGAACCCCAGACAGGGACATTTTGGTGGGAAAGGAATTTGCTGAGAAGTTTGGCACAGACAGGGAGGAGGGTTGGACACAAGGTATTGGAAATATGAGGAATAGGGCCAGAAGTGAGAAGCAGGGGGTCTCCAGAGCCAGGTTTTTCCTAAAATGGTCATAGCAAGTCTGATTCTGCACCATTTCCCTTTCTGGAGATACAGTGCATCCCACTGTCGTTTTCTCAACTCTTGTGTGAAAATGATAGAACCAATACCTGTTGTCTCTGGTAAGCATGATAAAAAGGCAATACAGCACAGGTGTGAGTCAAGGGTCCGCGCCAAGAATAGGATGGCTCATGTTTCTACCTGGAGTTCTTGACTCCACTGCTGCTCCGGGCTGGATTGGCATCCAAGCCAGAGCCCAGCCTGTTGGAGCTGCTGCTCGGCTGTGGACCCTCACAGGACCTTTCTCTCTCCTTTCCCTTCTTCTTCTCAGTGACTTTGTTTTTCCTCAGTCTCTCCTCTTTTAACTGCCCCCTCCTTGTGCCATAGCCTGAGAGAGGCACTTGGAAGGCCTGGTAGCATTGGCAGCACCTGAGACACCTTTTGAGGAGAGTCAAGAAGCCTCATCCATTATATTCTTTGGACTCTAAAGATGAGGGAGCTTTAGTGTATCAAAGAGAAGGCCCATGACACCAGGGTGATGACACGCAACTTTTGTCTTTGAGGAGAAAGAGAGTCTTAGAAGACCACTCCGAGTTTGCTGTGGGTGAGAACTTTCAACAGTTAATATCTGAGGTGGTGACCTCTTCATCACTAGTGATGTTTAAGCTCCGTCTGTTTAACAGAATGACAGGGGTTTATAGAAGAGATTAAAATTTCAGGGGTGTGTGTAATGTCAGACAGAATGATCTGTCCTTACTATCCCTTCCAATTCTGAAACTTGACTTTCTTAATTGCACCATGACCTGCCTTTTTCTTTTAGTCACAGTCTGTGTATTTTGGAATTGTTAAATTGGAGAATGTATTAATTTTTTCTTGGTGTGTCTTTAGAAATACATTCCTGCCTGGATGATCCGGTGCTGTTAATGTTTTGGGGTCACCCATTCAGCCTGGTTCACTCTAGAAATGTTTGGACTCTTGGCTCTGGAAACTTGAGCATGATACAGAAACAATCTACTTTATGAGCTGCTGTTCCATTTTACTGCACTGGAGAGTAGGAATATGAGATAAGGTTGCTATACTCTTGTAATGTAGAAAATATTCATACTCTTTGGGGGAAAGGAAATAGATCATCTTGAAGGAGAAATAAAATTCATGCAGTTATAGCTCAGTTTTTCCCCTCGGGATATTTATCTAGTGAATTCTAGCATCTAGATGACTACCAGCAGTGCAGAAAGACGAGAGAAATTTGAGCAGCGATGGACACTGAAGCCCAGAGGAGAGAATTTCAGAAATGCACTCACAACCTAATTTGGTTGCAGCTCTAATTGTTTCTTCATGGCAAACCAAAAGGGGAAAAGTAATTGTGTTTTACTTTAAAATAATCATTTTGTAGACATGTAATTTACATGGTATAAACTTCACCCTATTAAGTGTGTACAAATCTGTGGTTTTTAGTGTAATCAGATAATTGTGCAACCATCATCACTGTCTAGTTGCAAAACATTTTTGTCATTCCTCAAGGAAAACTGTACCATTAACTGTCACTTACCCAGCCCTTGGCAACCATTAATCTACTTTCTGATTCTAGAGACTGACCTTCTCTGGACATTTCCTATAAGTGGAATAATTCAGTAGGTAGTGTTTTATAACTGACTTCTTTCACTTAGCATGTTTTGAAGTTTATCCATGTTGTCGTATATATCAGTATTTCATTTCTTTTTATTATAGAATAATAATGTATTATATAGCTATGCCACCATTTCTGTATTCATTCATCCATTGACTGATATTTGGGTATTCCCCAAATTTTGGTTATTATACATAAGATTACTCCATGAATATTCATGTACAAATTTTTGTGTGACCATGTGTTCTCATTTATGTTGGGTGCATACCTAGTAGTGGGAATCACTGGTTCGTATGTTAATATATAACTGGTTCATATGTTTACATTTTTTAGGAACTGCCAAATTGTTTTCTAAAGTAGGTGTACTATTTTTTTTTTTTTTTTTTTTTTTTAAAGATTTATTTATTTATTCATACAGAACTGGGGTACAGGCCAGAGGCTCAGGGGCGGTGAGAGGCTTCACCAGAGACAGAGTGGGGAGCAGAACAGGCAGATCGACGAAGTACACTGCTGAGGGGAGCAGCGGGCGGGTCAGGAGAGGTCTGGCTCGCCATGTGGTCTCCTCCGGGGCAGGCGGCAGGCGGGAATCGAACTCATGCGGAAGTGGCTTCAGATTCTCAGTGCTGTGCTTTAACCCGCTGCGCCACCAGGGAGGGCCCGGTGTACTATTTTTTATAGCACATATGAAAATTCTAATTTCTCCATATCCTTGTCAGCACTTTTTATTGTCTCTTTTTCATTTTAGCCACTCTAGTGGGTATGATGCATATCTGATTGTGGTATGATTCACATTTCCCAGGTAACTAATGACTCAGCATGTTTTTGTATGCTTATTGCCATTTGTGTATCTTTGGAGAAATGTGTATATCTTTTGCCCATTTTTAAATATAGGTGTTTGGCTTTTGTTAAGTTGTAAGAGTTATATTGTAGATTAAAGTTACTTACCAGATATTATATGTAAATATTATTTCCCATTCCAGGGATTGCTCTTTTCATTTCTTTATGCTATCCTTTGAAGCATGCTATTTTAAATTTTGATTAAATCCAATTTCTTCCCCCCACCCTTTTTTTGTACTTTTGGTATCATACCTAAAAAAGCATTGTCTAACTTTACTCCTATATCTTTTCTAGGAATCTTAGAATTTTAACTATTACATTTAGATACATGTATTTTTGAGTTAATTTTCACGTATCTGTATGGTTGGGGTCCAACTTCAGTCTTTGTATGTAGATACTTAATTGTTCCAGCACCATTGTTGGAAAGATCATCTTTCCCTACTGAGTTATTTTTATATTCATGTCAAAAATAAGTTGGCTTTAAGTGCAACTGTGTTCTGAACGGTTTGTAATATAATGGCTAGATTCATGTCAGTATCAAATTGTTTTAATTTCTGTAGTTATAAAAGTAACTTAAGCATTTGAAGGTTAAGTCCTAAAACTTTGCTTGTTTTCCAGATTGTTCTGGCTAGTTTGGGTTCCTTGCATCTCTACATGAATTCTAGTTTTGACTTGTCAGTTTGTGTAGGAAAGCCAGATGGGATTTTGTGACATTGTGATATGATAAATACATGTTTGGACCTTGGTTCCTGACACAAAGCTCCTAAGACCCTTGGAATTTCCTAATGATAGGGGTGAGAGGATCATCTTTTGTTAGTGATAAGAAGCCCTTTACTGAATTGATGCAGATGAGGTGACTTTTGTGGGCCCCTAGAAGCTTCAGGATGTGGTCTGGTCCTCAGAGGAACCAACCATTTTATTAGAGGGTTGAAATTTTTAGCCTACCTCCTGCCTCAGGGTGGGAAGAGGGGCTGGGAGATTGAGTTCAATCTTAGTCACCTACAAAGTAATCAATTATGCCTATGTAATGGAACTGCCATAAAAACTCTAAACAGTGGGGTTTGGAGAGCTTCCAAGTTGAACATATCAAGGTATTGGAAGGGTAGTGTTCCCTGATAGGATTACCAGAAGTCCACACCCTTCCCACATACTTTGTCCTGTGTACCTCTTCATCTGGTTACTCATTTGTATCCTTTATAATAAGTTTTCCCTGAGTTCTGTGATGTTGTATAGCCAATTATTGAGTCTGGGTAGGGGCCATGGGAACCCTGGATTTATAACTCGTTGTTCAGAAGTGTGGGAGGCCTGGAACTTGTGATTGGTATATGAAGCAGTCTTGTGGGAGTGAGCTCCTAACTTGTGGGGTCTGTATTAACTCTAGGTAGATAGGATTGAATTGAATAGGTAGAAGGCCAGTTGAAATCTGCAAAGAATTAGAAAATTGTTTAATGTAAAAAGCCCATGTATTTGATATTAGAATTACTGGTTTGTAAAAACAGTTTATAGATTTTAGTAGAGGTTGTATTGAATTTGTTGTTCAAGTAGGAAAGTATTACTATCGTAATAGTATTATGCCTTCTGATTTATGAACATGGGATGCCTTCCCACATTTGTCTTCTTGAATATCTCTCAATGGTTTTTTGTAATTACCAGTATACTGTCATCTTTTGTTGCATTTCTTCCTAAGTATTCTACTCTTTTTGATGCTGCTGTTGTAAATAGAAGTGTTTATTTAACTTTGTTTTTGAACTTACTTAGTGATTCTAATAGCTTTGTGTGTGTGTGTGTGTGTGTGTGTGTGTGTGTGTGAGAGAGAGAGAGAGAGAGAGAGAGAGAATTCTATAGGATTTCCTTTGTACAAGACCTTGTTATCTATGAACAGAGGTAGTTTTCTTTTTATTTAATTGTTCTTGCTAGGACTTCCAGATTGTTAAATAAAAAATGATGAGAGTAGACATATTTTACTTGGTCTTCATCCAACCTTGCATTTTCATAAGTCCATCTCGGTCATTGTGCATCATACTTTTTATATGTTCCTAGATTTGCCTTGCCTGGTGCTTTCTTTTAAATTTGGGGACATTGTTAAAGGAAAAGTGAGTGTATATATATATATTTTATATATATATACATATATAAAATATAGCATATTGTACCATTTTTGCTGCTAATAGTATGTAGGAAGCATTAAAAAAATCTTAAAAATCAGCCTCAAGGATTCAAAAGACATAGTAAGAGACCATTGCTCATTGTAGCTTACACATTGGGCACTGTATTCAATGGTTATCTTGAACCTTGAAAAAATACATTGATTTCTAGTTTCCAGTGTTTTAATTGTCCCCTCTTTCTGCTTCAATTCTGCTTAAGCCTGTTGGTACTGAATTCTCAAGTCTGTCCTTCTCTGACGCTATGGCATTTTGGATCACTTTGCTTATAATAGTCAGCCTGTGAGAATTCTAGCAAGGCTTGTAAAGCAACAAATTCTGTATCTTCATGGTTTTGGTGCACAAAACGGGAGTGTAATGATAAAAAGTAAAATAATAAAAGGAATGTCATTTCTTTGTAATTTACAGTAGTTTATAAACTATGAAACAGTCTTCTATAATTCTTACAACAAATCTGACATGTAGGCAGTACAGATGCTGGCTATAATCTATGGATGAAACAGAGGCTTGGAAAGTTGAAATACTTAGAAGTCAGAAGCTGTGATGGAATGCTGGTGCTGCCCAAAGTCAAATGCTTCATTCTCTTTGTGAATCTTATATGATTCCTCTTTAGCATCATCCTGGTGTTCTTTCTGTTTTGTTTTTTTTTTTTTTTTTCAGTTTCCCAGTTCTCTCTGATATGGTTTATTTTTTCCTTCCTCAGTGGCATTGCTCCCTTTTCATTGTTGAGCATTCAGATGTCTTTTTAGAAAATCCTGATGGCCAGCAATTTTTCATTGCTGTTTTTCTCCCCCTGTTTCATGACTATGTGGATGTCCTTGCACAGGCTTCTTCATCTACATCAATTAAAACGTAGTGTAGGCCCTCCCTGGTGGCGCAGCGGGTTAAAGCACAGCACAAAGAAGCTTAAACCACTTCCACATGAGTTCGATCCCTGCCTGCCCCGGAGGTGACCACATGGCGTGGCAGACCTCTCCTGACCCACCCGCTGCTCCCCTCAGCAGTGTACTTCGTCAGTCTGCCTGTTCTGCTCTCCACTCTGTCTCTGGTGAAGCCTCTCACCACCTCTGAGCCTCTGGCTGTACCCCAGTTCTGTATGAACAAATAAATCTTTTAAAAAAAAAAAAAACGTAGTGTAATGAAGCAGGCTCTCATGGACCCTGGCTTATGTTCATCCAGACTATTTCCTACTAGGTATTCATGTGACAGCCCAGGATAGGGAGGCCCACACTGGCTCTGACTCTGCCCCTTATAAGCTGTGTTTCTGTTCTCTTTGAGCCTCAGTTTCCCTCTCTGTAAAATTGGGGTTGGAACAATTGACCTTGAAGGCCTCTTATGCTCCATTGTAGGGCATGGCTTTCCCGTGACTTTATTATAGTGCTCTTTCTACATGTTTCTGTTCCTGGATGACCTGGTGGTTGTACAGGTGATGTTTTCATTGTGAGATGGCCTTTGTCAGTGTTTCTCTTTGCCTCTCACCATATCTTATACTTCCCCCTTTTCCTCTTTATTTCTATAGAACTAACTTGCTCCCAAGAGGCAGAATAGAAAGTGCTTCCTACTTGGAATGCAGCCAGGCCTCTGCCCTACCCCTGCGTCTGTGATGTCAGGAGAACTAACCACAGAAATGAAGCTCTTATTCAAGAGCAAATAGTTGAAAGACCAAAATCTTTTTTCTATCTTAGTGCATTTTTCTTCCTTTTTTTGCGCTCTCTCAGATCCTCATAATAAAGAGAAATAATCAGGCCAACTCAACTAAGCTTTTGCTAAAGGAGATAAAAGAACCCAGAGAAAAGGCCTCTCCGTGGGCACTGGATGGCTCAACGCACACCCCCACCACAGCCCCATTTTCAAGCATTGCATGGCATTAGCATAAAGAAAGTCACCACAATTATTTAGCATCCAGCCCCTTAATGCAGAGGAGCAGAAAGGATTCTGCTGTGATCACCCCCGCTGAGTCCCCTGATCAGTCGTGACAGTCACATCACATGGTCTTCCAATAACACTTCCTTTTTTGGATGGACTGAGAGGGTGAGGAGGAAATCTAAGTGCCTCATTCCACTAGACTACAAGTACATATAAAGACATGGATGCAGCTGCATTTCAGGCATTTGGAAGCGTTTCTGGATGTGTGTGTATTTGTGGGTATGAGTGTATGCATGTGTTTGTGTGTGCAGGGGGAAGGGAATCTGCTCAGAACTTTTTCTTGTGTTGCCATGGGGTAAGGACGCTGGTAATGGCCACATGCTATGTCCTCTCCCTCAAGCCCAGCATGGGAGGGACCACAGCAGGCCCCAGAGTGGGTACTGAGGACCTCCAGGCCATGCTTGTCTGTCTTCCCCTCCCCCAGAGCCCTAAGTAGAAGGTCATTGGCTGCCTGCATGCTTGCACTGGAATCTGGGGCCCTGCTGCCTGGCAGTTAATGCTGCTTTGTTCCTTGCTAAATGAGGCGAGAATTTTCCCCAGGTCACATTCATAATCCAGCTTGGAAGGACACTCAGCAGTGCGGGCCCTCTCCCCAGTACAGTGCCTGTGGGCAGGGAAGAGCTTTCCCTTGGGAGGGTGGGATGGCCTGGGCTATGTCGAAAACTGCCAGCCTCTCCTGGTTCTGCCACCTGTCTGTGTCCTCAGGTGGTCTCTTTCTTTGAGTGCGATGCAGAGAGTAAGAAGCCAGGTCCCAGGCCTTGAGGAACCTCTTTTTCCTACTGGCAGGTGGTGGCCAGGTGAATGAGGCCGACCTCTTGGTGTAGGCAGGGAGCACAGTGGTGAGAAAAAGAACAACATAGGTGGGTCAGGATGGCGCCTGTGGAGTGTGACTGGCAGGACACTTCTCATGCACCTTACTTAATGTCCTTTAGTAAAGGAAGCTTAGGCATGATTCCTAAGGCTGCTTCTGGATTTGAAGTCTTTTGTTCCTATAATTTTAAGTGTTTAGGAGGTGTCAGGAGTAGGATAGGTTCAGGACTAACTTACTCCATCACAGCTGGTGAGTTTTAGAAGCAAGCATGGTGTTAGGTTTCTCTCTACTTCTGTATTTATGGAGCAAAGATTCAGTGTGACCAGGAGACCAGTGGTCTGAGAAGTTGCAGGGCTGATAGAATAGAGACCAGTTGGTGTTGGGACCTGAAGGCGGAGAGTTGATAAAGAATGTAGGACAACAGCCCTGGGCTGCACTGTCCTCTGTAATGAGAGGGTCTTTCCCCTGAATCTCATAGGGTATGAGATTCTAGGGTATGAGCTCTAGCTTGGGACCACACGTGGTTTTCAGAAAGAAGATGAGACAGGGAACACAAAGATCCTGGGGCCTTTAAGTATACCCATTGAACCCAGGGACAGTGTGACTTTCCTGTGGCCAGTCAGTGGGTTTAAATGACCTTAGGGACTAAGATTCTGCTGTCCTGTACTGAATTGTATAGGTCTTTGTTCTTAAAGACAGTTAATGTAGCTGGTCTGAAAACCTAAATTGTCCTTTCCTGGGGTGGGTATCTATGCACTGGGGGATCATCCAAGGCCCTGGGTGGGGTTACACATGATCTGTGACCCTTATGATTAACTTGTTGTCCTGTGTCCAGCTCCCAAGGTGGTCTGTGTTCTCCTGCCTGGCCAGCTCAAGCGGTACATGCAAAACTCTGGGCAAAACTGCACAAACCATGCTTCCCCTCATGCAGTGGGTACCCTGCCCTACAGCTTGGTTTTTGGCTAAATTCTGCCTGCTTTGGTCTCTCTCCTGTGCTGTTCAGCTCTTTTGTTCATTTACTGTTACAAATTAGTAGATTTCCGTTTTTAGGACCCTTTAGGGTTACACAGAAATTGGGAGGCAAGGAACGAGTTTGCTCATAGCCCCCTCGCCCCCTCCTTTTCCCTATAACTAGCATCTTGCATCAGTGCAGTGTGTTTGCTCCAGTTGAGATAATATTGCATGTCGCTGTTAACTAATGCTCATAGTTTATATTACTGTTCACTCTTGATGTTGTACATTGTACGCAGTTCTTTAGTATCTTGTCCATATTTACTATTTATGGGAGGTATCATCTGATGATTCTTGTTTCTCTGTCATTATCAGAACCGGAATCTAATGGGTGTGCTTATTTTTTATTCATACTGAAGTTTTCCCTCTGATCTCTGGAAACACTTGTCAGAAACTTTGTAAATAACGTGAGTTCCAGAGGACGGTGGTGGCAGAAAGTCTAACAAGTCGATGGCTGGTGAGGAGTCTGGTGCATGTTCAAGCTGTTATGTCTTGCTGCTTTTCGCGGTGATTCATATACCAGGAAACTCCACACTTCAGTTATCATTGTCTTCAGAAATTAATCTTGAGAATAGGGTGCCAGCAAGGAAATGAGAAAAAAAAAAAAAAACCACCTTCAAGAGGTATTAATCTGTCACAGTGGCTGAGGATGTGCAGAAACTTAAAAATATACCTCATCTTCATTATCCAGCACACTCTGATTCTTTCCTCTTTTTTTTTTCCTTTTAAGATAGTAATGAAAAGTAGGGCTTTTTGTATTTTAAGCCCCTTTATCTTAAGCTGCATGGTAGGTGTTCTGGAAGGAGGCCCTCATGAGGTCTAGTAGCAGCTCCTGGAGATGATCAGGTCAATCCCTCAGACGTGCCTGAAACCCGCTGACAGAATCTTTGCTGCACCACTGTGCACTCCCCATGCACCCAGAATTGCATCTGTGACTGTAAGAGGATCTCTTAGTTCAGTTCAGGTATCTGGATCAAAGTCGGAAGTGGATGAATTGCGACAGGACTGGAAGGGCGGGGAGGCTGATGGGAAAGAGCAGATATGCCTCTGACGTGGAGGCACCAGGTAGAATCCAGGTCAGCCCCTCCTTCCTCAAAGTGGCCATCCTCCCTTGAGTGTCTGGGACATGCAGCGTTCTGAGGGGTAGCAGTCAGCCAGGGATGGGGAGGCATCTCCTCCGTGCTTGGGCGACCACTTGTTCGTTGTCCCTCTGGTTGCCCTGAGCAAAGGGCTCTCTGAACCCTCCCTGCTCTGTAACATAGTGGTTCTGCTTCTTGGCTCTTGCTTGGTGTGGATCTTTTGCTCACATGTGGACCTGTTATAGGGTGGGAAGAGAGGCACCACTGAACCCCCAAACTTGCCTGCTCTAAATAGGTTCTGCCATCCGCCACATCAAAACAAGACATAAGAGCTATAATGGAAAGGAACTTTAATACAATGAGTATACAGTACAGGAAAGACAAAGAATGTAGTTTCTTAATCAGACCCATTAAGTTACCCACCCGCTTGTGGGTAAAAGTCCACCCAAAAGGGATTGGCCCAAAGCAAGGCCTGAAAGCCCACCACAAGACTAAAGCACCTTCTGGCCAAGACCCATAGAAAAGGGTCAGAGATGGCCAGACAAGTCTGGCAGGAAAAGATCAAAATCAATATAAACACCGCCATAGTAAACCTCCCCACGGGTCTCTCACCCACATCTCTTTCAACCAGAACAGGGCCAAGAAACAAGCACAGTTTCTTCACATGTCTCCCTTTGCTCCATGTGTCTTCCTCAGGTCTCTTTCTGGCTCTCCAACCTGCTTCCTTCTTCCTCAGATTTCTTCTCTTCTCTGCTCAGCTCCACCCTTCTTCTGGTGGGGCAGGGAACCTGGAACTTCCCCCTTTCCTGGGGACCACCCTGTTACAGGCCTAAACCCTACTTCATTCCCTTCTAATCTCTTCAAATGATCCTGAAGTAATACCCTGAGAGGGGTTCCTGTCCACCTGTGTTCTCCGAAAGCAGATCTGTGATTCCTCACATGCTTAGGAAGGAAGGTGACGAGCGAGGTATGCTGTGTGTGTGTGTGTATGGGGGGTGGTGGTGGTTGTGTATAAACTGAGCTGTGTGGGAGGCACGAGAGGAGTGTGCTGTGTGTGTAGACACCAGCTAGGGAGGTGGTGGTGATGAAGGAGGCACTGGCACATTTTGTGTCCGTGGTGTGCACCTCACATATGAAGGCTCCCTGGGAAGAGCCTTGTCTGAAGTTGGAAAGCCCCTCTCCTCTCCTCTGGGTTGTCACCCCCCTCCCTTGGCCTCTCCCCAGATTCCTGACCACTTCTGGGTTCTCAGTCCAGCAGTGCCTCTCCAAGAAGGGAGAGCTGAGAGCTAGGTGGATCTGGGATGTAGGAGAATGGCTCCCACCTGAGTCCAGCACAGCTTTCATTGGGTGCTGGCCTCCTCCTGGGTGGCCAGAGGCATAGTCCCAGGCAGCTTGTCTGCACAGTGACCTTGTCTGGTTTTGGGATCCTGCCTCTCACTCGGCAGCTATCAGGGACATCTTCAGGACACCCTGAAGATCTGATGGCCAGGTTGGTTCAGTGCTGACCAGAGTTCAGGAGAGGCAGCCTGGAAACTTCCTGGTGGGGACTTGCGACCAGCCTCAGAGTGTCTTCCTTGCTGCTTGGGTCACTGACATGTTGACAGGCTGCAAGCTGAACAGAGCTCAGTGATGGGAGGAATCCACTGTGGTTACAGACCTGGCCACACCTGTGGGTCTGGGGCTGCCTTTACCTGAGTGGAGGGCCAGCGGCTTTCTCAGTAGGTGCTCTGTGCCCACCGCCCTGGAGGACTGCGTTCCCTGAGGCCCTGGCTGCTTGGAACTGTGCCTTTGGCCTCCCGGCACCAACACTGCATAGTCCTCAGAAGCCCTGGGCAGCATTTCATTTCTGAAACCCCCCTTGCTGGGGCAGCTTGTGCACCCTGTTGCAGGAAGAGCATCTATTCCTGTAAACACAGCAAGGCGTTTCCTGGAGAGATGTCTGTGCCACTGCTCTTTTATTACAGCTCTTTGCTTATCACTTTTAAGTGATTCAGGGGCTGTTAATTCTAGGATAGCCCCTGGGCAAGTCTATGTAATTTGTATGTAGAAAGGAAAGAAGGCCAGTGGGTGGCGTGGCCTTCCCACCCAGGGAACTGATACCCCCTCCCTCTGGGTGTCCAGTCTGTCCTCTTGTTTTATGTAGATGTGGTCTAAGCTTTTGATCCCATTGCCCTGCTTCTAGGAATCCAGACTAAAGAGCTGCTTGGAGGAGCTCAAAGTTGTGTCAGTGAGCTGGTTTGTGGAAGTGGTATTTGTAAAAGTGACATGCGGGCTGGCGGGTTTCTGTTCAAAGAGGGCCAGTACAGGTAATGACTGTTCAGATTTGTATCACTGGCAGGGAACAATGCCCATTTGTATTTCAAGTAAAAGACATCAGGTTGCAGAACAACTTGATTTAAAGTAAAAGACATCAAGTTGCAGAACTATGTAAGCTGTGCACCATGTTACAAATAGATTCCCCTGTGTCTGTAAAATACATGTCTATCAGCACAAAAGGAGATTAACTCAGACTGGACAGAGATTGCCTCAGACTGGACAGTGGAGCTGGGGCTTGTTTTTTGTTTTGTATATTTTTGTATTTGCAGGTTCACAACAAGGAAATACTCATTTTAAATATCTGTATTTAGAAAATAACTTAGTTATTTAGAAAATAACTTAGATTTTTCATAATACACATGTATATGTTTGTGTCTGTGTGTCTAGTCTCGATAACATCTAGGGCTAACTCAGTGACATTCCCTTAAAGCAAATAAACAAACAAGAAAAAAACCACTTATTTTTTGAGCTGTGATAATGTGTAAAGCATGTTTATGTAAAGATTTATACCTTATCCCGTTTGACCTTTACTGAAATTCCATTTCGCAGATGAGGACATTGAGACAAAGGTGAAGTACCTTGCCTCAAAGGTATGGGGGGGGAGTCCTTCACACCAGGTCTTTCTGATTTGGAAGCTGCTTAGTCAGTATGGCATTCAGCTCATCTCTGATTGAGAAGAGATGAAAAAGGAAGCCATAGTTTCTCGCTCCACTGCCTTTCACAAAGTTAGAACTAGCTGAAGGACAATGAATGCACCCCCTCCTCTTGGCTGTTAAATAGAGATAAACTGGGTGGCCCTCCTACGTCCTTCCATTCATTTGGCAACTGTGGACATTTGCCACATTTTTAATGAGTGTCTCCTTCTCCCTGCAGTACGTGGGAAGCCTGGATGTGCCGAGACCTAACAGCCGAGTAGAGATCGTGGCAGCCATGCGCCGCATCCGGGTGAGTACTAGTGGGCCTGCAGCCCACCGCGAGCATCGAGTTGGGGCCAGGAAGGACGGCTGGCTGCATCCTTTGTAAGCTCCAGATGCCCTCCTTGGGCTGCCCAGAAGCTGTTGTGAGTTGGGTGTTCGATTGAGACTACAGGCCCAGGTTAAAATGAGTATGATGGGTAGAG
>NW_004567125.1:13277060-13277727 GCF_000260355.1 Condylura cristata | reverse complement strand
TTGAACTCGTACTGAAGTGGCCCTGGCTTCATGAAGTGCTGCGCTCCAACCATCTGCACCACCAGGGAGAGGCCCTGGCTTGACTTTTTAAGAACAAAAGCAAGATGTTAGCACTATCCTAGGATAGTTGCTCTGTCTTGGATGCGCATGCCTATGTGGCTACTGTGGAGGTCTTGGAGAGCCTCTACCTTGTTGCTTTCTGATGCTGGTGCAGGGAGCAGAGATTGGACAAGAATCAGTAGTCTGAGCACTCTGATGGGGTTTGCCCATGCACTGCTGAAAAGGAAGAGAGTTTCCTGTGCACTTGGAAGATAGGTTTGGTCTACTGAAATTTTTGAGTGGATGGGTAAAGAGGTGGCTGGAAAACAGAGCAGATGTAGACAGCTACACTTTGCTGCTTGTACTTTCAGCCAATTCATCTGACCCACAGAAACCTCAATTCCATGATAGCGATTTTGGGGAGAAAATGAGTGTGTTTGTTCCTGTTTCTCCAAGCAGTCCATCAGGCAAACAGAGTAATCTTTTCACTGCCTCCCAGCCCTTCACCTTTTTTTTTTTTTTTTTTTTACAGCCTGGCTACTTACTTTAGATGTGAGAGTTAAATGATATCCAATATATAAACCTGAAAGTGCTTTTTAAGCAAAGAGAGCTTGCCATCACTACCATG
>NW_004567125.1:13248694-13276305 GCF_000260355.1 Condylura cristata | reverse complement strand
AATTTGCATCTCCCTTCACCTTTTTTATTGCTATGCTGAAATTGTTGAAACTACTCTTCCATTAAATACAACAATATTGTTTCTCATGGGCAAGAATGAGTTGCTTCAAAGTGCTTTCACATGAGTTGGTTCATTTAATATTCACAACAAGTTACGAACTGAGGGTCACATCACCCTCATTTTATAGATTAAATTGAGAGTCAGAGGCATGGTCAGGGATCACGGGGTCTTGGATGTGGTGGGCATGTGGCCTGGCGCAGTTGGTAGAGGCCAGGCAGTTTGCTCTTAGGCCTCTTCTCTCCCTCACCTTCCTGCTCGGACAGGAGGCCCAGAGGCTTGGCTGGGACAGTCCGGGCTGCTTCCACCAAGCTGGCCTGTTGTTCCTTCTCAGTTGCTACTGCCTTGCAGTAAGGGCTGGTCCTAGAGCTAGCTGGTCCTTGGGTTTCAACCAAGAAAGCCCCTCTTCATATTTGACTCAGAGGTTGCTCATGTTGCTAATATCACTCTTATTACTGGAGTAATGTTTCTATTTATTGTAACTATCAATAGTCACTGTTCTGCACTTCCTGTGGGTCAGGTGTTTTTCTGGGCTGGGCTTGCTAATACTGAAGTGCAGTTGGCCCTTAGGCCACATGGATTTGAACTGTACTGGACCAGTGGGACAACACAGCCTACCTCTATGAATTCCCTTGTAAACAAATAATGGACAATTACAGCCTCAGTAAATACAGAACAGTGCTGTAAATGCATTCTCTCTTCCTTCTGGTTTTCTTAATAACATTGTCTTTTCTGTAGCTTGGTGTAAGGCTACAGTAATGCACATAAATAGAAAATTCATGCTTATTGACTGCTTATGCTATTGGTAAGGCTTCTGATAGTTAAGTTTTGGGGAAATCATGAATTGTGCTTGGATTTTCAACTGTGGCAGTCTGTGTTCCTAACCCTGATGTTGGTCAGTGGTCAGTTGTTTTATTGTTTATTTGCAGTGACTCTGGGTAAGGAAATAAGATGTATATTTTTTAGATAAAGAAACAGAAGCTAGGGGAAGTTAGATTAATTAGTTCTAGATCAAATTGCCTTCACAGGTGATTGCTGGAGGTACTGGCTCAGGACTGTCACCTTAGTGACTCTGTTATCGATGCTGATTTGGGCACCACAGGGTTAGAATGTGATGGGACTTGCCTAGTGAGGACGTCTACAGCTTTGTAGAGGTATAGGTTGGGCAAGCATAAGCTAGAAGCAACAGAGGGCCTGCGGGGTGTGGTAGGGCCAGGCTCACGTGGGGCCTGTGGGGCTGGAATGCTTGCTGTCTCCTCTGCCCTCATCACCTGTCAGCCCGCATGGCCACATGCCAGGAGCTTCCTCCCCTGTGACCTGCTTCCAGTGCTTAATGAGCAGCTCATTAAATAAGAGGGAGAAATTAATTGGCCAGAGCGCTGTTTGGTCTGGCTGTCCAGTCACTTGTTTAGACTGGCCACCATTAATAGCAAGAGCTGTGGGTATGTTTACCCGAAACTCCCAATTCACAGCTAAGTCCTGGCTGCTATTTTCTTTTCTCATCTCCCTTTCAGAAGCTGTTTTGGCTGTAATTACAGTTGTCAAGAACTGGGGCGTGGGATTCTATGTAAAGGGCTGTTCTGACTTTGTCCTTTTATGTGAGTGTGCCAGGCTAACTTTAGGGAGGACACTGGGGGGTTTGGGGTTGCTGGGCACTCTTGTGGACCCCCAGGTCTGGCCTCCCAGTGTGCCCAGGGCCGTGACCTATCCTCAGAGAGACAGGCATCACCGCTGGTTATTACTTGAAGTACAGCCTCCTTGCCAAGCCCTTTAGATGCTTATCTCCTGGTCCTCTGCAGCGCATAGGACAGAATGGGGCAGGCAGGGAGGCGATTCAGACTTCGTGGGTCTGACTGGCCTTTTGCCACTTCTATCGTCTCATTTCTGACCTGGAGTCATCATACAGATTTTCTTCTACAATGTACATAATTTTTCTTGGGCATCTTTTTGTTAATGTGCTTTATATATATATTTTTTAAAAATGGCGATTAAAATATAAATTAAGCTTAGCCATTTTCATATTAGGTAGTAAGTGTTGAGTACATTCATTTTGTTGTAGAATAGATCTCAATCTTTTTCATTTTATAAAACTGACACTTTTCACCTGTTAAACACTCAATCTCCTGCCTCCTCCCCAAGCCCTTGGTAACAGCCCTTGTTTCTGTGCTTTTGACTGCTTGGCATCCTTCTTCCTGTAGAAGAAATGATACCCATATTTTCCACTTTGCAAGTGATTTATTTCACTGAGCACAATGTCCTCAAAAGTCCTCTTTCCTTTTAAGGGCTGCATATTGCTCAGTTGTCTGTATATAACACATTTGCTGCATTTGTTCATCTATTGATGATCATTGGGTCGCATCCACCTCATGCCTATTGTGAATGACGCAGCAATGAATGAGGGTATGCAAATATCTTTCAGATCCTGCTTTCAATTCGTTCAGATATATACGCAGAAATGGGCTGCTGGATTATGGTAATTCTATTTTTACTTTTATTGGAGGCTCCTTGTAACTGTTTTCCATAGTGGTCCATAGTAGCACCATTTTATCATCCCACCAGCAGTGCATAAGGGTTTTAAGATTCTTTTTCTCAGGTAATGTGTGGAGGCTGCTAAGGGTGGAGACCACACAGCAAGGGCCTGAGATCTAGAGTGGCGTAGGGAGAGGTGAGAGGAGTGCCAGCCCTCGTGCCTGGTGACTCAGGTATTACTCATGTCTATTTATAGCTGCCACATTTACAATGCAAACTTGATTTCATACATTATTTCATTTGATCAGCTCAGTGTGTTCCGATTTGCTACACTCTTTGATGAGTGGTAGCTAAGTGGGTCAGGGAGGAAGGAAGGGGATAAGGGGCTTATGTCAGCCAACATAATGCCTGTTCGTTCATTCATTCATCAGATGTACTGGGCTAATACCCTGTATTCTCTAGGGTGTTGGTACTCATCCATGGGCACTGGGGGAAAGTAGGGAAGCCTGGTGAGTGCTGAGAGTTGGAGTCAGTGATCATGGATGCTGCAGCCAGAAGTCCCTGTAGGGGAGGACATGCCATCACAGCTCTCTCAGGACTCTGAGCACAGGACCTTGTGCCTGACTATCACACATATGCAGTAGTGGATGCTGAAGGAATGAATGGTTGAAATGTTTTTCCCAATAGCGTTTCCCAGTAACAATAAAATGTACCTGCTTCACCTCAGCCTTTCATGCACATCATTCGTTGTCTAAAGTGACTGTGACTGCAGCTCATCAGTTTGTCTGTTGGGCTTTGCAAAAGGGAGTGTGAGGCCCGGGTTACAGGAGGGAGACCCAGACCTTCCCAGCTCTGTTTGCCCTTCACGCTTCAGGACAAGGCTGGGGAAATGCCTTGCATGTTCTCAGCAGCTTTGTTGATGTGGACAGCTTCTCAGTACTTCCATTGATTAAACTGGCAGTTGGAATGAACTGTCGAGAACAGAGTTGGCAGGAAACGCAACCACCTGCAATGGTTGTTTTGGGACCAACCTGCCCCACTGGCATATTGTCCCTCATCTAGGCTTTGTCACCTTCCCCACATGTTACATTAGTGACATGTACACATAACAAGCTTAGTTTTGACTCCTTGTTTGCATGATGAAATGCTTGTTTTTTCTTATTTTCCATATTAGTTCACAATTCCTGTTGTATGTTTACTGGTTTAAAGTAATGGTGGATCTTATGATTCTGGAGATCAGTATTCTGAAGCAAGTTTTACAGGGTCAGTAGGGCTGTGTACCTCCTGGGGACTTAGGGGAAAATTTGTTTCTGGCCTTTTCTGCTTCTTGAGGCTGCCTCCTTTCATTGGCCAATGGTATCACTGCTCAGCTCTGCTTCCATCATCACTTGCCCTACTCTCTGATCCTCATGCCTTGGTGTTTTTGTTAGGGAGAAAGGATATCCTGAATGCACTCTACAGATAGAGATTTTGTGGACTCCATTCCTGCTGCAGACACTGGAACTACAAATCCCAGCATCACCAAAGGGAGGATTGCTGGACCCAAGGGTGGAGTTAAGAGCCATGTTTGATACAATTAAAAATCCCATCATCACCAGAGGGAGGATTGCTGGTACCTGGGGTGGGGTTAAGCAGCCATTTTGTTATAAAACGGGACATGTGGGCTTTGTGGGTCTCTTGGCTTCTTGGCTCGTCTCTTGGCTTTCGCTGGCTTTCAGTGTGTTATTAGGTTCCAGGTCATTAAAACTGGTAGGACGCATTAACCAACTTCTCTCTTTCTCTTCCCCTGAGTTACTCATTTTTCCTTTCTCTTCTAAATAAACTCACTATTAACCTTTTTGTGTGTGCCTACAGTTGGATCTTATAGGTCCCTTGAAGGGCAAGGGTGAGGACCCAATTCACATTGGGGTTGCGCTGTAACATTTTTAGGACACCTGGAATTACCTGAGGGTTCCAGAAATTCTCCCATTTCACAGATTCTACATCAGCCCTGTGAAGTCCTTTTTGTGTGTAAGGTTACAGTGTCCTATCCCAGGGACTAGGAGAGAGACACCTTTGGGGGTCCATTGTTCTATCTACCACACCACCTCATTCATTATGCACCAACAAGTATAAACTGAGTAGTGGAACCCAGACCACATCCACAGGTCCTCTAGGACTGTATTTGATATGTCCCCACTCTGCGCCGGCTGCCTGGTTAGGGGCTTACCCTTGTTCTTCTCTGATCCCTGTATAGGGGCCCAAGAAGGAAGGAGACTGGATGATCTACCTTGTGCTGATGATCATCTACCTTGTGCTCTTTGTCTGCCAGTGCTCCATGAGAACATGCCTGCTGGACGGGGATGCAAAGGGAACATGACTTGAATTATGCAGCTTAAAACAGCTCAAAACTTTCAGAGAAGTTTCTTTTGCTTGAACCCATGTTTAGTCACATTGGGGTGGCGCACTTGGGGTTTTCTGGTTATAGGTGTAGGTGTCCAGTTGTGCTGAAAAAAGGTTACTGGCAATGGGGTTGCGGGTGGGTGATTCCAGCAGCCAAATACTTGGTTTGATTTGTGTGTCCTTGTTCCCAAATGTTAAGCAATCCTGGTCATGTCACTTTTTAGTCTCCTTTGGAGGGCACATGTGGTCCACAGTGCACAGTGATGAGCAGTGAGTTTGGTTTGAGTTTCTGTGACTTAATGTGTGACCTTGTGAGGATCTGATACCATATTCATCCATTTCCTCGTTCATAAACCACTTGTTCTCTCTGATGCTATTGTTAAATCTAGGATAATGCATGAAAAAAATGCACTTTATAAATCATCAAGGGCCTTTTATATTCATTGGTTTCATTTTTATGTCTTCCTTTGGGTTTCAAAGCATTTCATAAATGTAGATAAGTACCCTATGAGACATTGAGTTCCTTTTAGTTACCAGCACCTTTCTCAGATTTCAGAGCAGACCTTGCTTTCCCAGGGAGGCATCCCCTTTCCTTCCAAGGTCACTTGGTCCTCTCACATGTTCTTGCAGCCCCACAGCCCTTTCTTGAAGTACTTGTGATCACTGTATCACACTGTCTGGCAGCCTTCTGGCTTGTGTGCAACAGATTAATTGTTAAGAAGTTAATCTTAGTTGAAAATCATGTGAACATAAAGCAGTGCAACCCAGGGAGGCTGCATGTCAGGAAGGAGGAGGGCTGCAAAGAAGTTGATCATATCTGATCAACTCTCTAAGGTGGCCAGGACTCTGGTGTGTGAAGATCAAGCTGGGCTCCATGTGAGGGGTGCTCCCTTCCTCTTTACTTATGGATCTGTTATAACTGCTGAAAGCAGCCTCACCTGGGGGAGGGAGAGGATCTTGCTGGGCCTTTGGTGCTGGGAAGGGGACAGTGCCCCTGTGGCTAAAGAAAAGATGGTTGGCATAGGTCTCTGCAGTGGGTAGCATGGGCCTGGAAGGGTGTGCTTGCAAACAGGTGTGCTCAGGTAGGTGGTCTCCCATTGTGGTTCCTTCAGAGGTGGGCTGGCTGATCTGTTGACCATGCTGCAAACTACTTCTGGAATAGCCCATTATGGGAGGAGAGATTCCTGTCAAATGGCGTCTTGGGTGTTGGTCAGTTGCCTTGAATAGAACGGACTGGGACTTGGAAATGGCCAAGCAGGTCTCTTCTAGTGTTGCCAACTCTTCCAAAAACTTCTCTGAAGGAAAAGACCCTGATGGCGCATGTAGGGAGCACATAGAGGGACTGGATCGGCTTGTGGCTTCATGGAGGTCACCATGAAGTTGTGAGTGCCTTATTAGCTGTGTACATCCTAAGTGGCCCTAAGCTGCTGCAAAAACCTCTTGGCCCATTTGGCCACAAATTCTGTATTTTATCTTTTCTAGGAGACTTGGTCTGGGGATCACTTCATCCCTTCATATACTCTCCCCTAAATTCAGAGCTGTTGAGTCTACTTCTGAGTATCAAGCATTTTAATACAGACATCTCTCTCATTATTTAACTATTGCTGCTGAGTCAAAGGACTAAATAAATTGAATGGCCTGAAAGGGCACACATTTATTATCAGATAGTTCTGGATATCAAACATCCAAAATGGTACTGAAACCAAGGAGTTGCCTGGGAAAGTGTTCCTGGTGGAGGCTCAGATGGGGGAATCTGTTCAGTGCACAGGTTCTTGCTCTGACCCCTGGAATGCTTTTGGGGGATCTTTGTGAAATTAGTGTTGTTTATCCATCACCATAGGGAGCTGTGAAGAAGCCCAGTGCAAGGAATCCCAAATCATCGCTACCAGGGTCTCGGGGGTTGTTCTTTTTCCTGCCATTACCGATAAGTTGTGTTGAGTTTTCACTCCTTCTTCTGATGACTTCTTGGGTCAAACAAAAAACAAAAAAAAGTGTATTTATAAAATACACAGCATTTTAGCATTTTGTAAGTACCCAGACAGAGGCGTGAGATGCATCCAGTGATCTCTCTCCATCACCACTATGGCCAGACTTTCCCATGGTCCCCCACATAAATTGTATACCCATAAAAATACCCTTTTTTCCCTCAGCTCCCTCACCTCTGTTAGGCCTTCTGTCTTGCTGATTTTCTGTATTCTAGATTCTGCATGTAAGTGGAATCTCATTCATTATTTGTTCCTATGTCTGATTTCTTTCACCAAGCATGATATTTTCAAGGACCATTTGTGATGTAGCCTATCGGAATTTTTCTCCTTTTTATGGCTGAATAGTATTCTCCCCTGTGACTTCTTTGAATTTAACACAATACCCAGGCTGTGGTGTGGGGCTGTTTGCTCCTGGGGCCAAACGCAGTCTGTGATAGGACACAGTGAGCAGCCATGGACAAGCTCTTCCCTGCCATGTCCTGAGGTCTGTGCTCCCAGGAGGTAGGTTAGCCTTTGAGCCTTGCTGAAAGCCCCAATCACTACTGCTGGGTGCTTTGTGGCTGTGAAGTCTATTTTCATATTCACTCTCATCTAATTTTAGTCCTCAGTAACTCCGTATAAAGCAGGTATTTTCCTGTTGTGCAGATTAAGGGTGATTGCCATGAAATAACTACTCAGTCACTGTAATATTGTGCTGACAAGATTGTGCTGTGTGATGGGGCAGGCTGTGTGCAGAGCACTTCACAAGGGCTCCTCTGTCCTCACCCCAGCTCTGTGTGGTACAGACATTCTCTCATTCCATTTTATAGATGAGAAAGCTGAGGCATGGGAGGTTAAACAACTCTCCCTCAGTCACAGAGCTGGTCAGCGAGGAGCCCAGGACTCACTCTGGAGCTTGGACGTGGTGTATTTGTGGTATCAGAATTAAGGCAAGCATGGCCCCCTGGCTCTGGGCTCAGCCATCCCGTACGAACATGCCCACTGTCCCCATTTCACCAAATGACAGTCCAGGCGGTGTCATCTGTGTCCTGGATTGAGACTTCCTCCAGTCTGGGAACTCTGCCAGGCACTGCACAGCACTCGATGTAAATAAGACCGTTATTTGATTTTTATAAGCTTCTTTTCAGAGTTTGAGACTCAATGTCCTGTGTAACATCCTCATTTGGATATCCCAAAGGGACCTTAAATCCACCAGCAGAAATGGAGTTAGCATCCGCCCATCTCTCTGCTTCTCTTGGAACCCTCTCCCCATGTTTTCTTCTGTTATTTCATTGTCTCAGTGAAAGGCTTCACTGACCAGCCAAGACTTTGTGCTAGGAGTCCCGGGAACATCTTGGATACTTTTGTCAGTTCCTACACTTGTCCACCTTGCTGATTTTGGCTCCTAAGTAGCTCTCAGACGTCTCCCCCTCTTATCCCGCCCTGGGGAGGCCATGCCATTGTATTGCACAGACTCTTGCAGTCACCTGTCGAGCTGTCGTGAGCCTTAGGCATGTCTCCTGCACCCCTTCCACACTGCTGCCTGGTCCATCTGTCTAATGGCAAGTCTGGGGAGCTGTCCTGCCCACCCATCTGGGGACGGCTTCACACCTACAGGCCAAGTCTGAGCTCTGAGCATGGCAGGTGGGTTCTGCCTGGCCCCGCAGGCCATGATGAAGGGCCTGCCATTCTTAGTGTCCTGTCGGCCCCCACCTCTGTTAAAGGCTCTTCCCTCTGCTTGGGGGCACACCCATTCAGTGTGACTCAAGTCCTCAGGACTTTGCCTAATTTCTCTGTATTTTCCACCAGCCAGTTTGGGCTCTCTTCCCTTTCTAGAAGCTTTGCCTCAGTGGTGACTTCTGAAATGCATTCCGCACAATGTATTAGTCTCCTTGAGGGCAGGGACTGTGGTAATCACCTTGAACTGCCAATTCTTTTTGAAACAGGAACAAAGTCAATCCTGCAGCATTCAAGGATGCTCGGTGACAGGACTGTAGCGCGTGCCTGGCCTGTGACAGATGTCAGTGGCCCTGGGCCTCTCCCTGTTCAACCCCTGTGAAGAAGCCTGTCCCAGTCACCCAATACACAGTTGTTGGACTGTTTCCTTCTGAACTGTTCTGGATTTGGAAACCAGAGCCCCTGCCATAAGCCACTGTGACTTGGGCAACTTCTCCAAATCTCAGGCTTCCCTTTTGTAACTTGAAGTTCACTTTGCTGTTACTGCTTCTTTAGGTCCAGGGTTACATGAGACACTGGGTGGTGGGCTTGGTAAGCTGTCAAATGCTGCATGCACCCATAGGTGCACCAGAAGGCAGTGAAATGGCAGAGCCAGCCCCTAGGGCAGGGCCTCTTCCTGTTGGCATCTCTCATCTGGGACTCACCTGCTGGGAGAATGTGGTACCTCCATTGCCAGGGTTTCCATCTAGATAGCCTATTCTTATGTGGCCCTGGCATTGTATGGAAGGTGTCAGGCAGCTGTCCTCCCACCCCAGCTCCCTCATGCTGTGTCTTCCACTCACTCTAGAGAGGCTGTGAAGGAGCAGCAGTCTGCTGCCGGCACCACAAATCCCTCTCTACCAGAGCAAAGCCTGCATCTAACCGGCTGGAGTCACGCTTGTTAGTGCGACACTAGCAGTTTGCCCCATTTCCTTAACCACTAACCATCTGGACAAGCCTTGGCATCCTCCTTTGCCGCTCTTAGTGGTCTCATCACCCAAGGCTCTGTTGCAGGTGGCATGTGTCCTGGATTTGCATGAAACCTGTCACTCTGCGCTGTCTTCTAGCTGCCCTCCTCTTGCCACCTGAGCCCTGGCCTCTGCTGCTCCTTTTTAGAGACTCTGGCAGGGAGAGGATGGCTCTGAGCCCAGGGTCCCTGGTTCACTCTCTTCTTGGCCAGAGCTGTGCCCTGAGAGAGTGACTTGGGGGCCCCCAGTGGTTGTAGGGTTGAGGGAGGTTTCTTGTGACTGTTTTTATAAGGGAAGCACATCTCTTGCTTTCCTTTCCCTCCAGCAGGCTCTTCCCAGGACATGCTCCATTCCCTTCAGCTCCGGGAGGGCGTGGGAGGCCCCTGGGGGCAGCCCCTCAGCCCTGGCATCATGCTGCAGAGACTTGGGAAGGGGCTCTCTCCTAGAAGCCCAGACACAGACCTCACAGTGTGTACTGCTGACAGTCACCCCAGCCTCTGTGTCCTTTGTCATTTCTGGGCCCAGCTGTGTCTGTTTATCCTGGCACAAGACGCACTGAAAGAGAAGGCAGTTGAGTAGTCGTGGGTGTATAATAGCGACTAATAATTTTAAACTTGACTTGGTACCTCCTCAGCTCTTTAGAGGTATGACTCTAAAAGCCATTTCCTGGGAAAACTCTGAGAAAACAGGGAGGGCATTATGTCATTTCTTATAGGTGACACCATCACCAAGCATGGGGCACATAGAATCAAGTGTCTCCTTCAGACACCAGTGACAGCAAGTCTATGGTCATTGTTGGTGGTTAGGTAACAGGAGCTGCTGAAGCATTTGGTCTGTATAACTCCATCCTCACGATTACTTTATGGACAGGAGAGTGCTGGTTACTCTCCCAAGGTCACTTATGTTAGTAAATGGCCAGGGGACCAGCTTAGAACCTGACTCCCAAACAAGCTGCCCTGTTTGGGATGATCAGCTAGTTGGACAGCATGTGTCACCCCAAGTGTGGCCTTGACCTCTCTATAGGTGGGTCCTCTCCCTGTTCCTGGTTAGCAGTGGTCTGTATTTGCTCCACCCTGTTGAAACTAGCTGCATCCCCTCCCTGCTTCTCCGGAGCTGCTGGCAGAGCCAGTCTGCTCAGATAGGAGCTTCCAGACCAACCTGTTTCTCCCTGGTCTCAGTCAAGCTTTGTGACACCACCTGGCACAGCTGTGAAGTATCTGATAAACAAGGGCAGGCGATGGCCAGCTGGGGAGGGTGGCAGCAGAGCCCCTGTGGAGGTGGCCTGCTGGGAAGAACAAAGGTCCAGAAATGCATGCGCATTTGAGGTGGGAGCTGTCCTCTCTAAGAGGCTAACGGTACCTGCTGCCCTTCCTTCCATTGAAAAAATGAGATAAGGTCTTTGTAAAGAGGGATGCTAAGCCCCCAAACCTCAGAACAGCAGGATTAGGGGATGAGGTGTGTATGTTGAAGTTTGGCCTGGCTTGGTTTGGGCCTCCGCTTGACTGGGTTGGCTCTATCTGGTGTGAAACCTACTTTCATGTAAAGATTCTCTCTTCCTTGAGGAGCCACACTGGGAAGACTTGAAAAAATTGGTTCCAAGGTCAAAAAAAGGTTGGACTGTGCTGCTGGGATTCCTGGAAGGGTGGTGGGCAGCTAGTGGCCTTGAGGATACCAGGTGCCACCTTCTGATGGCGCGTCCTGCTTGGTGGGCCCTGTGGCACTCCTGGGTCTTTCCCCAACAGGGAACCCTGGGCTGACTGCTCCTCACCTGCTGCCTGTGACCTGCCCCATGCTCCCCCAGCATTCTCTTTTATAGAACTCCTTTCTCAAACTGCATTAGAGTTCCTTGGCATGCACATCTGTTGTGCATTTAGCAGGGATGACACTTAATTTAAGCAAGAGTTTGGCTGCTTTAAACTGAACAAGTGAATCCAGCTGAGGGGAGGTGGGAGTCAGTGGCCAGCTTGTTTATTGAAAGAGAGCATATTGATTGATTTTTCTTCCCCTTAAATCCAGTCCCAGACACATTTATTTGCATGGCGGGGCTCACAGACTGCTGCTTTAGGATTCAGGATGCTTGTCTCTAGATAGGGGGTTTAGTGTCCTCCAGGGGCCTCTGTGGCATGTGGCTGTGCCCATCTGAGCTCACCGAGGAGACTATTGACAGAGCTAAGGGTCCCTCCTGTCCGTCCCACTCCTGAGCCAGGTGAGTCCATGTCTTCGTCATGTCTCTGTTCTGAACCTTCCATGGCTCCCTGCTGCCTGTGAAGGATTATGGGACGCCCAGCTGGTGGTCAGGCGCTCCCTAGCTGACTACGCCACATGTTGGACCTCATCTTCCACGACTGCCCAGTTTTCCAGCCAGACTGAGGTTTTGCTGTTTTGGAAACGTGGTGTGCAGCTCGGTCTGTGGCATGTGCCCCTGTGGCATGGGTGGGTGCCCACCCTCCCCGCCTGGTCTCGAACCTTCCACATTCATTTCAAATGAAAATCTTAGGCGTGACCCCTTTGCCAGTTTCTCTCCACTTTGAACTCAGTTGCCCTCTCCGTCACTCTCCTCAGGTATTTTACCCTGATTTGTAATTGTTTATATAGTTAATTTGATGACACTGGGGCTAGCCCTGAGTTGGTTGGGTGTCCCGACAGCATGAACTCAGTGTATCGAGTCAAGGGGAGACCTTGCCTCTATGCCCTGTGTGTAGTTGGTTCTAAGCTCTGTAGGATTTAACTCTGCAGTCCTCACAGATGGCTCAATTGGGAGTGTGTCAAGTCCCATTTCACCACTAACTAGAATGCAGAGAAATGAGGTGATCACTTAACCCAAGACGACCAGTTAGCAAATGGTGGAGCCGGGGGTTGTATTAGGGTTCTCCAGAGAAACAGAACCAAGCTCCAGTCCCCAATGTGATGGCCTGAGAACCGAGGAAGCCAAGAAGAGTACCTCTAGCCTGAGTCCGAAGGCCCAGGGCCAGCAGGGCTGATGCCCAAGGGAAGCAGGTGTCTGTCCCAGGTCCGCCTGACCTTGCCCTTCCTCTGCCTCTTTGTTTTGTTTAGATCTTCACTGGATTTGATGATGTCAAACCTCATTAGTTACTCAGTCTACTAATTCAAATGCTAATTTCTTCTGGAAACAACATCACAGACACACCCAGAAATCAGTTGACAGGCTATTTGGGCTTCTTTTAACCCAGTCAAGTTGACACATAAAATTAACCCTCCCAGCTTCCCATCCAGACATCTGCTTCCAAGTCCAGGCTCTAAAGGATTCCAAGGTATCTCCTGTCCCTCTCTCTCTTTTTTAATTTTTGTTTAGAAGATCTGGGGTGTAGATCAGAGGGGTGTGGGGGGGGGGAAGGGGGATGTGAGAGGATTCACCAGAAACAGTGGGGAGCAGAACAGGTGGATCCACTCATATACACTGCTTAAGGGGAGCGGCAGAGGAGACAGAACAGGTCTGCTGGACTTTATGTGGGTCAGCTGCTGGTTGGGGATTGACCTTAGGCCTTAGTGGTGACAGCACTGAGACTTAACCCTTAGACCACCAGGGAGGCCCCAGTATTGCCTCTTTTGAATGAGGTAATTGCTTGATACATGTTTACCAAGAAAAGTTGAAGTTGAGAGATATGAGTGGGGAAAAAAGAGAAGTAAAACTAGGCAAGCAGGAATGAAGAAATGTAAGAACTAGGAAGTCAAGAATTAGAAGACAGGCAGATTAAGAGGATAGGGCTCCCATGAGGGATCTTGGCCTTCTGCTTTTGGCAGGAAGTTGGGTGCCCAAATGGCAGCACCCCTGACCCGAGACAGCATTGTCTTTGCTGAACCTGGATCCTTGCAGGCTCAGTAGCATCCCTCCAAGCGGGGGTGGGGGGTGGGGGGGGGAGATTTTGGCTTTTACCAAAAGGGATAGGTGAGAAGATAAAGCTCCCATTCCCTTTTACTGGCAAGAAAGCTCAGACCCAGGTGACTGGAACTTACCTTGAATCCCCTACAGGGCAGTGGGGGATGGAATTCTGGTCTCCTGACATTTCTGGCCTTGCTTTCATGTGTGTAGGTGATGACAGATGGCTTCCTCTCACCCTTACTTAATACTGGACCAAACCAAGGGATGCCCAGGGACCCCAAACTATTAAAGGGAAAACCTATATTGTCTGTAGTAAGGGTCCATGCTACCTGTGTGCATAAAGGCAAAACAATCTTATTTTAGTGTCCTCAGATTTTTAAGAGTGAAAGAGATCTAGTGGGAGAGAGGAAGAAGCAGGCAGATGAGGAAGGAGAAGGATTTCAAAATGTGGACTCCTGATCAAACTCCCAAATCTCTCATCTCTTGCTGGGCAAATGCCCAGCATAATAGGCAGGAACCAGAGTTGAGTGGGCAAGGCCCAACAGAAGCCATTAAGGGAATGAGTCCAAGGCATATACTAGCATGATGACCAGGGAGGACCCAGAGTTCAAAAAATACCATCCAAGCTGAGTAATGCACCATGAGGTCACCATGGCAGCCACCCTAGCCTCTGCAGTGATCCAGGTCCTGCTTGCTAGAGCACTCAAGCTGGAAGGGAGGTGGCATGCAAATGTCCCTAGTTCGCTCCAGCAGCCACCTCGTTGAGGAAATCCAGTTCATGGCACAGAGTAGATCTGTATGGATATTTTATTGACTAATAAAATACTTTGTGCAGATTTCCTTAGCTTTGTTGTAATGCCCCTTTTCTGTTCCAGAATTCACCCAGGAAACCACATTATGTTTACTGGTCATGCTTGCTATATGCCCTCAGTTGTGACAGTTACTCAGACATTCCTTGTTTTTGATGACCCTGACACTTTTGAGGACTGTTGGTTGGCAATTTTATTACCTCTCCCTCCTTTGGGATTTGACTCGTATTTTTCTCATGGTTAGATCAAAGAAATGGATTTGGGGAGGAAGAACACAGAGGTGAAGTTTCCTTCTCATCATTCCAGAGCACAGGTCTTGTTAGTAGCATGCCTTATCTCTGTGGTGTTGACCTTGGTCACATGACTGGAAGAAGCTATGTCAAGCGACCTTCTCCCTTTCTAGCCTGTCCTACGTGGGAGAAGGTCATTCTGTCTAGCCCATACCTAGGGAGTGGGGAGTTAGTTCTGTGCCACCATTGTCAGGGTGGGAGTTCCTGCATATATTACTAGGAATTCTGCATGGGTATTTGGCCTGTTCTCCCTCACTTATTTCTTCATTGAGTTCTATCCATATGGACTCACTGATGCATACTTTATATTTTGGGTTTTATCTGCTACTTAATTTCTTTGCTCAAGTCGCTCATGCCTTGGCCATTGAGAGCTCTTTCATTTGATTCCCATACCCCCCCTTGCCATAACCCCATTATTGTGGGTTTGGGGGCACTTTTTTACTTTCTGGCAGAAGATGCTCCAGACTTATGTCATATATTTCCTATAACCTAGCCCTAGATAAACCATTTCTGTAAAGAGCTTTGGTTCATTTATTGGAGAATGGTTTTCCAAGCCGAGATCTGGGTGCTGAGAATATATAGAGCTCCTAGGGTGTCATTACTTCTTGGCCCTAATAGAGCAGGAAAATATATATACACCAACTCTTGTATGTCAATATTTGTAGGTGTAACCATCTGGATCCATATTAAACTAAACAAATTCTTATTTATATCTCTAGCTTACCCACTTCCACATGAATCATTCTAGCTTCCTCTCTTTGCTGATCTATAACTTCTGTTCCAACAGAGAAAAAACTGGCTCCCACCACCCACCATCTCCTTACTTAATTGTTCAATTTCAGCCAATAAGAATCCTTAACCCTTGCCCTGTGGGAAGCAACTTTGTAAGTGCTCACCTGCTTTTGTAAGTGCTTAAAGTGAGTGATGTGCTTAACCTGCATTGTCTCTAGCTTTACAAACCCCACTGGTTGCCAAAGTGCCTGAGGTCTTCTCCTGTCCCTTACCCTTTAAGTGAAGGTGTTTTATGTATCATACATTTAGATTCCATTGTCAGTTTGTTTTCCATTCTGGAATCCTTACTCTCTTCTCCCCAACTTCCTAAATGATTAAAAAAAATGTTTTCTGATTGCTTTAAGATCGACTCTTTTGTTGCAAAGTTCTGTGTTTTTGACAAATACTTAAACATCTTGTATTTACCATTACAGTATCATACAAAATATTTGTACACCCTGAATGATTCCTTACACTCACCTACTCAACTGCCTGCATTCCCTCATCCCTGGCAAATACTGATAGATTTACTGCCCCCACAGCTTTGCCTGTATGATTGGTATCACACATTATGTAGCTTTATCATACTGGCTTCTTTCATTCAGTAATATGCTTTGCAGGTACATCCATGTCATTTTATGGCTTGATAAATCATTTCTTATCATTGGGTAGTATTCCATAGTGTGGGCATAGAACAGTTTGTTATCCATCCACAACATTCACTCTGACATTGTCTTCATTGAAAGACATTTTAGTTTTTTCTAGAGCTTGGCAATTTCTTCTGTCCACTATAAACATTTGTGGATAGATTTTTATGTGGACGTACATTGCAGATCAATTAGATAAATACCTGGAGGAATTGCCCTTGTTCAGATACTCCTTTGACATCTGTCTCCCCCTGATTCCAGCTGGACAGTGTCAGCCCCCTGAAAATGGGCTGGTTCTTGTGCTGAGCTGCCCACACACTGACGTGTTTTATTTTTTTGTTGCCACCCTGGTTGCTGAGAACTTATCGTTTTATTAAATCTAGAAGATAGGGGAGAGAGGAGATTAAGGGGTTTGGAGCAGCCCTAGAGACAGGGCTCCCCTGCGCCCTGAGGACTACTCTGTTGTATGGTAACAACTTAGCCTTGCTCCCTGAAAGCTGTTTCACTTGGGTGTGTCAACAAGGGCCAGTTTGCTACAGCCAGTGACTTGGCCTGCATCACAGGACAGAGGCCCACCCACATGGGGGGGATGGGGGGGGGACATTGTTTCAGGTCTTTGGGTCAAGTTGGATGGCGAGTCTGTTTTACTTCCAGGTCAGCTACAGGTGCTGGTGGCTGAGTCTGGAGTTCCCGTCATTGGTCTGCAAGGGACCTACAGAGCAGACGTGTCCTGCGTGCCCTACCCCAGGTCATGTCTGTGTGTACAGCAGGTCACTGACCTGCAGATCTTTTAGGTTCAGACATCCTGAGTTCACCTATTCTTTTTACTTTAAAAACACATTTACTGGCTAGCTGCAATGCAGCGAACATGGTGTCAGGCTTTCATATAGCTCTATGATCTTTAATTGATGTATTATTTAGTCCTTCTAGTTGTAGGAGGTGGGGTTTTCCATCTCACAGGAAACTGAGGCTGAGGAGGGCAAAATAGTCAGCTAGAGACAGAGTGGAGAGGAAGGGTCTGTGAGGCAAGGCCTCAGCATTTCCTGAGGTGGGAATTCATTATCTGGGGTTCTGAGGATGGAGCATATTAAGAAAGTTGAGTGGTCAGGCAAACATTTCCAAATAAACCTACCACTTAAAAACAGTTGAGTGAAACAAAACAAAACAGCAGTCCAGGAGGTGAGTGTGCCCTGGGGTGACCCCGGTGCTCCTCGGCCTGCCCCTCCCCTGGGATCCTGCTACATAGTGGCAGACTGTCAGGAAATCAGATGACAACTTCCTCACACTCTGGCTGCTCTGCCTGAGGGGTCATGTAGGGAGACCTGTGGTGCTCAGGAGCACCACCTTGATGCCCCCCCAAAACTGGGGCTTCTGTCCCATAGCTGCTGGGAACTGAATTTTGTGAGCTTTGGAAGGACCCCAGCTCCAGTGTGGAAGCTGGGTGGGCACCAGGGCCAGAGCCTGTGAGACCCTCAGTGGAGGATCCTGACCCAGGAAGGTGGGCGCTAACACGCGTGTTGTTGGAAGCGAAGAGGTCCTGGTTGTGAAGTGCCTTAGAAACTCGACCATGGTCTGTTCACCATCTTCCCTTGAACACCGCCTTGCATTCTGGCATGTCCACAAGCTATGTAGGTTGGTGTTTGGCTTTCAGATATGGTGGTCCAGTTTGCAAACCCCATGCAAATATATTTCAAAGTGAAATTGCAAATCTTACAAAATAGTTTGGATTCCATCGTTGGGGGAGTGCTGCGCAACAGCCTGAACCTCTCTGCAGGCAAATGAGGATCCCATGGGGTTAGGTTCCCTCATAATTGGTGAGGAAAAAAACCAGTGTGCTGAAGGGAAATCAGCTTCAAAGGAAGGAATTTGAATATCTTTGAATGTTAAGAAACACCCTTGAGAAAATGTTAACCCTTCAGTCATTTTTGCAGAGTGCTCTCTGTGCCATCGTGTGGGACGTGTAGCAGGATGTTGTGGTGTTGCTAGATAGGATGCAATATGGCAAAAATAACAACCATAAGCCACTGAGAGTTGGTACTCTCAGTTCAGTCTGAGAACTAGTGCAAAATTCAACCTAACCTAAGTGTTTCACATTTCATCTACTGTCTTACATTTTAATTAAACTTATTTGTATCCTTTTAATTTTAAATGATGAGGTTTCAGTTGGCTCTTTCCTTTCACTTTTTGCTGTCACACTTTGATTCTCATTTTCAAGGGATATTCTGATGCCAGGTGCCTCTGATAACAACTATGGAGGACTGTTTATATTTGGGGTGGGGGGGTAGCATTGTATGAACTACTTACAGATGGCCAGTTACAGGGATGGAGCTGAACTTGTTTCTGGGAAAGACCCTGAATGCCTCACAACTTTGTGAGCATCTGTAGCTCTGATGCACTAAGGTCTCTGCAGTCCTGACCTCATTGCAGACAGGCACATAGGGGAACCCCTCCATGCCATCTGGGCTGAGCTCAGCATGTAGAAGGGAGCATTTCTGTTAAGGACCCAAGTGAGCAAATCTTAGGTAGGACTCTGGAGACTTGCCAGCTAGAAATGACAAAGCTCAACTTTCCATTTCTGTTGGCACTGGTGGTAACTTTGATAATGCTTCCATAGCCATTTTTATTTCAGTCCTCAAAGCTCTAAGGTGAGATGGCTACAGAGCTGTCCATCTTGCTCATTTACCAGACAAGGAAACCCTGGCCTTTGGAGAGGAGGAGGCCAAGCTCGCCGGCTCATCACACACGGACCCTGGAGGAGATTGAGTATTGGCAGTAGTTGTCATGAGATGTCACCACTAGCAGCGTCTGCTTATCCTACAGGACCTGTTTAGGTGCTGATGCGCACGTGGTCTTTAATTTTAAAACTGGCTCAATACCATGGGTTTGGGGTAAGTGTGGTCTCTGGCTTCTGGTGAGTTGGCACTTGAACCCTGCTTTTCCTGACTCTACCAGGTTGATCTGTAACAGGTACAGATGTCATGGACTCCGCCCCCACTCCAGATACTGGAACTACTAATCACATCAATGCCAAGGAGAAGCACGCTGGGACATGAGGGCGGAGCTCAGCACCTAGGTTGGGCTAAAACTGGACAGGTGGGCTCTGGGGGTCTCTGGGCCTGGAGGTTCACTGCTGGTCGTTTTGGCTCTCGATCGGTTTTCAGTGTGCCGGTGGAGTCCAAGTCAGCAGAACTGGTAGGACAATCTAGCTCAACTTGTATTTCTCTCCCTCTTTCCCTGGGTTATTCCTTTACCTTTCTGCTTGCAAATAAATCCATTATTGAACCTTTTTGAGTGTGTCCATAATACGATTGAATCATAAGCGCGCGGGTGAGGACCCACAGACAGGTAAACCAATTCACATTGGAGTGCCCTGTAACAGTTCTTTGTTCTAATTATTCTTTGTCCTCCAACAATGCTGTGTCCATTGTGCTTGGAAAGGGATCCAGGAGAAGAGTTCTGTCACCCGGATTCCTGTAGTGTCTCAGAGGTAACTGAGGCCATGGGGTTGAGTGAAATCAAGGCTGAATCTTGTTTCTTAATGCTGCAGTGGGAGCAGGAGTCCAGTGGTTGAAGCGGAATAGCCAAGGTCATCTCTGTTGCTGCTGCAACAGTATTACAGACATAGTGGCTTAGCATACATTTGCAGCTGGACAGTGCATCTGTCAGCAGTCAGAGCCAGGTCTCACAGACTGACAAGCATGGTGTGTGGGGGCTGTGTTCCTTTATGGGGATTCTAGAAGACAACCCCTTTCCTGGATTCGAGATGCTGCTGACATTCCTTGACTCCTGGCCCTTTTCTCCATTTTCCTAATCAGCTGGTTGCTTCCTTCTACCATTTTCTAATTCACTTTTCCTGACTCCCTCTTCCACACTTAAGGGCTCCAGTGATAACCTTGGGCCAATGAATAATCCAGGATATGTCCCCATTGCAAAGTCCTTATCTAATCACACCCGCTAAGTGCCTTTTGTTGGAGAGTGGGATGTGGCCTCTTTGTGGAAGAAGACATTGTTTTGTCTAACTTGTCTATTTGGAGATATTTTTAGCAGCCGGTGGTTATTTTATGGAAAGCTCATCTCACCCTACTTCCCAGAAACTGCTTTAATAATTACTCTTGTCCTTTGGTCAGTAGCCTGGAGCCTTGGCTGAGAACTCCAGTGTCTTGCTGAATAATATCTGAAGACCAGTGAGACAAAGCCCTGGACTGTGCAGGGGCTGCAAGTCAGCTTTTTTCTGTGCCCTCAGTGCTGAGCTCAGAGACTAACCGACTGATAGATGGGGATAAGTCAGGGCCTCTCCCCTGGTTTTCAGTGGGCATGAGCACTATTACCCCCAGGGTTGCAAGAATCACTAATAAGAGCAAGTGTTATTTTAACAAGTGTTATGCTAACACTTGCACTGTCTATGTCTTTATTTATAGATGTAGATAAACAAGAAGTTAAAGTACTATTTTTTAAATATCATACAAAATATTAATAACCAGATTATAAAAGGAATATCATGGAAGTTGTGGTAGAAGAAATACAAAACTTTATTCATGCACATCCTAGAGACAATGCATGTTTACTGCCTCTCTACTCTTGAATCACATTCTAATTCTGAGCCTGTGACCGTCACCACCTGTCTCCCTTTCTGGGAGATCCTGAGCTTCTGAGGTGGTTCCCAAGATTCACCAGGAGCTTGTCCTGAAGGGGCCTGAGCCTGAAGGTAAGCTGGTACCTGGGAGCTAGAGGAACAAATTATTCTTTTTTCTCCCCTTTCTCTTCATAGCTGCTTTTCTTAACTTCTTGTTTATATACATCTATAAATAAAGATATAGACAAATGCAAGTGTTAAAATAACACTTGTAATTAAGACTTCAGGATAATGAAGTCCTGGTGATGGGTCTATATCCAGCACCTTTTAAGAGCCCCAAGACACACACAGTGAAGATGGATGCCAGCGGCTCCATGTGGCAACACCTTGCTGCCGGTTGGCCTTGCGGAGTCCCTGTACTTGGTTCTGAATCTTGTGATAGTCTTCCACAGGTGTGTGTTCAAGCCTGGGAGAGGATCCCACTGTACATTGGGTTATTTTTAATTAATTTCTCTTCTATGTAAAGCCTGATTTGCAAACAAACAAACAAAAAACTGCAAAAGTTTTTACAAGATGAGGGTGAAACAAAGAAAACAACTTGTCAGTAACTCCATTGGCCAGAAATAGCCATGGGTATAGATCATCCAGATTGTGATTTTAGCAAAAGTGGAATATTTTAAACAAAACCAAGAATTAACAATGTAGAAGATTGTTAAATCTTTCATTTCCTATTTTATAAGATTACTTCATGTTATTAAACAGTCTTACAGCACATTATTTTTAGTGGCTGAATATATATACATGCTACTGCATAAGATGGAGTATAATTTATTTAAGCAGGTTTCCCTGGTGTTTGACATTTAGCTTGTTTCTAGTTTCTCAGCCTGCTGTCAACATCCCCAGTCGTATCATTGCATACACTCAGTTGTTCTTTTAGAATAAATTGCTAAGTGAAATAGTGGCCTTGGAGGGTGTATAAAATGCTGAGGTTTCTGATAAATAAGCTGCCTAATTGCTTCCCCCCTCTATTGTATCTTCTGAGCATCAGGGTGTGCCAGGTACTGCAGCTCCCTCCTTGGCACAGAGGTGTGGGGAGTTGAGTAGAGAAGGTTGGTGATAGTTGATGGAAATACAGTTTACTGATGATCAGGGGAAATTCTGGGTGACTGGTCTTGGATTCAGAGTGGCCTTGTGTGTGACAGCTGTCCAGACCCCATGGCAGTGTGCCTGCTGTGCAGAACAAAATTTTACCAGTGTCTGGGGTGCCAGTTGACATGCTGTTCAGAGACCAGGCTGCGTGCCTCTGCCGATTCAGATGTACTGATGTGGCCGCTAAGAGGTCAGAATTGAAGCTCTTGGAGGAGTTTCTGGGACCACTTCAGTAGGGTGGTATACTGTGGTCTGTGGTCTCTGGCTTGCCGCTGTTCCTGGGAAGAGGCCTCTTCCTGGCAGGGAGAACTAAGAACAGCCAAAGTGAGAGCCAGGGGTATCAACTGTGGCTGTTTTCCATCTTCCCCTTGGAGAAAGGGGCTAGACTGTTGGAAGTGGGGACTGATTTATACTCATGTGTAAGATCTTAACAGAAATAGCCTCTGATCAAATGCTGGAGTTTTCAGATCAAAGATGCTCTTTTGTATAAGCAAATGATACCCTTTGCAGTCATTTTGTAAATTATCCATGACCTGCTGGGTCAGTTGCTCAATATTCTGTTCCATAAGCTTCTGCTTAATGAAATAATCCCCCCTACATTTCCGTGGCTAGAGTTGGACCCAGAGGCAGTCTCTTTATAGGCCATGTTCCTAATGGCTGAAAAATGCTCTGTTGTTAATGTCCCTTATAAGACGTGGGTCTCTTGCTCTGCTGAAATGGCATTTTTTGAGGGCAGAGACAGCTTTCATGTTTGTGGGCTTGTTACAGGGCACCCCAATGTGAACTGGGTTCCTGTCTGTGGGTCCTCACCCACGCACTTAAGATTCAATCGTACTGTGGACACACATAAAAAGGTTCAATAATGGATTTATTTACAAGCAGAAAGTAAAGGAACAATCCAGGGAAAGAGGGAGAGAAATACAAGTTAACTAGATTGTCCTACCAGTTCTGCTGACTTGGACTCCACAGCACGCTGAAAACCTATCGAGAGCCAAACGACCAGCTGTGAACCACCAGGCCCAGAGACCCCCAGAACCCGCATGTCCGGTTTTATCCCAACCTGGGTGCCGAGCTCCACCCTCACATCCCAGCGTGCTTCTCCTTGGCATTGATGGGATTAGTAGTTCCAGTATCTGGAGTAGGGGCACAGTCCATGAAACCTGTACCTGTTACAGGCTCAGAGATGTATCACACAGCCTTAGACCCAACTCTGCAAAAGGTGAGACTTTTCATTAGACACAAGAGATCAATCTCTCTGGCTACTTTTAAATCTTGGGGGGAAATGGCAGAGCTGGTGTGAACATAGGCAGTGTGTTCATTGCTATTAAAAGCTATCCTTGCAGTGTGGTAAGTTTTGATGAAGGATACCGTGTGATAAACATTCCCACTTTTCTTCAAATATTGACAGTTGGCTGATGTGAAAGTAAAATGTTTCCCACAAATACATAGCCTGGATTTGCATCTTAGTATATGTGTTGTGATATTTATATCCTGTCAGTAGAAGATCTTGCACAGGTTGAACACTGTTTCTGACCACCCAGAAATTACCATTTGAAACTGTCATTTTAAAAAGTCAAAATCAAAATGCCACCGCTATCCAGGCCTGTTTGATCTATTGGAAATGTGGAGGAAGTTGAAGGTGCTCACTGAATTTTTTCAATGATTTTTTATGAAAAAACTGGCATTTTTTTTCCAGTGGTGCACTAATTCTTTTTTTAAATAGGCCAGTTTGGTATAATTTAGATGGAAAACAACACACCTTTGCATACAAAACCAGATTTCTCTGTGCTTGGTGTTTCAACAAACATTCATCGAATCAAAAAATACTTGAGTTTCATGATCTGATGGCATTTTGTCACTGGGAAACAGATGGGAGGCCTCTCTTGTAGAATTTGTTATCAGGTCCATTTTAATACAAATACATAACAAATCAAGTAATATCAGGTAGTCCGCGTGACTGGCGGAGGAGTGTGGGGTGGACTCATCTTTCATGGTCAAAGAATGGTTTTCTGAAGATGGGTCATTGGAGCTGAGACCGGAATGTTGATGTTAGCCAGGCTTGCTGAGCTCCATTTCAGGCTGAGGGATACAGGTTCAAGCCAGGAGGCTGGACTGAGCTTGATGATTCCCATAAGAGAAGCAAACTCCACATGAAATTAGAGGGGAGAGCAGCCTGATGTGAGGTTGGGTAGGCCCAGGCCAGGGAAGACCCTCTAGAAATCTCTCAACATTTTACCATGTAGACCATACATCGGCACCTAAGGAGAATTTGTGGAGCCTTAGTTTCTGTAGTTGGTATGGAAATACATCAGTATGTACAACTGCTTTCCCACACCCCCACCTTTCCTGACTGGCCCTGCCTACCTTATGTCTGTCCAGTCACAGCCCTTCAGGCCTTTGGCTCCCCGTGCCCCCAGGCTGACATCTCATTTGACCCTCTCCTGCCTGGGTGGATGGACCCTACAACCCCAGGGTTTCTTTCTGCTCTGAATACATTCATCCCTCTGAGACCCCAGAACTGAGACAATTCTAGTATTCTGAGGAGGACAGTGGAAGGATATATATTAGGGTAAGTGTTACAGAGTTTGTGGAAGCCGAGTCTGTTGCTACCCTGGAGTCCTGGGTGAAGCTGCCCCTGCCCTGGGACTCAGACCATAGTCTGAGTCATTCTCCCTCCAAGACCATCCATTGCCTGCAGCCGAGCTTGCCCACCTCAGCATTATGTAAAGCAGCCTGCTCTTGGCCTTGATCTGATTTTCTCTGGGGACTTCAGTGTGGCCTGACTGCTGCCACTGTTCATACCACAGAACTCAGATGGGAAACTCCTGCGCTGAAGTTGCCGCCCGGAGCGTCTGCCCCCACATACCATTTGCAGCATTTGCAGATGTGCTGCTTTTCTGGAAGCCGTTTCTTAAGACTGCACCATGTATTCTTCTCCTGGGGTCTTCTGCAATGCAGGGGTCCAAGGGTCACTGCCCAGCTTGTTCTTTTGGGTTCCACTCCACAACCCACAGGTTTGCGGTAGGGTGAGGTGCTGGCCACCGGCCACGGCTCTAGGCACCGGCTGGGAGATAGTGGGAGGAGGTCCCCTGGTCTGCCCCAGCTCTTAGTGTGTATTCTTTGATTTATTGAGTTTCTTGAGGGTCTGTGTTTAGGGTGGTAGAGGAAGATAAGAGATTCCAGAAATTCTTGATGCTTTCTTCCAGACAGCTGGCTAAATTCCCTTCTTCTTTCTCCCCCATTAAGGGAGGTGATGGATAGAGGCAAACATTGAGCTCAGCTTGATTCTGTAAGTGATCACTCTGTGTTGGTTATTCAGTCTTGAGGGATTGATCAAAAGATGACTGGCCCATTAATTTCCATAGTGGTAATATGATCACGGAAATTGCAATGCTGTCATTCATTTAGCCCAGGTATTGCCCAGTCCATTTAGAATTTAATAATTGGGTTAAAGGTTTTATATGGATCCTGATATGGGCTTGGAGTTCCACTGATAGTGTCCCTGCTACTCAGAAAGGTGATTGTCCCCTTGACCTTAAAAGCAATGCTTGGATATTTGGTTAATGACAGTTTCAAGGGTCTGCCAGCTCTGTATCTGGGATTATTTGAAAGGTCTAGGCCAGTGGTTCCCAAGACCAGCAGTTTTAGGCTCACCTGGGAATTGGTGAGAAATGCAGAGTCTTGGCCTTCTCCAGATCTGTTAAGCTGGATGCTCTGGGGGTGGGTGAGTGACTTGTATTCTAACAAGCCTATCCAGACCTGCTAGGTGGCCTTGCAGCCTGGCTTTTTTTGGCCTCAGGATTTTGCAGACTTGTGTGCAAGTTGTTACTTTTAAAATGATTCTGTTGGCCTGGGAAAGGCCTCTGGAAAGCCTCCTTTGGTGTGTGCTGGTTTGAACATAGCATAAGATCTGGTGCGGTGGGCTTGGGATTGAAGTGGAAGTTTGCACTAAAGGGCCATGGGGGCCTCTCACTGGTGGTGGTGCAACAGGATAGGACACAGCAGCTCTTCAGTGCAAGTTTGATCCCCACCCCTGAGGTGATCTATATGGCGCTGCAGACCTCTCCTGACCCGCCTGCTGTTCCCCTTAGCAGTGTACTTTGTCCATCTGCCTGTTTTGCTTCCCACTCTGTCTGTGGTGAAGCCTCTCACAGAGAGGCACCTCTGGATTGTACCCCAGTTCTGTATGAATAAATAAATCTTTAAAAAAAAAAAGGCTATTGGGAAACCTAAGTTGAGAACAATGGACAATGGGTACAGGTGGCATTTGCATGAACCTGGCTAATAACTTGGTGACAGCCTTCACCTGTACAGAAAGACCACCCATTGTCATCTGGCTTTGGCAGCTACCTTTTTTTTTTTTTTTTAAAGATTTATTTATTTGGGCATACAGAACTGGGGCACAGGCCAGAGGCTCAGGGGCGGTGAGAGGCTTCACCAGAGACAGAGTGGGGAACAGAACAGGCAGATCAACGAAGTACACTGCTGAGGGGAGCAGCGGGCGGGTCAGGAGAGGTCTGCCACGCCATGTGGCCTCCTCCAGGGCAGGCGGGAATCGAACTCATGCAGAAGCGGCTTTAGATTCTCAGTGCTGTGCTTTAACCCGCTGCGCCACCAGGGAGGGCCTGGCAGCTACCTTTTTAAGAAAACTGCTGTTCTTTGGTTCAGTGTATGTTTGCTTATAAGTCTCAGCTATTGTTTCCTTTTCTATTTGGGGCATGTGTTAACAGAGACAGATTTTAAATCATTTCACCTAGTTGTAGTCAGGCTTACCAGCCTGATACTGAGTTAACTGTTACTGAAGTGCTGCCTCTCTGGAGCGCAGGAAATAGCCATGTGCTTTAAGAACTAAGGGTGTGTGTCTGGGGTGTGAGGGAAGGTCGCTGAAGCCAAGACCCTGGATCTTCCTGGCAGAAGAGAGGCTTTTGAAATACCCTACTGTAAACCCGTTTAGCAACAGGTTGCTTATGTTGAAATGTGAAGGTGGACTTCAGGGCTCGCCCAGCTGAAGTGGGGGTAAACTGGGGTGAAGGCAGATAAGACGCTGGGCCACTTCGTCCTGAATTACGTGCCAGGTCCCTGCATAAGGGAAAGAGGCAGGTGGCTCAGAGCTGATGGGAATGTGGGTATCGAGAGCCTCTAGAGAGGGGAAGTTGACCTGGCTCAGCATCAGAACAGGTACCGTGCAGCAGTAGGGCCTGAGTAGGGGAAGGAGAGGGTCCTCAAGACTGTGCGCTGAGGGCTAGTAACGTGTGCGCTTTTCTCTGTGCCGTTTACTCAGTGTTTGTCTGACTTGCTGAGTGGCAGCCAAGACACGCTAAATTCTCTTGGCTTTCCTCTGAATTTAGTTTGGTTGTCTGTTCTCTTCCTTAACAATTCCCTAAAGAATTTCTCTTGATTTCAGAGGGGGCCAGGGAGAAGGGGCTTTCTCAGAAATGAAGCCAGACCTTTTTTATTCCTCCCTGACCCTTTCCCCCAAAGCCTGGGGCCTTTCTTCTGCCTCTGACGCATACCCCCTGCCCTCTGTTAGACTTGGCTGCTCCAGTTTCCATCTCGAGATGGATGTTTCTTTACTTTTCTTTCTTTTTAATTAAGAGATTAGTTTTTCATCTAAGCCATTGGCCAGTATTTGCCAGAAGATCCAAGGCAGAGCTGCCAAAGCACTGGGGTGTGACAAGCTGTGGGGCCCCCTGTCTCGCAGGCTGCACAGAACTCAGGCTGCCACCTCCACAGTGTCACTGTGTCATGTAGCCTGCACACAGAGCCCCACACATGCCTGCTATGGACATCCACCCAGTGGCTCGGCCCTGCTTCTCATCTCCTGCTCCTCTTTTTACCTACATCTGCTTTTTTTTTTTTTTTTTTAAAGATTTATTTATCCATACCAGAGGTGCAGGAGCGGTGAGAAGATTCACCAGAGACAGAGTAGGGAGCAGAATAGGCAGATGGACGAAGTACACTGCTGAGGGGAGCAG
>NW_004567125.1:13204731-13248104 GCF_000260355.1 Condylura cristata | reverse complement strand
GAGTTGGTCAGTCTCAGTAGGTCATGGAGTTCAGATTGGTTTGGGATCCCCTCTCTGGCTGAGGAGAGCTCTCCCCATATGGAATTACCTTTCAGTGATGCTTGCACCTGTTTGTCTCATTTTGAGACCTTTTCTCAAAGGGCCCTCCAGTTTCTACTTCCCGTTGGGAGTTCTGTCGCCTTGGAAAAGTTTCCTGTAACCTTACAAGGCTTGTACACTATTCAGCAGGGGCTCTCGGAAATGAGAATGATCCTTTTACCTGAAATGACCTCGCAGTTGATCAAAAGAGAACATAAAATTGGGCCTGTTTTGGCGAGGGGGCCAGTCTTCCCTTACCCTTGGTCTGGGCTCGCAGGGCCGAGGCAGTGTCTTGCCAGCAGCCCTTGGCTGTCCTTGGGGGTTTGGGCTGGAGAGACACGGAGAGGAGGGGGGAGGGGGATATTAATGTTTTGAAGAAGTCTGACTTTTTTTATCCTAGAAGAGGTGTTTAAAATCATTCAGTCCCGAACAAGTGAGTTGTGTTGGAACTAGACTGACAAGCTGGCGCGAGCTTGGAGGATTTGGCCAGCGGGTCGTTTGGGTGTGGCACCCTATTGATGTGGAGCCTTGTCTGGGCTGGAATTGCTCATGCTTGGTGAGAGAGGAAGTGCCCGAGATGGTGCTGCCTGAACACGGGTGTGCCTAGTGGGTCTGTGATCATTGTAACATGTGCTTCCTCTCGGTCGATGTGAGGAGGTGGGAGGGAAGGTGATAAGGACTTGGTGTGTGCCTGGCATGCAGTGGGTGTTCAGTAAATGATAGCTGACATTGAGAATAATGTATTGACAGTTACTAATGTTAGTACCATTGCTACTTTTCTCCACAGCATGAAGTAGGTAACCTATCTTTATTGTCACCCAAAGTCTGGTTATTCGTTCTTGTAGCAGTACCTCACCCTCTGTCCATTAACCGCCAATGTGCATGCATCTCCCTGCGAGGCTGACTCCTAGGCGTTTGGAACCATTGTTGCTTTCCTGGGTATCCCACCAACTTCAGCGCCTAGTACAGTGCCTGGCGCACAGAACAGGCCACAAATGTACGTGTTGAACAAATAAACTGCTTTCCCTAGCTCTTACTTTTAAAATTTGTTTTTATTTGACTTATTTTCTCCCCAGGCTCATTGTATACTTCCTGTGGGCTTGGGTACCAATCTTCAAGCTGCCCACTTCCCACATTATTTGCCGTTTTCTTGTCTTCACTCATGGCACGTCTGGTCTGGAAGTGCCATCTCTCATTACCACGCCCATCCTCTCCTCCCTTCCTGTGTGTGCTCTCCGCCAGGATGCCTTCCCAGCACAGCCCCATTTCAAGATAGTCCACGTGGTTCTTGTATGATCCCCTGTGTGCCAGTTTTATCTGCTGACTGGCTTATCACTTATTTACCTGCTTAGTGAAGGTCCTAGACCAAACCAGGCTCATAAAATTAGTCCTAAATAAAAAGCAAGTCCTTGGCAGAATAATTGAATCAACGAGACTATTGGACCAAAGGTGCAAATGACAAAAGGATGTCTTTGCTAATGGAACAGTCTTCAGAGTTGGTGTGTGAATGGGATAAGGAGACCGTCGCCAGCATCTCAGTAAAGTGTCTTGCTAAGATCTTTCTGTTCTTTCCTTCCCAATTCCCGGCCTCCGTTTGTCCACCACCACTTCTGAACATGTCCTCTAGAGTCCCAGTGCACCTGTGATACATGAATCGATGGTCTTCACTTGTCAATGTCCTTGTGGCAGAATTTAGGGGTGATGGGACCATGATCGTTAAACTCAGGAGCGTGGGAAGGGCCGAGTGCCTAGGGAACACGCCAGCATGCGTGCAGCCTGGTCTGCAGCTGCAGGAAGGGGCAGAGTGAAGACTGGCCCAGGTGAGGGGAGAGGGCAGTGGCACTCAGCAGGTGCTGCTGGGAGATGGGAGCAGGAAGGAGGTGCTGGAGGGAGCGTCCATCACCTGAGCTGTGGGGGGCAGCTATACTAGAAGTTATGTGCTGTGAAACATGCTGGGACAAAAATGTACTACAAGAGATAAATATTAAGTACCTGTAAATCTGATAGTCTGACAAAGGGAGCGCTCTGGTAGTTGGGCCGGCAGGTCCTTCTGGAGTGGGTGGATCAGAGCAGCATGGGGGTGCGGGGCCCACAGATTTTGGCTTTTTCCTGTTTCACACCAATCCTTCTGCTGGTTCGGCCGTAGCTTCCATCTACCATCTGTGAGTACATGAGAAATCGTGAGGAGTGGTGAGACAAGCTAATGGGTCCTTCTCCTGTCACCATGCAAGGCCACATAGTGTGTGGATGGGTGCCAGCAAGTGTGCAAAACATGTATTGGAGGGCAGAGTCCACATCTTTGAGTAATAATTAGCTGCTCATGACATTGTCCTTGGCGCTGACTAATAGTCATGAGCTACCTCACAGGGACTCTCTGCAGTGCCTTCACACAGACCACACACAGACAAGCCTGAAAGGTGGTGTTTTGACTAAGTACAAGTGGAAACGAAGGAGAAAGTCCTGCAAGGTTTGCGTTGCATGGTTTGATTGCAGGATAGTGCCACCTTCTTGGGGTGTCCTGGTGCCCGGGAAGGTGTGCTGGACAGGACAGGATGCGAGTCGCCAGGTTTCTGGTGTCACTGGGTCTTCTTGGGACTTTGCTGGTCTGAGTCTCTGACACGGACAAGTGGATGGGGCCGGTTCTTAACAAACATGCCCCAAGAACTGAGCAAAGTGCTTTGCAGTGAGAATCCTGTGGAGAAAGGGCCCTGGGCCAGCAATGCAGTGTAGGCTGCCCCTTCAGGCTCAGCAGAGAGGAGGTGGCATGTTTGGGGCCACTCAGACCTAGGCTGAATCTGCTGAGTTGCCTCATCTCCCCGTGCTGCCCACCAGAGTGTCTCTTCTCCGAGAGGCAGTGGGGAAGCTGGCCTGTGCCAGGCAGGTGCAGGGCTGAGCCCCCATGTCATTCGTCCTCAGGTTAACTTACCCCCAGCACTGTTCTTCAGGCTCTGATGGGGAGAGCACCCCAGTCCCTGCAGGGTAAGGGGAGGTCTCCCTAGAGGGAGCTGGCCCTCACCACATCTGCTCACTGGGGGCGAGTGGGGGCTGCATGGGGGGTGGCTTGCTGAACCTTATGAGGGTACTGGTGACTTCTGCTGGGAGGTTGTTGACCTGGGGGACTCTGACAGGATGGGTGAGCACCAGGCTGCTGGTGAGAACAGCCCCTTAGGGTGCTCATTCAGGAGAGGGGGGAGGGAGTGGGGAAGAGATTGACAATTTAATTACAGACAGAGTTGTCAGGTCTGTAATCTTCCCTGCTGGTCCTCATTTCCCTTCTTCAGTCATCTGCATATGAATGGGGTGCTGAGACTCCTGGGGTCTGAGCTCTGTGATGCTCCTGTCAGTCTCCCCTTTGTGCTGTTACTCCTATGAGCAGAGGGCAGGACCACAGTCACTGCAAGGTGACTGTAGTGGCAAGGGAAGCAGATCTAGGTGGATTAAATGAAAACCTCCCCCTCCCCCTACCAAAGAAACCTGAAGATGGTGGGAGCACCTAGTGGATGCCATCAGGCCTGCTTGAGAGGCTGGTCCTCAGGACGCCTGAGACTGAGTCCTGTTTCTTTCCCTCGGCTTTGGAAATGGGCTGCCTCTGCTTGTATTCACCCGCAGAGTATGCAGCGAAGCTGCAGGTGATTCTGTTGGCCTTTGACTCAGATTTGATTCACTCCTTACTTTGATTACATATTTATTACTTATTCCCTCTGTCATGTTCTTTGCCAGCTCAGGGATCAAGTGCAGCTCAGACTCAACCAGCACCTGCCAGGAGAACAGGAGTACTGGGCTCCCTCAGACTTTCTGGTCCAGTATACATCACTTCCTCCCGTTTAAACGGCGTCCCAAATGGGTATTGATTCGTGTAGGACTGCAGGGCTTGGGGCCTCGCTTTCCCAGCCAGGTGGTAAGACCAGGGTCCTGTTTTAAAGGTAACAGCCCATTCCACATCTTTGAATGGATTGATTAGATAGGGCCAAGAGATCCTGATCTTCCTTATAGCTTCTCCCTTACTGTTCGCCCTGCCTCCTCAGACTGGCTAGGTCCCACCCCCTTGCCTCGAAGGGGTATGCATAGGACTTGGCTAGCTCCCCTCACCTTACCACAAATCCTGCTTTAAAAGGTTAACTTGATCATTAAACCTCCCAGTCTGCTTCTGGAACTCCATGAAAATTGAAGCAGAAGAGACTGGATGGAGATGTTACTCACCTAGCAATCTGACAAAGACATCCCTTCATGGGTGGGAGAAAGGATTACTCTGCTCATGGACTTTCTGCTGTTGACATGTACCAGCTTGCTTTATTTAATCCCTGGGACCTTTGCAAGGACCAGCAGGTAGTGGGACAGTGGTGAGGACGAGCAGCAGACAACTGGCGAATTGGCTGGTCTGGGTCCCTGAGCCTCCCATGGTGGTGTCAGCCCTCTCTGGGGGAGCTGCTGTTCTGGAAGGAGCTTTGAGTAGTTTCTGTGCTTTCTCGGGATCAGAAGCATCCAGGAGACTGGAACTTCTTGGATTGGTCTGGAAATCAGAACACAATGGCCTCTACTGTATGTGCAACTCGCACACAGCCTCCCACTTTCCTACGCCAGCGTGAGTGCTGATGAGCCACCAGCCCCAAAGGTAACCCACAGGCACTCCTGTACGTGGATGCAGTGGGACCAACCGGTTTTAGCAGTGGAGTATTTGGACTCAAGGACAATTGCATTAGGCTGGCCTAATTGTCTGCTTTGCCATTTGAAATGAAAATTTTTGAACTCTGTATACAAATGCAAATTAAGTTGGCTGCAAAGGACGGCTTGGCCCTAAAGTCCAAGGCAGAGGTGAGGCACTGGGCTCTGTAGGAGGGGGCATAGGAGGAGGCAGCCAAGGAGGAGGCAGCCACTGTTGCCTTCAGGAGCCACGTGCCTGGAGGAGTGGCACTGGGCAGTGTCCACGCGAGCTCTGGGAGTGCCCATTGCACTTTCTCACCAGCTTGGGAAATGTACTAGTTTCCTGCCACCCCCTTCCAGTGCTGCCTTCTCCAAAAGCTGGGGTGCCCCAGAAGCAGTGGGATGTAGCTGGCGTTAGTAGAGACGGCCTCCAGAACAAGGGCGGGGAGAAGCCCACTTGCACTCTTGTGATAGATTCATAACAGCACATGTCAAAGGACACAGACACACTGGGGGTATAGGGGAGAGTTGAAGAGTCCTCTCTGGCCTGTGGGATGGCTGAGAAACTGAGATTTTTAACTTGGAGAGAGCAAGCTTGGTCTTTGTGTTTTAAATCTAAAAGACTGATACAGGATCCATGTGCGGTCCCAGAGATGTATATTGGAGTCACTGAACTCTTGGGTGGAGACTTCAGGGAGAGATACTGTTTAATATAGGGAAGAATGAGTTTCATTTTGGGGGTAGTGTCATTTTATTCAGGCTTTTTTTTTTTTGATCATCAAAGTGATATATATTCATTATAGAGCACTTGAAGAGAAAAGTATCCAAAAAGCCATGAAACACCTTTAATACTGCTATTTAGAAGCAGCTACTGCTGGCATTTGGCATATTCTACTATTTGTATAGTTTATTTTTCTCTATAAAGTTGAAACCATAATGTTGAAACAATATTGGATCTCACTTTTTATATAAGATTGCAGATATTTAAACTTATATTTAATAATCCATGGTAAATGTATTTTAATGATTTACTGACAGTCTATCCTAAAGATAAGTGATTTTATTTAACATTTCCTCTAAATCATTATGCGTAAACCTATTCGTGTGTTTCAGATTATTTCCTTGGTCTAGGGTCCTAGAAATGAGTATTTCAGATCAAAGTGTATGAGCAGTTTTTAAATTGTTGATGCTTAACTGCTTTATGGTTTTACAGAAATATTAGTACAGTTTACATGTGGTAGAAGTTAAGATACTTTTGTTCCAGATGCCCAGAGAATTTAACCATGACTGCCTTGAATAAAGAAGAAATTGGGTTATATAACTAGGAAAATGTGGACTAGATTCAAGCTTCAAGTGTGCCAGGGTACCGGACTCAGCTCATGCCCACAGGACAAGGTCACCATCAGCAAGAATTTATCGACTACCTCAGGGCCACTGTCGGTGTCATGTACAAGTGTGTGTGTGTGTGGTGAGTGTGTGTTGAGCCTTGGCTCGGGAGCAGTATCTTCATGACCCACACTGCAGCCTCCACCCAGAGGACCAGAGAGGTTATCACTGACACCTGCCCATTTCTTTGATCCCTGCCCATTTCTGATCAGGTTTTCTTGATATGAAAACCATGTTTTTCCTGCGAGAGTGTTTTTACTAGACAAAGGACTTAGGCTCTCTGGGGATGTCCATGGTTCACCTATGTCTGTGTGCACCCACCTTTCTCTCCATTCGTCTCTGCAGTGTCATGAGGGGGCCTGGATTTGGATGTAGATCTGGATGCTGATCAGGTTCTACCACTGGACCTTCCCAGTGCAGTGACTGAGGCAGGGCTGGATCATTACAAGGGGGGGTGGTGTCTTCCCTTGGAGCACATCCTCCAAAGTGTCTGCTTCTCAGCAATTTATTGAGGTGAGATGTCAGTGTTGAAGACCTTGAAGGAAATTAACAGTCATTTGTCACTTGACCATAGGCGTCTGTTCTAAGAAACACCCAGTTAAGTGATTTCGTCAGGCCTGGACGGCAGATGCAGCCTAGGGGGGGCCGCCCTCTCTTACGCTGCCCACTGGTGATGTATCCTTGAATGAAGTAGGACAGCAGTGTGCAAGTCAGAGAGGAGCCCCCAAAGAGGGTGGACAAAGGGTGGTATATATCTCTCCCTTTCCAGTTGATTTACAGACATAGCCCCCAGGGTCACACACCATGACTTGAGAGCCAGACTTTAGTATTTCCGAACATCTCCTCATTATTTAAGGGGGCAGTTTAAGGCCAACTCTGCTCCTCTTAGAAGGTTGTGGGTGTCAGATGAAAGAAAGCCTCACATAACAGCACTGCACACGTGTAGGCTGATGTTTCAAGGATTGGGCAGACAGGTTATAAATGCGTGCCCTCCCTGTTTCTGAAAGGGGTGATCTCACCCCAGTCAACAGGGCCCATAGGAACTGGTGTTTTCTTCAGCAGGAAGCCCAGAGAGAATTTGATAGGATATTCAAGAGCCACTGAGTGTCATCACCGCAAAGAACATGCCATAAATGTGGGTTATCCTCACCTCCCTTGCCACCCAGGCAGCCTCTGCCAGCCTGGACTCCCACAGCACTGGCCTGACTGTTGTCCACTGTATTCTCCTCTTCTGCCCAAGTGTTGCTCTGCATGGACCAGCTTCCTTGCTTCCACCCCACATGTGGTTTGCATGCAGCTGCAAGGACACGCAGCAACTGGCTTCAGCAGTTTCTCCATCTCTCCTTTCTTCCCCTGCCTTCTCTTTTGCTTTATGTTGGACTTCTTCACTTCCACCTTGCTCTCTCTGGCCTTTATACCTTCCCACATACAGCGAGGTGTCTGCAACCCCCAACTCCAAAGCTTTAATTCATTGTTCAGATTTCCAGTTACTTGTCTCTTCTTCTAACTTCTGCCCATCTTTTGGTTGGAGACAGAATCACTCAGCACTGATGGTGGAAAGTGAAAAAGGCGAGTGTGTATTCTGTTCCTCTGGGCAGGGGGTGCTTGGGTATACAACACTGCAGTGGGTACTGGAGTGTTGTGATCACTTAGCACAGTTCACAGCAACAGCTAAGAGGAGCTGCCTCTGTCCCCCTGGCCCTTTGGCATCACCCCAAGCATATTCTGGGTCTGTGCCACTGGCCTCAGGCCGTGGAAACTCAACTCTTGATCGGTGCAGCTGTGCCAGCAGTTTGTGGTTTTCCAAAGGGGGTGAAACAGACGCATGTCGTCAAACGCAGTCTTAATTCAGAGAAATCATTATGGATCTGAATTGCGAGTTTGGTGTGGCTACAATTATCTAGAGCTATATGTGCACACGTGTGGCTGTGCCTGTGTGGGATGTGAATGGGTGGTGATTGGTTTGCAGGGCAGGGCTGGGAGCTTTGAGAAGTGCTAAACTTGCTCCTAGATTTTTGCTGGAGTGGGTGAGGAGCCATCTGGGATTTTTCTGCATCCAAATGTTTATGAGGCAGCGGACACGAGGCGTCAGGCTGCTTTGTCATGCTTCATTCAGCACAGATTTATTGCAGAAATCACAGTGCTCATCAGTTGGTTGGAGAGATGAAATGGAACTGACACTTTGCTCCTCAGTGGATTAGAAGGAAAAGATACCCTTCGATCTGCATACAGGAAGTTGGCTCCTAGCGATTATCCATGCATTTACTGAGCAAATATTGACTGATATGCGTGAGGCTTGCTTAGGCCTGAATACACATGACCTCATTTCCTTTCACAATTCCAGAATTGGTTTGAGTGTTATTCTAGGAGTTTTGAAGAAGTAACATTTATTTTAAACCCAGTGGCTGTTTATCTAATGGGGACCTTGTGCCATTTGCTCACAGGATGAACCTGCTGCTTCCTCACCTGTCACATCACTGTTTTTCCTTCAGTAGAAAGTTATTGAAAGAAACCAAGATACTTCTTGAAAATGGGGTTGCAAGCAGGACGGTTCCCTGCCTTTATAACCCTCTGACATTGCCACACTCTTGTTCTTGCCTGTTGTACCAGGATAACATAATGGCCACTCCAGCAGCATTCTGGTGTTGCTGTTGCATCTTTTTATTATGGAAGACTGTGGAAGTGTGTGGAAAGGGTGATTGGCACAGAATTACAGGTTAGGGCTTGTAGCTGTCTTGCTGTAGGCCAACCCTGTAATCGCTTTCTCCAGTATATGAGCCTCTCTGCAAAAGTCTGGATTCGGGCACTCACCTTCTTGAGTGTTACATGCTGCGTCTGGGGTCTTCTGTGACTCTTCATTTCTGATCTTCAAATATCTTCTGCATACTCTTCAAAAGGCTTCTTTTCTCTTGCATTTGAAGAGGGCCATTTGACTTGTATTCGCTCCCCTATAGTGTTAACCAGAAATCCTGGAGTCAAATTAGCTCACCAATTTGGCCACTTGATCTCAGGAGAGCTTATGTGAGGGGCCCAAGGATCATCTATTTGTGTGTTTAAAGGCAAAGCAGTGGCACACAGCCTTTTGGGAATGTTACATAAGTAACTGGAAAGCACTGAGAGACAGGGAAAAAAAAGCAGCAGTGCTGAGCCAAGCGGGTGGAATAGCATAAAGAGACTTTTCACAAGGAGCTTTGGAAAGGGATGTGGACTGAGGCATTTTAAACATTTTTCCTTTCATATAAAACTCCACAAAATTTCATATTCTTCTCATTCATAATTTTTAGGAAATTTTTGCCTGTGGCTTGAATAAGTTTTAAGAGGAGGGTGTATTAATGTCCTCTGAGCTGCAGAGTGACCTCCCAAGGCAAAACTCTGAAGATGGGGTGCCTTAAAAAGAAATTAACTTTCTTATAATTCTTGGAGGCCAGAAGTCATGGTTTAAGATGCTGTCAGGTGGCCTCTGGAGAGGCCTCTTTTCCTGGCTTGTAGCCAGCATCCTTCTCACTGTGCACAGGGCCTCTCCTTGGTGCTCTCTCTCCTGTTTTCCTCTTCTCATAAAAGCCCAACCCTGTTGGATTCAACTCCATCTTTATGACCCCCTTTAATCTTAATCACCTCCCTCTGGTCCTTTACCCAAATACAGTCACATTGGAGTTAGGGCTGTGACATTTGAATTTGAGAGGACACGCTTCAGTCTGTAATAGATGGGAAGACCTTGTAGCTTAGGTAGGGCCCTCCCCCAGCTGTTATAGTTTACTGGAACACAGCCATGCCTACTCATTCACAGATGGTCCATGACAGCTTTTGCACCGCAAGGGCAGGAGTGAGTGATTCTTAAAGTCTCTGTCTTGCAGAGCTTGAGATGTGTGCTATCTAAGCCTTGTATAGAAGAGATTTTCCCCCCCTTTGAAATCGACTGGGTCTTGTTCTAAAAGGAATAGGGTGTGGTCAGGTTTCATAACAGCGATTGGTTATGGATATGCAGTAGTCATTTGTTTGCAAGTTGAATAGGAAAAGAGCATGACAATTACCCATTGTCAAGGGGTAAGTCAGTGTGAGGTCTATATATTTTGGGTTACCATACCAGAAAAGGCAGGGTGGTCAGAAGACCTTGTTGTGTGACCACAGGCAATTCACATGACATTTCTGAGCCTTGGAGGCAAGGTGCGTTCTTCTATCATGACTGCTGGGAGACGTGGAATAAAGCTATGAGAGCATCTTTACAGATTGGGGGCGGGGTATAAATAGAAGGGATTAACTTGGTGGCTATTTGTGCTATTGCAGCTGCTCAGATACGTGCCTTGTGAAACTACCCTATTATTTAAAGATGGGGAAATACTTGGGTGGTGGTAATGTGCTGCTCTGGGAAAGGCAGTTACCAGTAGGATTTTTATCACATAATTAGAGGGTTTGTTGGCTGTATGGGGGGAGAGAGCTGCATGTGCCGCTACCTTGTGTTAGCAAGGACCAGGGATTCCGAACCTTTCCCCTGCCGCTGTCCCAGCACCATGTCCCTCCCTGCTCCCTTCCCTTGTGTGGGGCTGGCTGTGCCAGCTGAAAGTATACGAAGATCTAGACGTACTGCCAGTGTCATGTGGCCTTGCTAAGTCTCCATTTACCTACTGGCCACTGCTCTGCACAGCAGGTGCTGGTGTAAGTGGACTGAGGACACTTGGCAACCGGAGAGCCGAGTGGGAACTAGAGGGGGATCTCACCCAGGAGAGACCAGCGGACTGTTCAGGCTGCTGCTTGGTTGACTTGTTTATACCTTTATCTCACCATGCTGTCACTGTCTTCTCATTTCCAGAGTGGCAGTCTTGTGGACTTTACACAGTTGTGGTAAGAAGCGACTGTAGATTAGGTGCTAAGTGAAATATTTGAAATACATGGAGCAAATGCTCATTCAGTAACAGTGCTTTCTGTTCTTTGTCATTTTCTAATTACAGTCGACCCTTGAACAACATGGTTTTGAATTGCATGGAGTCACTTAGATGTGGGTTTTTGTGGGTAAATATACTGACCCATGCAGTCAAAAATATTGTAAATAGTGTCTCTTAGGCTTTTCTTAATATTTTCTTTCCTCTAGTTTAATTGAACAGTGTATAATGCATACAGGAAACGTGTGCATTGTTTTGTCAGTAGGTGTTGTCTGTAAAGCTTCAAGTCAACAAGCTATTAGGTGTTGAATTTTGGGAGAGCTTTACTGTGCTGGGGGTAGTCAGCATCCCTAACCTCTGTGCTGTTTGGGAGGTCAATGGTAATTTTTACTCATTAAGTCCATGTCATTGGCATTGCCAGTGAGTAAGGGTAGGAGATACAGATGTGTAGGCTCTGCTGTTGACTTCTGCTGGCTGCGGAGGATGAGGTTTGGTTTCACATGTACCCAGCCAGTATGCCCCACTCACCCTGAGCCCAGAGATGCCCCTGTGCCCCAGCCTCCTGTCCAAACCCCATTGTCTTACATGACTCGCTCGGGCTCCATCACCTTCTGCCTGCAGCATTTCACTTTCTCAGAAGCCTGGGCACTTACACAGTAAGTTAACTTTGGATCGTATTCCACCAGGGTTTTCATCCTTATTTTTGGTGGCCTGCAGAGGAGAGCTGTGTCTTACTCATCTTTAATTCTCCATTTTTTAAAAAATTTATTTATTTAGCATACAGAACTGGGTAGAGACCAGCGGTGCAGGGGCGGTGAGAGGATTCACCAGAGACAGAGCAGGGAGCAGAACAGGCAGCCTGATGAAGTACGCTACTGAGGGGAGCACTGGGCAGGTCAGGAAAGGTCTGTTGCACCATGAGGGTCACCTCCCCTAGCGGGGCTCGACTCATGCTGAAGTGGCTTTAGCTTCTTAGTGCTGTGCTTTAACCTGCTGCGCCACCAGGGAGGGCACTAATTCTCGCAGTTTAACTGTAGTGTGTGGCATAAACATATGCTCAACACATACTGAATTGGATGAACTCTAATTCCATCTAAGAATCATTTATCAGGCATCTACTTGAGCATCTCTCACCTGCTGATGTTTTCCAGTAGGTAATTGTGGGGGCTATCTTGCCCAGCAGAGGATGAATAGCAGCTTCCCTGACCTTAACGCATAGTATGCTGGAGGCCCTCTCCAGGATGCCAGATGTCCCATGAAGGGCAAAATCACCCTGTCCAGAACCTCTGATTGTTGTAGATCCTGCATGAATCTTAACTTGTCAGTTAAGTTGTAAATAACTGGGGAAGACTTTTCAGAACTGCCACTTGCCTGTGGATAGCCATGGAGTACATATCTACTACACATTTATTTCATCTGCTCTGCTCTTTTTCCTGGTTCTGTCACCTTTGGCTGAGCCTGGGGAGCGTGGAAAATCCCAGGATGTGTTCATCATCTGCAATTAGCATGTATTAAGTAAAAGCTTCCAATTTCCTGGTTTTCAGTTTGCTTTCCTTGCTGCTTCTCAGTTGTAGAGACTTTGCTTTCAGAACGATAACACTGCAAGTATCCCTCACTCAGATTCCCTTTGAAAAACGATTGTTGTAGAATAGGCCTATGAGTCACTTTTTTCTGTCTGGAATCTTACTTATGACATTAAAACTCCACAGGGTATCTCCTTGCAATTTTTTTGCAGAAGATGGTCCCTGATTTGCTTAGGAGTGGTTTCTAGAAGCATTTGTTACACCCTTTTGGGGTGGACATCAGTATGGGGCCCAAGTGTACCAGGGATTCTGTTTTACCTGTAAGCTTGCACTGGCGTAAACAAAGGCCTGAGCCTATAAATTATCAGGGTTGAAGTGTGTGTATAAGTGTGCGTATGTGTTTATGTATGTGTATGAGTGTACAGTTATAGGAATATGTAGGTATGTGAGTGTGTTTGTGATTATGTGTGATGGGGGCGTGAGGGTTTGTAATGGGGGTGGTGAGCATCCAGCTCAGTTATGCTGGGGAAAATAGGGAAATGTTATAGGAGGATTCAGTACAAAGATTTCTGGTCATGTACCCCCTAAATGTCAATGGGGCTTGGGTGAGGCAGTTTCTTCTCTCTGGGTCAGGAATGAGTGGAATGATCTTTCCCATCCCTCTGCCTTTGCTCATTCTGTGGGCACTCTGCCTCCAGCCCCCTTCTTTGCACTCAAGGAGAGACTGATGAGGTATGACCTATCTCTTGCCAGCTGCCTTCAACGTTTTTGGAAGGGCTATCGGGAAGCTGGGAACCTGGTATTCTTCTTTAGTCTCCTGAAAATGAAAGCAGAGTGATAGAAAGATTCTGGCTCAACAGAAGAATTTTCTCTCTGTTGGAGTGTTCAGGAAATGAGAACAGCCCAAGAGGGAAGGCCTCACTCATCATTGTTGGTTCTAGCTGAGGCAGATCCCAGCTTGTTGGAGATGGAGGTGTCAGATGGATGTTCTGGGGCCTAAAGTTCTTCCTGACTAAGTTTTTATGAAGTATGCACTTTATAAATTTCCCTAATAACTTGAGATACTTGAGGAGGACAGGGAAAGAAAGTGACTGGCACCACTGTCCGAAAGCCAGCACCTTGGTGGGTGGGTGTTGACTTGAGGGCTGGTAGGGAGGAAATGTCACTGTCGTTACAGTTCTTCAAAGCAGCATCTGCGTGAGGGTGGGCTGAAGCGCAGGAACCAGGGGTTGGTGAGTAGACTGCAAGATCTTTTGACTTGGGGATCCTGACTTGATCTTCATAAGTCAGCGGCTGCCCCAGGACAGGACCCACAGCTCTGCCCTCCTCTCTGGGAGAAGTAAGCAGACAACACCTTCTTATTCCAATCACTTCTGCCCATCTTCTCTGGCTCTGGCTCAGCTGTCATGGATTTGACTGACTAAGAACTGACATTATTGCAGATGGCATGGAGTAAATATTTACCACTGTGCTGGATGCTGGTATGTGGTGGTCACCAGAGAGGGCTGGACCTGCCCTTTTGAAACTCAGTTTGCTTTCTAACCTCCCTGCCCCCAGATCTTCACTGATGCTTGTAGGTTGGGTGCTGCTGCTGCGTACCTGGGGCCGGGATCGGGCACATGTAAACCTTGCCTGGTGCACTACCTCCTCATCTCTACCTCCTTCCGAGTTGTATGTACTTGGTGGTGATGGGGTGGAAGTAAGCTAAGGAAAATGAAACCAGGAGATTTGCGAAACCTTCTACATATTGGTGAATCTGTGTTCTTACCTGAAGCGGGGACTGTTTTCTGATCCCACTGTGAGCGAAAGCCCAGGAAAGGAGGGTGGGTGGGATGGCCATGGAGGTTGACCTCCATGGCTTCTTGCCTGTTTGGATGTTCCTTCTGTCCCACTACTCCCAGACCTCTGTTGCTGCTGGCTAAGTTTTTTCAAAACAACTTTTTTAAATTAAAGTTTTTAAATAAAAATTGTCTATTTAAGGGTCACATGATTTGATGTTCATGTTTACGGTGAAATGATTATTAAGTTCAGGCTAGTTAACATGCCCTCTACTCAAATAGCTATGTCTTGGTGACGAGGCCACCTGAAATAAGCTCTCTTAGCAGATTTCTAGTACTCCATACTGTATTATGAAATGCTGCACCTTAGATCTCAAGACTCTTCATTTTACTAATTGCAGGTTTGACTAACATCTTTGGTCATTATTTCCACCTGACTAAGCATCTCCCCATTTCCCCCAACTCTGCCCCTGGCAATCATTCTACTTTCTGCTTCTATGTATTCATGACTTTTACTAGATATTATAATTTTAAGATTTAGACATACATCTCGTGTGTGTGTGTGTGCATGCATGTGTATTCATATGTGTATGTGTGTGTATGCATATATATATTTGTGAGATCATGTAAATTTCTGTGTTTGACTTCACTTACATAATGTTCTCTAGGTTCATCCTTTTTGAAAGCTGAATGATATTCCATTATATATGCACCTATCTGTACAGGTATATGTGTCTATAAGATGTTCGTATAGATAGTACCACCATTTTCAATTCATCTGTTAATAAACAGGTTGTATCCCTGTCTTGGCTATGAATAATGCTGCAGTGAACGTGGGAGTAGAGGCCCTCTCTTTGAGGTCATGATTGCTTTTTGGGAAATGGGAAAGGGAATTGCTGGGTCATGTGGTAGTCCTGTTAGATTTATGAGGAATCTTCATACTGTTTTTCCCTATTGACTGAACCAATTTTTCTATCAACCAACTGTTTCCACTAATAATTTCTGCCCTCCATCTCCACGCCAGCACTTTAAGCATTCTTTTTAAACAGGTTTTTAACAGTTGTGAAGTGATAATTGACTGTGGTTTTGATTTGCATTTCCTCTATACCTAGTGATGTTTTTCTGTACTTGTTGGCTGTCTGGTCCTTTGCCCATTTTCTCATTAGCTTGTTTTTTACTGTTAACAAATTTATGTATTTTGGACTTTAACCCCTTATTGGATATCTGGTTTGCAAATATTTTGTTCCATCCTGTAGGTTCCTTTTCATTTTGTTGGTTATTTCCTTTGCTCTGCAGATGCCTTTTAGTTTGTGGTCCCACTTGTTTCTTTTTCCTTTTGTTGTCATATCCAAAAAATCATGCCAACACCAGCATCTGGATTTTTTTTCTTTTAATGTTTTCTTCTAGGAGTTTTACAGTTACCGACATTATGTTTAAGTCTTTAGTCCATTTTCAGCTGGTTTCACATATGGGGTAAGGTAAGGCCCCAGTTACATTCTTTTACAAGTGGGTGTCCAGTCTTCTCAGCACCACTTCTTGAAAAGTCTATTTTTCCCCAGTGAGTATTCTTGGTGTTGAAAATTAGTTAACTTTATGTGTTTGGGCTTATTTTTGGTTTCTCTGTCCTGTTCCATTGGTCTGTGGGTCTGCTTTCCTGTCTTTACCACCCTATTTTGATTGCTATAAATTTTTGTTATGGTTGCAATGGGTGCATGTGATGTCTCAGCTTGTTGTTATTTCTCAAGATTGCTTTGGTTCTGCAATGTCTTTGTCTAGCCCAGAACTCTGCAGGGAGTGTTGAGCAGACAGGAGAGTGTTGACAAGCTGCTGGATGTGGCAATACCCTCTACCAGATGAGCTGCAGGCTGTCCCTCGAAAGCCTGTCCCAGGGCTACTTTGAGCTCAAGCTGCAACTGCTAATTCCTGCCCAGGGTAACTATTTCTGACTCTGCAGAATAATGGGGGGGGGGGGGGGGGGGGGTTTGTGTCTGGGTCAGACAGGTGTACGGGCGTCTCTGTGGGACTTGGGCCGCATTGGCTGTCTGCCTTCCCATCTGTGAGGAATCTAGACACAGTCTGGGAGCCCCAAGTTATGTGAGAGTCCTGGTGTGTTTCTCAGACAGGAATGAAGTTATGGCCGCGGCCCCTTGGCTTTGTTCCCTCCCTATGTAAATATCCTGGCACTCACACCCACAGCACCAGTGTCATAACTGATTGCACTTCCTGTCCCAGAACTTTTCCTTCTCTACTAACCAGCTCCTTTGTCTTGCGCTTTTAATCTGGTGGTAGATACACAGATGCTGCCTGTGTGTGGATTTTTGCTTGAAGGCTGGAGGCTCTTCTACCGATAGGTGTGAGGGTTTTTGCAGACCTGTTGGCCAGAGTCACCTAATCCACAAAAGTAGACCTTTCACCTTCACCTGGGGCCTGTGGCTGCCCACAATCCCCATCTCTGCTTCCTGTCCTTGCTGTTGAATTCAGTTGACATTCAGTTGCCCAATCTGCAGTCATACCCTCTAATTGGATTGTTTTTCAATTCTCCTTGGGATGAATTATGAGCTTTCTTGACTTTGGTGAGGTTGCCTGGAGTTAGTCCCAGCCCGGGCAGGTGCTGTGCCAACTTCCCTGGCATGTGTCTGCACCAGCCTATTTTACTATTGACCCCAGCTCTCCCTTGGAAATATCAGGCCTGGAGCTCTCGTGCAGTTCTGAAAGCCGGCCTTTGTCCTGTGGAATGTCTGTCGCAATGAAGCCTGATAAATAGCCAGCTCATTTCTCCTGTAAATTTAAGTGAAAGAACCTTGCCTCCTAGAAGGGACTTCGCTTGTCTCTTCTCAACTTCTTCATGTAGCCTATGTAATGAATGTTTAGTTAGGACCTGGAATCTAGCCCTGTGCCCGCCACTGTAATGAGGGACCCAGAAGTACGTGTTTGTGGTCCTAGCTCTCTGGGTCCTATGGTTTCTTGGTGAACACACCACCTCTGCATAAAAACAAACAAACAAACAAAAGCATAAAATTGAGCGTAGGCCTTTTTGGATTGCCTTTTGGGGCCATGACTTCTTTTTTCTTTTTCCATGTTTTCTAGAGATATACTTTCATTTCAATTTCTGTAACATTTGTTCATTCATTTGTTACACACATTCATTTGTTCCACAGACAGCTTTTTATTGCCAGTACTTTGCCCACACTGTGCTAGGTATTCAAGGCGGGCAGTGAAGATAAGACGATCCTCATCAAACCCTCAGCCCTGTTGGAGAGAGAGTGCAGGAATGACCGTGCTTAGCTGTCGACACGCCAGGCTGGGTGAGGAAGGTGGAGACGTGGGCCAGCTTCTGAGCTTGGTATCACCTTCACACTTCCTCCTTTGCTCATACTTAGCATTAATTCGTGTTTTCTTCATCACAGCCATGATTTCCCTCTTACTTTACATTTTTAAAATACTCTTCTCTTAGTCTCTGTGTACTGTTTTGTCTTTATGTGTGTGTGTGTATCTTTTGGTTTTGTCTTTATATATATTTTTGTCATGTTCTTGCAGCACCTCCTAGATGGAGAGAGCTGTCATTTTGCTTAATTTTCCATCTGGAATTATCCACTCTTTTCTTCCCTAAAGAATGGCTTAACACCATGTGGGCATTCTATTTATATGCTTAAGTTTGTTTATTAGTCAGAGTCCTCTATTTCTCCTCATAGTTGACTTGATTTACGAATTCACCCTTGTTATTTCTGAATTCTAAATAATTTTATGGAAAAATGCTAGTCTTGCATGCCCCATCAGTGAGTAGCATGCCAGAAATAGAACAACTTTAATAAAAATTACGAAGAGTTTAAATAAAAATAAACTCTGCCTCTATCCCCGGTAGTAGGACTTTTCTGTTTTCTGCCCCTGGAAGCTTCTCCAAGTATTGCTGAGCTCCTGGGAGGATTCTGAAGCACGTCCCCCCTGGTCTGCTGTATGCGCAGAGTGCCCCCCCTCTGTCCTGGGCCCCAGGGAGTCCCAGAAGGGCTGCCCAATGCTTTCCACAGTGGGCTGCTTATCCACCTGCCGCAGTCCCACCAGTGAGCCATTGGGAGTGGCCTGCCGAGCCAGAGAGATGCCTTGGAACATCCTGACAGCACTGCTGTGCCATACACCCCACTGTGCCCACCCCTCCTGGCCCCTGCTGCATGCCTACACCTTCACTGCTCCATTGAGTGGACCCCAGCATGTAGCCGATCAGTGCTGTCCCTTGTTCTTGGAGGCCCTGCTCTTGGGTCCCTCCCTAAGATGCAAACATGGGTCCTGGGATGCTAGGCCGAGGACAAAGAGCAGCACTGCATTTCAGCCAGAACCACCCTGCTCCTGGCCCCAGCCCTGTTTCTGGCTCAGGCTTATGGGCCCATATCTCTCTCTTTAAGATAGCTTCTTCCAGCAAGCTCTTTGTCTCTTATCTGGATGTTCTGCCGGCAGAGTGGCTGCTGACGTCCCTCTCTCCTGGCCCGATGTTCCTGAGGCCTCAGGTGAATGTACCTTGATGTTCCTGAGGCCTCAGGTGAATGTACCTGAGTCTGAGTAGGTAGTTTTGTCATAATTCTCCAACACGATATCCTTGTTACGGGAAATGTTAGCTCCATGATAGTACCGCCCCTATGGAGTGAGCGTTTGAGGAATTTTGACCAAATCTTTCTCACACACACTTCTTTCAGTAATTATACTTGCTGTTCTTTTGCCAGTATCTGCCCTGTGCCCATATCAGCTGCTGGCATCAGTGGAGCAGCCAGAAGGGACAGGACAGAGACCGTCAGGCACATCCGTTTCCTGCCTGCCCCGGAGCCCGGCCACACAGTGTCTTCCCCTCTCCCGTCCTCACTCCCTCCTGTCCCTGTTGTCACTCTGAGCCCATTGCTGTGGCTCACCTTCTTTCTCCCTGACCCCCCTCAGGTCCCTCACACTTGCCCACCCCTGGAAGCCTCCTGTGTCCCTTTCCATGCTTTCTCTGGTGCTAACTGGTGGTGGGGTGGGCTCACTGGTGAGAAGAGGTGCTTGCTTCCCACGGTTGCTCAGAGTGTTGAGGGTCTGAGGCGACTGGGAACAGGGCCAGTGTCTGGGAGGCTTATTTACCCCTGGTCAAAACCAGCTGACAGATGCTGCTGCTGGTGGTGCTTCAATGAGACTTTGGGGCATCATCTACCCTTTACTTCTAGACACTGGCCCTGTTCTAGAGGCCGACTTTGGTCTCAGCCCTGCCCTGAATTCCTGCTTTGTACTTAGCCTCCCCTGTTCTACTTAACCTCTGTGCTCTGGTTTCTCCATCTGCCAAATTGGAATATCAAAATTTGTTCTGTCACCCCCACAAGTTTGCACATACCTTGACAAACCTTTGGTCATTTGAAGGCGTACTGTGACATGAAGACAAAGTAATTATTCAAAAAGAGAAATGTAAGCATTTTCATAAGAATATAGTAAGAACATTGGCTCTAGAACCAGGCAGCCTTGGTCCACATGGTGACTGCACTATCACTAGCTGTGTGACCTTGGACAACTCTCTTAGGCTCTCTGTGCCCTGGATGCCTCCTCTGTGAAGTGTCCAGCAGGGCGGCAGCACTTGTGTCTAACTGGACTAGGCAAATGAGTGTGTGTTACGTAGCACGTTGAAGGGCAGCCATGGCTTACTTGCGTGTGTTGTTGTTATGGGAGCGGTTCCATTTAGAGTGTCCCCTTTGTCATTGAGGGTGCCTGTGGCCCCTGGTGTGTAGTGGATGTAGCAGACATTCTGTGTGTTCTCAGGAGATAAGCTGAGACTCAGAGCGTGCAACCTAGCGAGTCTTAAACACTTTTCGTCATCCCTCCCACTTCCCACAGGGCTCTGACACACCTGTCTTTGGCTTCTGAGCCAGCAGCGGGTGTGAGAATGAGTGTGGAGTCCCAGTTACTGTTGGCGCTGGCGAGACAGAGCGAGGGGTGCAATCCCTGGGCTTATGAATGAACTAATAATCCTTTGTGGATTCCTCACTCTGGATCCTTCGCCCTCTTCTACACGCCTCTCTAACTTGCTCAGCACCTGATTTTGGAGTTCACCTCTGGCTGCTTTGATGACTGGGCTGGAGGTGGCTTTCTACTTGATGCTGAGTGACAGCTCCGTCCCATCCCCAGACACAGTGGTGGCAATAATGTTGCAGCCGTGGTAGAGCATCGGAGAAATTGACTGAGTCTTGCCTGTTTCTCATACACATTGGTGACAGTGTCATCACCCTAGTAAGGGATGAAGAGACTGTCTTGGGGAGATGGACCCCCTCCTGGTGTCCTAGCCAGTGAATGGCCAAGGGAGGGGGGGTGGTTGAACCTGGGCCTGCCTGGAGGCCCTTCCTCTGTGTCCATGAGAGTGGTCATTCTTTTGGGTAACTTATTACAGTTTTGAGTTTGCAGAGAAGATTGTCTGATGCAGTTCTGGGTCTTTGACATTGGAGGATAACTGCTGGGAGCCCGGTGACCTATGGTGTGGCTCTGGGTCGATGGGAAGTTCATGTGAAGCCTCAGTTTTCCCCCGTGAAAGTGAAGCAGTGCCACCAGCCTCTGGTCCGTCAAGCTAAGGGACACACCGCTGTGGTGACAGCTTTCTGACCCCTTTGAAATGGAGCTTCTGTCTCTGCCTCAGGCACTCACACAGGAGGCTGTTGTGATTCTACGTTTGTCCCTACTCCTGCCACAGGCCTGCGCCCAAGCCCCACAGGGTCATTTTCCAGCAGATCTTGACAGCGCATCTTGGGGACTGGCGATGGGGATGGTGGCCTTTGGGGAGAGGATCATGGTCTCGGATGGTTTGATGATTGGCCATAGAACCTACCTGTGACTGATCCGGAGTACTCCTTGGTGTGCAGCGTGACCCCATCATTTCCCACTATCTCTTTCTAGCAAACTGTTTACCCTCCCAGTCCTGTCTTGTGACTGTGAAGTGGGGATGGGAACCCCCACCTCATTTGGGTCATCGTGGTAGGTGACATGTAGCGTTTCTGGATGTGCCTGACACGAGGTGTCTGCTTAGTGATAGTGGCTGCTAGTACAGGTGTCTATGGGACTGTGGACAGTCAGACTTACACACCCAGAATTTTCCATGTAACTCCTGCATAGGCTCCTGTTTACAGTTCCTTTCACCCCAGGCCCTAAGAATCTGGTCCTCCTACCCCCACCTCCTTTTTTAAAAAGGAGTACCCTAGGGGTACTGTTCCTCCACAAAAGAAAAAGGAGTCCCTTCCCTTTTAAAATGTTACTTTTGCTGGCATCATCAGGAAACGGAAGGTGCACAATAGTCATTCTTTCCAGTAGTTGCTGGACACTGTGTTCTTGCCCTCCGGCAGAACTGAGCGCAAGTGAGAAGCCCTGAGCATGTCCAGTCCTTCTAAAACACCATCCTGCCGAGAGAACCAGCTTAGGTTTTCCGCTTTAGTCTGTGATTCACTCCACTGGCTGTAATCGTGCTGCTGCTTGAGGGAGAGATTGATGGCTTGGAAAAAACGTTGCTTGTAACTCTACCTTTCAGGAAGCAGCTTTCATCTGCTGCCGCCCCTGGGAAGGTGTAGACATTGACACACACACTCAGTGAAATGCCTCCTGTGTTTTACATGCAGAGGTGCTGAGGAACTGGGGGAAGGCCTCTGCCCTTCATAACGACCCCTCTCGCTTGGTTTCTGCTAGACACTCGCACGTAGTGGGGGTTCTGCTGCAGAGAGGGAGCATCCTGTGGGGTGGGTGAGGTGGGTGATGCACAGGAGCATGCTTGTTCAGAGGGGATGCCCCACCCAAGTGCCCGGCCAAACTGATGGAGTGCAGTCGCTGAAGATTAATTTTCTCATTGGTAAAACAATCTGTTGCTCTGAACCTTGAGGCCTTCGGGTGGTGTCTGCAGCATTTGTAGGACCAGTGCACTTGTGAGGCACTTGCAGAACCCCCTCTTGTTGCCCTGGTTATTATTGTAAATTCTCACCCCACGTCCCCATTCCTGGGGTCCCCTGTCATTTGATACATGGCTGTTTATTTTTTTGCCTATGTCCTTGGAATCTTGGGACCAAATTGGGTGGGGGAGAGTTGATCTGATTCACCTTTTGTTTGTCAGGTAGTGAATCCATTACCCAGAAATTGGAAAACCCTTTAAATGCTGTTGTAAACATGCAGATGGTCAGTCTTATTGCTTGGTGTTAACCTGCCAGAAATTCACCTTGAAGGTCTGCTGATTGTCTTGCTTTGTTTTATTGTGTGTGTGTGTTTGTATGTTTGTCTTTCTCCTTTTTCAGTTAGTACTAGAATCTCTGGGGGGAAATCCAAATAATTTAGAGGAGGTTCAAGTCTTGTTCTTGTTTTCCCTCTTTTGAGAGTTTGTCACTATTGATACTTTGGTTAATATTTCAATTCCCTTTTCTTTTTAAAAGTCAGTGAGCACACACAAACACACACACACACACACATATCCACGTTCAAAAGCCTGATGCTACAGCTCATTGACTCTGTGCCTCAGGGCAATCACTTCTCTAAGCCTCATTTTCCCCAGTTTTCAAATGGAGAATATTAAATAGCTCAAGGACTGGTGGTGGATATTAAAACACCCATGTCAATATTTAACATAGTGTCTGGAACATAAACACTCAATAAATGTCAGCTTCTATTTTTTAAAAAGCAAAACTGGAATCCTACTATACATGATTCTGCAGCTTACTTTCTTTTTACTCAACGGCAAATTACAGATTCTTTCTTGTCATTATGTCCAGAAACTCCCTGTTCATTTTTTTTTACTGGCCTTATAGTGTTCTGTTGTATAGATTTAATAATAACTTATATAAATTACTCATCCAGTGACTCTTGGTTTGTATGTACACTTTGCTAATGTAAAAAAAAAAAAAATGTATCCTCATGTCTCTCTTTACACTCTGTATTTCTGCAGGCCTTGTTGCTAGATAGGGACTAGCTGACCTGAAGCTTGCGCCTATGTTTTTAGGAGCCATCAAATTGCCTGCAACCCTGCTGTTCAGTGTGGTGTCAGCCATGTTAGGAACATGGTGGTATACAAGGAGCAAGCACTCTCTAATAGCAACTGGTACCATGATTTTGCTCTTGACTGTGGATAGACATTGGAGAGACCCTTTTGCTTGATGGTGAACTGAAACGCTGATGTGAACCCGCAACCCCCTGCATGGCCAGGCTCCTCTGTAGCAGGAGAGCTGTGAAATAGTATTGACACCCCCGTAAGGTCCATCTTAGATTTATTACCAAGCATGCACACTGACACAGCTCATGAGGCAGATAGTTATTTTCAGCTTGATCATTTTTAAAGTTGTCCGATGCACTAACAGTCTGAACTGTGATTTTTATTTTCAGCCTAATTCAAAAGTCAAACAGGCATATGCCTAAATGCAGGTGGCTGTGTACTCGCCACTGGGGATGGCTTGTGAAGTCATACTGCCTCCCCTCTTTGGGAGCTATTTTTATTTGAACATTTGGCATCATTCTGAAAAGTCATGAAACCCCTGAAAGAAAAATGGAACATAACAACCACTGTTAAGTGTGCATACACACCTTCCTGGAGGTGGATACAATACCAGTGGGTAGGCCATATGACTGCAAGAAAGTGAGTTTGGTGCTAGGAGTGTCTGCATGCAGGTCACATTGTTTTGTTTTGTTTTTCTCCCACCATTTTGTTGTTTGAGGACCATGAACAAATCACATCTTTTTTTGTTATTTAAAGATTTATTTATTTGTGCATACAGAACTGGGGTACAGGCCAGAGGTTCAGGGGTGGTGAGAGGCTTCACCAGAAACAGAGTGGGGAACAGAACAGGCAGATTGACGAAGTACACTGCTGAGGGGAGCAGCGGGCGGGTCAGGAGAGGTCTGCCACACCATGTGGTCACCTCCGGGGCAGGTGGGGATCGAACTCATGTGGAAGTGGCTTTAGATTCTCAGTGCTGTGCTTTAACCCGCTGTGACACCAGGGAGGGCCACAAATCGCATCTTTTGCTATATCAGCTAATATCAGTTATAATACCTCCTCACTCTCCAACTATGTTATTCAGGATGTTGGGTATAAGGTATGTGGAATCTTTCAATGGTTCTGAAATTCTTTGAACAGTTGTGAACTAATATCCAGGGTGATTATAATGATTTCTATCACAGGTAAGTGTTAAAAAAAATAAAAAACCTCCCTTATAATTTCTAGAATTTTCTGCTTTCAACTAAGAGGTTGATCCTCCTATTTTTATATATTTTTTGTGGATCTTGTAATGAGAAATCAGATTCTCAGATGAGGACAGGAGAAGCAACTAAGTAGCCAGATACTAGGAGGCCCAGTAGGTGGGGTGTAGTGAGGGGTGCTGTGGGCTGGTACAATTCAGGAAAGACCTCTGGGACCAAGCTGAGCTTCAACTTTGGAGTACTGTCTGAATAGGATTGGGATTCCAAAGTCAATGTGTAGACGAAAGCTTACTAAAAAAGTGTGATTACAATCAGCGTTTAGCTAGACTGTGATTGATTAAGAGATTTCTGGGAAAATTTTCTAGTTATGCCTAAGTCATCTACATGGAGTGTTTTCTTTAGGAATCATTACAGTTCACTGTGCCTGTTTTTAAAGTCATCATTTGGTAGGAGGTCTAGGGTGTAGGAAATGACTATAACTTCAAAGCACATGCCTTGCTACCAGAACACCTGCTGCCCTGCTCTTCCGCCCTCCCCGATTGCGAGACAACCTGGGGGAAACCTAGATGACAATGTCAGATAAGCACTTCAGCACAACACATGGTAACGTGGCAAGTACAAAATTTATCTCCGAACTGAAAGTGCACCTTTCCCCGTGTCTGCCTGATAGCATCAGGGAGTTCTACCAGGGAGTCACGCTGCTGGAGGCGAGCTCTGGTTCCCTTCTAGGAAGTCTATGTAAATCATGATTTTAATTTGTGCTCACTGGCACTTTGCGTTTGCAGGTTTAAAGACTGTGCAGAGTCATTAACTTTAATTAACAAACTTCAGTGTCCCAACACCTTTCACTCAACATCACAGGGCATTTCTTGGAGGGAGAAAAGGGCAGAGCTTCTCTCTGTGCAGGTGGGAGCATCTGGGATCAGGAGGGTAAAGAATCTGCTCAGAAAATGGGGTGTGAGTCTCTGTTCTGGAAGGCATTCATTTAGCATGTGTTTAATGACTACCTTTGTATTCATGGTGTAGTTTTCTTTAAGGTGGACCTATATTCCAGCAGTTTCTTCCCGCTCCTGACATTCATGGCTTCTTCTCTCCTCCAGAGATTTGACCTTGGGGAGAACAGTGAACTCCATGGGTGAAGAACTGTGTCATTGGAAACTTGTGACATTATTTGGTTTTCAGGGTGGTGGGGCTTTATAATACAAGGTCTTGGAACTGACATCATGGGGGACAAGAAAAAAGTCATGTAGAAAAGTATGCCCTGTTGATGCAGGTGATTGTGACACCAAGGGACACAACCCTCTGGGGGAAGCTTTGCTTTAACAAAAACAAAAACAAAAGCAAACAAACAGAAAGCATTAAATTGAGAGATGAAGTATGCCAAACAGGAAGACGGGAGAGAGTTTATGGACCCATCACTTGAACTCAGAGAGATCAACTGTCTGTCATTGTCTTGGGAATTGGCTAGACCACGGCTCTGGCTAAGACTGAGGGAAAAATCACTTTGCTAAGCCTCATTCCCCCAGTTTTCAAATGGAGCATATTAAATAGCTCATAGGACTGGTGGCTCCCAGGATGACCCTTTCTGAAGGAGAGAGAAACTGGAGAGGGGGAGGTTGGTGCTAGTGGATCCTGGGCATGTTGCAAGGCCCTCATGAGTCTTGATAAAAATGAGGTTCTAATACCTCTCCCCCCTTGGAACTTGCTCCACCAATAGATCTGGGACCCGGGAGGCTAGAATATGGTGCCGCCCACCTGCCTTCTCACTTGTCCCTGAAGTCAAACCCTTTCATCCTGGTCTTTGTGAGCCAACCACTGCAGACTTCAGTCTCTGACCAGGGTCCCTCTACCCTCAGGTACGGAGCTGAAGTCACCCCCTCATTTCTTATTAGTTAGATATGGGCAAAAAGTTTTCCCCTTTCCTGAAGACCTACAATATTATCACTGCATTCATCCCTTAGTCACAGGAGAAGTGTCTCACCTGTGGCTCCCTAGACTTTTCCTGCCCCTTCCTGACTCTCCTGGGTTCTCCTACTGTCTGACCAGGGCTCTGGCCCCCTCCACAGGTGCCCTGCTGGCTGTCCCTCTTGGTCTCCAGCCTGTGTAAACTAGTAGTGTCCTTAGGTGTCTCCCCTGGAAGCCAGCTTTGTAGAAATAAGGCGAGTCAGCATTGTGGGGGTGCCTTTAATCACCTAAGTGAATTCATACAATCCTCTCTTTTCCAAGAGGATAGGAATACCTGCAGGTGCCTCATACTCATTCCACCCCTTTTTCCCTAAGCTGTCAGTCTGTCGCCAGCTAATGTAGGTGAATGAGTTTAGTTTAGTTGCATGAGTTGGACCAGGCCTGTGTCTTCCTCTCCACAGGCCCCACGTGACATAAGCGACCCCATCACCTCTACTCCATCTGTAGACTTGCAAACTATTAATAACTCAATACTGTTTCATGAAATAAGATCATTTCAACAAGTTATTTTCTGTTTGGAAACAAGGAATTTTAGAGGAAATAGGAACATAGAGCTAAGTGAAAAAAAATTGTTTTTTGCTTATGTTTTGCTTTTGATTTAAGGAAAGTTGATGGGGACCTGCCAGTGGTGGGGTTTTGAGCTCAGTCCTGGTACCACTGGCTTGCACTGAATACTCAGTACTGCACAGAATGCTACAGCAACAGTGTGAATTTGTGAGTTGTGATAAGCACAATGAAGAAGTAACAGTGGGGCTAAAATTGGGGCCTAACAGAATTGGGGCAACCAGAAAGGCTTTTCTATGGGTGTTGCTTGGAAACCACTACTGACCTCAGCTGTTGTTTTTCTGTATTTACTTTCACCTGAGGGCTGATTTAGCTCACTTTCTTTGCTTTGGGCTATATTTCTTCCCTCAACTCCTCTAGTTAGAGAATAAGTGATAAATACACCCATTAGTGCTTTGTGTCTGCTAAGCCAGTGTTGCCCTCGGGAGCTCTTAAATTCTCCCTCTTTAATAGCCCTTTGATGAAGGCCTCAGACTTGGCTTTTAACTCTTCTTTCTCCAGGCTGTCAGTAGGTTCTGCTTCCCAAAGAGTCAATTTGTCTGGGAGGAGGGGCAGGGAGGACTACATCAGGCTTGACATGCCAGGATTATGCCATTTACTGCCCTGTGGGTTTTTAACCTAAAAAAAGAAAAATATCCTGGACAATAATGAATACATGATTGTGAAAAATGTTCAAGATGTTTAAGCTAATAAAAAAAGGTCCTTCCAGGGGAGAAAATAATAATAATAATAATAATAATAATGAACAACTATATGCCAGAGACATTTTACCTGGGTGGAGTGGGGAATGGGATCAAAAACAGTGGGGGGAGGGAAATGCACTGGACTATGGTGATGGCACATGGGTGATTGGGTGATGGGAACCGCAAGGGGATTGCAACTGAGATGAAAAAGGCACAAAGTGATGGAAAAAGGCACAAAGTGATGGAAAAATAAACTATTATATTATCTAAAAAAAGGTCCTTAATTCCATCATTTACAGTTATCACTGTTAACATTCATAGAGTATATTCTTCAATACTTTTTATACATGCATTTGTTATTTAATAGATTCCATTTACAAATATCAAAATGTAATCATAACTTTTTTTAAAGCATATCAGTATTTTAGCAAAAAAAGACATATTAACATCTCTTGGGCATTTTGGTAATTAAGTACATTCAGAATCTTCTTTGTTCCAAACACACAGAAAAAAAAAAACTAAGAATTGTAACTGAACTTAAAATCAAGAGGGAAATGCTTCAGATCAGGAATGGAGAGGTCTGAGGGTTGATGATCCAGACTTAAAAAGCTGCCTTAGGAAACCATTTCAGTATACCTAGCACATGGCAGGGACAGGGCCAGGTGCTGGGTGTGGCTGGGTAAGGGCATACTCCTTGCCAGTGAGCTGGAGCTGGCTCACTTATGGCGGAGCTCAGTGCCCGGCCCAAGAAGGAGCAGAGTGAGGGCCCCAGGCTGGGGCAGCACCCAGGCATGGTCCAAGCTTGGGTGACAGCCTCAAAGCCTGAAATCCTTAGATGGCAGTCATAGGTTTGTCTCTACTTTGTTCAGAGTTGCCTGAAGACAGGGCAAAGCTCTACCAGCTGCCAGAAAGGAATAGTAGGTAGGGAGGGAAAATGCCCGTGTAATGTCAGCTTGCTTGGAAATTTCCAGAATACTTAGGAAGCACACAAGAAGCAGGCCACAGTCCCTCAAATAAGAATTCAAACCCAAGAAGAGAGGAGCAGTGTGTAAAATGAGGCAGCACACAAACAGAATGGAATGGAAAGTTTGAAAGGGAAAAAAAAAAAAAAAGCCCACCATGGAGACGAGGTGATGAACGTCTAACGGCCAGTCATTCCTTCTTGGCTTTCTTCTGACTTGGTCAGTTTATGTCATTGTAATTCTTTCACTAGAAAAGCAAATCGGTGTACATCATGTGTTTGCAAATACAAAGGCTATAAGCTCTGGAAAAGCCTGAGGGGAGGGAAGTGTTGAGAAGGGAGCCTGGATTTGCTGTTCCTCCAGGGAGTTGCCACTTTATACATGGCAGCAAAGAGGTTGTGTGTGTTCCTAGAGTTTCCAGCCATCTCTCAGATTGTGGTCATAGAACTGGAGGTGAGGGCTCCCCTAGGAAGAGGGACTCTGGAAACACCCCAGCTTTTAGTTGGGTGCCCGGAAGATCTTGGGTTCCTTGGGTGTCGGGGCAAATTGGAGAGAGTATGCACAGGGTGGTGCTTAGCTTCTGATTAGCTTAGCTGCATGAAGGGGATTCTTCTGTCTGCTTCTGTGTCTCATTAAGCTCCAGTTTCTCAAGGGGTCTGAGGTGGGCATTTCTAATTTAGGCTCCAGGCCTGGCTGCTGCAGGCACAGAACTTGATAGACTAGTCCCCAGGCCAAGTAAACCCCTTTCAGGCAGCTCCCCCAGCAGCAGGTGTCTGCTCCCTCTGCAGGGAGATGGCTGGTAGGCAGGTGACCTGGGTCAGTGTACCGCAGACACTAACCTGGCTGCTTGCCAGATGCCTTCAGAGCAACGTGCTTTTTTGATATACCACTTTAAAATAAAGTCCTGGAGACTTCACTCACATTATGCAAACCAGCCATTTAAAGAGGATAAGCCAGTGGTTTGTATATTGTGTTCCCACCACCCCAGTGAAGAACGTGTAGGCACAGCAGTTGTAATTTCGTTACATCAGCAAGAAAGCAGTCACTTCCTGCCCCGGGAGAGCGCCTGCCGTGGGCACACTTGGTGAACTTTGAGAGTTCATGTTCATAGAATAGAATAACCCCATAATAGAATAATCTCACTCGCAGGGAATTTTACTCAAAATACAGCTTTGAAACCATCCTCCCAAAAGCTTGCCTGTGGCCAGGTCCTGTGAAGGTTGGCCTGGTCTGTTTGGTGCGTTCTCTCCTGCTAAAAGGTACCTGAGATATTCACCCTCCTTCCTGGATTCTGGGATTTGGGATCTGATGCTGACATTTCAAAGTGGTTTGTAATAGGACACAATTGTCTTTTTTTTTCCCCTCCTAAACTAAACAGTTAGGGAAACACACTGACCTGACCCTAGGAGTCTCGTCGTTGAGAAGGGCACATACTCATTGAAAATGTGCAAGGATGGACAAAACATGGTTTTTCCTGAAGAAATTTAATGTCTGCTGGGAAAGACCATGTGATAGAGGGTGGCTCACTCAGGGCAGCGTGTGGAAGCCTCCCAGGGGAGAAGGCTGCATGGCCCGACAGTGGGCTTTACCTCTGTACAGCAAGGATGGGGTGAAGAAGTGGGCTGAGGGGCAGCTCCCAGGAGAGAAGACAAGGGCCTGGTCTCCCAGCTGTGTGTGGGAGGCTTCACGAAGGGGCAGTGTGCTGCATTTGGCCATGTGCTGGGGGAGGGAGGAAGGGAGGGAGACCTGTGCCCTGTGCCACAGACCTAGACACGGGAGTTTGGGGACCGCAGGGCCACACGGTGCTCTGGATGGCTCTTGGGCTAGGAGTTTTCCTCTTGTGACACAGGCAAGATCATTTGCTGTCTTTTCTCCCCAAGTTCTCCATCCAGCTCCTCAATCCTCCCCAAGTCCCCCCCACCCCGCTTCCTGTCCTGTTATGCCCAGATCCTTTCCAGCGTGCTCCCTCCTGTGCCATGTCGAAGCCCTCACAATTCCAGTCTAATCGCGGAGCTTCAGGCCCCAGGGAGTGGGCACTGCTAGAGCGCTGGAGAGGCCCTTGAGAAATGCAGAGTGTGTTTACTGTGTTCAGCAGGGACTTGGCTCCGCCAAAGGCCCCATGCCTCCCCCAGCACACAGCCCTCGACACTCAGCGGAAGGAGTGGGGCGTCTGTACTTGGGAAGAAAGAGAGGCCGCTGTGTCTGAGGCCCCACAAATGGTGCTGGAACCCACTTCTGATTCCAGCCCTCTTTGCTGTTCCCATGCATCATCCTGGCAGGCTCATCCCCAGTCTGCTTGTAACATTCTCAACTTTTGTATTTAGATGTGGTCACTGCTTTTTCTTGTTTGATCTGAGAATTCCTTCAGTGAGTCTTCAACACAGGGTGAGGAGGTGCAGTACACAGACGGGTACACAGTTCCCACTAACATATTAAAACTCAGCAGCAGTTGTGACATCAGGCCCTGGGCACCTCACAGCCAGCGCGTTCCCCTGTGGAAGGTTCTCTCTGCTAACCTGAGCCTGAGCTGAGTCTTAGTCACTTCGCCACAGTGTCACATTTTCCGCTCCCTCACAGTTTCAGTGCTTATGTCACAACCAGCACGATCGTCTCTGGGCTTGAGCCTCCCTGAACTGAAGATGCCTTCAGGTGCCCTGGGGTGCTCTCTGAGCCTCCTCTGCTTCCTCCACACCCCCTCCCCTCTCTGTGACTTTGTGGGTGCTCACAGTTGCGAGTATCTGTAGAGGGGCCTCCAGGAGCTTCGTCCCAGCTGGGCTGTCAAAGGCTGGCTGGTTTATGTTTCAGACTCTTGGAGCACAGTCAACCGTGCACACCATGCCCCATGGGGAGATCAAAGCTTTGGTGGCTTGGCTAATGCATCACCGCTCTGCTTAATTAAAAGCAGGCTTGTGTGGGGCCGTGTGATTAAAGACCACGAGGGAGTAACAAGGCTGCCATGGCGGCTCATTCCTGGCATTCCATCTGCTGGCCCAGGTGGAGCTGGTGTGCTTGGGGTTTCTGGCTCACCATTCCTGATCTCCTGATGTGAGTTCCATGTCCCCGCTGCCACCCCCCGCCCCCTCCGCCCAACACACACAGTGAGGTCATCTGCCGACATCTGTCTTATCAGTTGAATGAAATATAAAACGGAGAATCCGAGAGGTAGAAGGTACATGGAAATCATTTGGTCCCTTCCTCAAAGAGAAGTGAGGCCAGAAGTTGGAGAGCTGTTGAGGAGCCGAGCCTGCATTGCATGTTTTTTCTCCCAGCCTCAGCCTTAGTGTCATAGAAATGACACTCAGTTACTTAGCCCAGTTTACAACTCAGTTCCTTTGGTTCTTAGTCACTCCAAAGATGTTTACTGATCACATACCCCATTACTGATTCCCCGTTCATCTTGCCCTTTTCCATCCTCTGCGCTGTGGTTTCAGCTCTGTGTGCTCTGTGCTAGTTGCTCTCAGAGTTTCTAACCAGATAAGTCTGAATCCCTACCTTGTCCCTGGCCCACTGCTAACTTCCCTGTTAGTGATAACAACAGATATCTCCTGTTGGATGCCTTCCGGATGCTGTCACCTAATCCCTAGGAGAACGTTCAGCTGATTTATCTCTCTGACACGGGCAATCTCACTGGCAAAGGGCTGCTCACCTGAGCAGTGTTTCCCAGGATAAGTGGGATAACTATGGCGCCTGACGTACGCCTGCTGGCCCCCTGCCTCTGACCTGAAAGGAGGGGCTTTCCCTATAAGCTGACCTGCTAAGCTGTGAGAATCATCTGCTCCTCTGTCTTGACTTTCTAGAAGAGAACTCTCCAGCCATTTGTAGTGGGGAGGCGTCCATTTCCATATTGTCCCTCCATTGTCCTTTATGTTTTATTTAAAAATACAAGTTTCTCCTGTTACTGAGAAGTAGATCATTCTTACCAGGTATGATTAGGTTCTATATTGGGTCTGGGAATACTCAAAAAAATTTTCCATATAAATTAATGGTAAAAGCATTCTCAGACCCCAGACCACATAGGAACGTTCTACTTTGGTGTAGTCAAGGGGGCTGTGCAGTCTCACGATACATAAACCCATAGTTCAAAGGCAGGTCTAGTAAATGGGGAAAGGCTGGCTGTCTCCGGCCACCTTTCCCTTCTGTACATTCGGGTAATGCTGGTTTGCTGACCTGTCCTTACCCTCTCTCATAGGAACCTCAAATCGCTAATTACTAGTTACTAGAGAATGAAGGTGTGTCATCTTAATTGCAATGTGCCCATCAGAGACTTGGCCAAGTCCTCGCCTGGGGGGGAGGGGAGGGGCTGGAGGGGGTGTGATGCTCATTTAGGATCTGCTGAGAGAGATGTGACTTAAACCACATCATTTCCCTCTTTCCACTGAAGGCAGCCCATAATTGCTGGAGAGGGTTCTTCAGTCTTAATTTACACAGGAACTCCTTAGGTAAATCACATCTCCTCAGGCTGAAAGCTCTGGCCCTCAGGTAACACCTGACATTTTATTTTTTAAAGATTTATTTATACATATAGAACTGGGGTACAGGCCAGAGGTAAAGAGATGGTGAGAGGATTCACCAGAGTCAGAGTGGGGAGCAGAACAGGCAGATGGACGAAGTACACTGCTGAGGGGAGCAGTGGGCGGGTCAGAAGAGGTCTGCTGCGCCATGTGGATCACCTTCAGGGCAGGGAATCAAACACACTGAAGCAGCTGTGGCAAGCTTGCAGTGCTGCGTCCTAACATGTCGCGCCACCAGGGAGGGCCACGTTGACATTTTAATTGGGAAAATTCTCTTCAGAGACAAAGGTGGAGAACTGCACTGGTGGAACCTAATGTTGTTGCTTCAGACTAACAATGCCCTGGCCCATATGTAACTGTTAAACTGGAAGCCAGGAAGGTGGACTGGCCTCGGGATCACAACTTGGGACTTTGGCTTTGACTTCTTGTCTGCTATCAGTGGTCACTCTCAGTTCCCTACGCCTGTCTCTTGCTTTCTGTTTCCTTAATTTGCACAAGGATTTCTGTGGGCATTAAGACTCCTTTCTCAGGTTGACATCTGGTCTGGTAGGGATGCTGGCCTAAATCTTAAGGCATATGTGAGGTTAGATTAACTGTATTACCTCCATCTGAAATTAATGCAAGCTATTGACAGTGTCAAGATTGAATATGATATCTACAGCAACTGAGTTCTTTGTTACTAAAAGAAGACTCAGCTCAAGTCGACAAAGACCTCCCATTCTAACTTCCTCAGCTGTTGCTCTGAAAGGGAGACTTGGCAGGGAAAGTTTTAGCTACAAATTTTGAAAATAGGTAAGTGCGCTCTACAAATAAAAAACTGCTTTGGTTGGTGTTGATTTGGGCCTAACGGGAGTCCTTAGGAGAAAACGTGACTTTGTCTCCCTGGCTGCTTCTCAGGGTGAAATGAGACCAGCTGGAAGCACTTGGTGCCTGAGCAAGTTAAGAACTGGGCACCCACAGGGCTCATATCCATGATGCTGTTACAGCCCCAGTGAGCACGGCCAGCACTGAGTGAGCGAATCCCATTTCATAAGCAGCTGTGAGTTTTTATTGACTGGACTGTTGTGTCTGACGAAGGCATCATTACAGAATGTTGCAGTGGGTTATCAGTTGCCTGTCCTGTTGGCTCAGGTGATATTCCAATGAGGAGAACACAAGGTGGGCTGCAGGATGAGGGAGGAAAAGGGAGAGTAGTAGTGACTGGTAGAGGTGCCCTGAGCCCCATGGCAGGAGGGGTGCCAGGAAAGGGGAGTTTGGGTGGTTGCCTTCGCTGACCCTTGAGCTGTGTGTTTGTGCAGGTTACAATCAGTGCTGCTTTAGCCTGGACAGTCTTGGCTGGAGATGGGGTCCATAGACTTGAAAGACTCAGTCAGGGAAGAAGCTCCTCTTGCATTGCACTCACTTGCCACTCTCCGTTCCTTTTGTGAAACACATTAATAGCTCTTGTTGCTACATGTTCGGGTACTATCATCTTAATGGCATCACAATTCTGCTCCCTCTATTTGGACTGAGTGTATAGATGATTGTGTGAGTTTCTAAACATGTTTGCACTAGTTAAATTTGTTATCGTACAGTCACATGCAGTCATTTCAGTCAGTAACGGACCACATATTCAGTGTGTTCCCTCTAGAGAGCCTAGGTCTGTAGTCGGCCATACCATCTAGGTTTATATCATTATATTTTATGATGTTGACATAATAAATGATATTGCCTGATGGTGCAGTTTGCAAAATATATGTCTATCATTAAGCAGTGCATGACTGTGGTTGAGAAATTTAAAGATTTTGATTTATTTGTGCATACAGAACTGGGGTACAGGCCAGAGGTGCAGGGGCAGTTAGAGTATTCACCAGAGGAGCAGAACAGCGACTGATGAAGTACACTGCTGAGGGGAGCAGTGGGCAGATCAGGAGAGGTCTGCTGTGCCATGTGGGTCACCTCTGGGGCAGGCAGGGATCAAATTCATGGCGGAAGTGGTTTTAGTTTCTTAGTGCTGTACACTAACCTGCTGCACCAGCAGGGAAGGCCCCTGTGGTTGAGAAATTTAATCATCACATGAGTGAAGTGTGAGTAGGGGGAAGAGCTAATGCTCACTGAGCACATACCATGTGCTGGACATACTTCTAAATGCTTACCATATAGCCCCTTATAATTGCTGCTCATAGAAATCAGCTGAATGCTTTGAACAAGATTGAAAGAAATGGAAAAACCTTCCAGGGTCTACCTCCAGAAAGTTTTACATTTATTTAACAAGTACCTTTAGGTCCTTAATGAGTTGATAAAGAACAAAGCTGAAAATGGGAGTAATATATTATTTATGTAAGGAAGACTTTGGGCAAATTACTGTAGAGGTAAGTCTCTAATCTACGTCAAAGTATCAGTGAGTAAACACGCGTGTCTGCCTATGTTAAGGTATATACCTACCCACCTGTAGGAGTCTTTCCTTTAATATGGGCATTAATTATTGGCCATGATCGTGTTGATAAGGGTTCTTTTACAATAAAAAAGTTGCTTAAGCAGCAGGTGAATGCTTGCACGGCCCTGCTGATGGGTGCAGGTGCCTGCCAGAGCAGAGAATCTCTCGGGAGGACTCTGTGCAGTGGTCACTATGAGTCAGGTCACATCTTTTCATGAGATCCTTTTGTCCCATTGGTGGGGTTGGATGGAGCATAACATGTCAGCTGGTTCTGAATCAGTAGACTACATCAGGCCAGGTTTGGAACTCTGTTATAAGTATAATGAAACCTTACATATAAATATAATAAAGGGCCTTCCCTGGTGGCATAATGGGTTAAGTGCAGCACTACAAAGCTAGCTGCAGCCACTGCAGCATGAGATCCATCCCCTGCCAGGGAGGTGACCCACATGGCACAGCAGACCTCTCCTGTCGCCCCTTAGCAGTTTTTCGTCAGTCAGCCTGTTCTGCTTCCCACTCTGGTGAATTCTCTCAGCCCCTGCACCTCTGGCCTGTGCCCTGATTCTGTATGTATATATAAACCAATCTGTATTATATTTTTACTTATTTTTAAAGTTTAGTATAAATGTTATACAAATCTACATGAAAGGAATAAACTTTCTTTACGAAAAGAGAGTTCTTGGCTGTTCTAATGGCTAGTCCTCTGAGGACAGAAGGACGAACATGTCTGTGCATGCAACATAGACACTTAAATAAGCCTACTATGTGCCAAAGCTGTGCTGTGAACCACAAGGATCCAAGAATATGCTTGATGTAGTTATCACCCAAGAATTTGTCAGAATGACTTGAAGGAGCCCCAGTTGGCTAAGACAGCTATTAGAGGTGGAGGATGACACAGAAGAGGACCCAGAAATTGCCTCTATATTTGATTTGCCTCCCGACACAGTTGCAGGCTCTGAAGGGCCAGTATGTTGGCAGCTAACACCTGAAGTGAGGAGAGGAGGTGCTGTGTGTCAGCAGTGCTGGGTCAGCTCTGCCAGGCTGCCTGGCATGGGCTTGCTGCTACTCCTCCCACCAGGCCAGAGCTTGGCATCTTCCTAGTGCACTGACTCACTCACCTCCCACTCAAACACTAACTGAAACATACCTTCGCTGCTGGGTTAGACTGGCTTCTTCCCGCTCCTTTTTATTCAACAATTACTGCAGGTTTTCTAAACACAGGGCCTCCCTCACTTCTGGCACTGGCCTGCATCTGGTTCTGTGTAGCCCTGCCTAGTCCGTGGGTGTGTGTTGAGACACACCTGTCTGCCAGGCACTGGATTCCAGCTTCTGGGCCTGTGGGCTGCTGGGAGAGCACCCTTAGCCAGCACCATTGGAACCATCCAGAAACCATTCAAGCACACTCAGCTGGGCCGCTGCATAGCTTTTTACCACTGAACAGGGAGGGCTGCATCTGCAGCCCTTATGACACCGCCTTCTTTCTAGCTGGAACCTGAGTTACAGTGTCTGAGTGAAGGAAGAATCCGAAAGCTGTCCTCTCTGTTCCCCCTCTCAAAATGATGATAAAATCCCTCAGGTGTTAGGAAGCGAAGGGCCAATACAGGGATAAGGGGGAGACCCCAGGGAGGGTTCAGTAGGTGATCTTCATGATCCATTCATTTGTTCAGTATTTACCCAGCAGTGCTGAGTGGCAGACTAGAGGCTAAGGATTTCACTTGGAGCAGTCATGGCCCTACCCTTGCAAGGTCCAAAGTCTGCAGGAGAAATGCAGACAGATCAAGGGCTAATTACAGGGAGTCAGATACATGCGCACTGGGAGCAGGGTAGAGATGCCTGGTCTGCCAGGTGGGGCTGCCTAAGTGCTAAGGGGACAGGAGAGGCCGAGCCCACACTCCCTCAGAACACATGCTGCCTGCAGAAAGGAGCCTTTCATACGCTACAGAAAAGCCCTCTGGGACCAGAGGTCTCCCCAACACACACTTGAGAAAGAAACCTGACCTCAGTGTAGGGTGGAAAGGAAAGCTTCGTGGGAGGAAACATCAGAATTAAGACTAGAAAGAGGACTAGGAGTTAGCCAGCTGTGGGCGCAGGGGCAGGTGAGAGGAGCATTCCAGACTGAGTCAGACCCAGTGTGCTGAGGTGACGCTGACCAGCCCAGCAGTTGCCTGAGCTCTTTCAAAGGTGACGCCTTTAAGAGGAAGCTGTGTGTAGATCACACAGTAAGTGAAAGAAAGCTGACATTTGGGGGTCTGCAAAGGTAGTCCTTATGGGTAGGAAGAGAGTTCAGAGTAAGGGCCTTTGTGAAGGTTGTGCTGGTGATGATATTCAACCAGTGTTGCACCTGCTGTGTTCCAGGGACCCCCCTGAACCCTTAGCCTTTGACTCAATTAATCCTCACCTCGGCTCTCTGAGGTGGTGCTAGTGTTTTCACCTACCAGTTGTACTGGGAACCTTGACTGTCTGGTGTAGCCTGCACTGTGCGATAGGAGAGGCAGGATTTGATTTCAGGTTCCAGTTTCTTAATCCAATACCACATCTGCAGCAAGAGCAGGAGGTGGGCCTCCAGGATATACTGGGGGGCCAGGGGTTGTGGGTGTGGACCCTCCAGACACAGTGACAGATGTTGATGTCAGCAAGACCACAAGCTCTACACAAGGAAAGAGGGGCCCCTGCCACCATCTCTGGTCTTGTTTTACCAGCAACTGGAAAGATGAAAATCCTCTCTTGTAAATGGTCTCATTTATTCCTCAGCACAACCCCGTCAAAGTCCAAGTGTCCATATTGTAGCCCTGTGGAGAAAATGAGTCTTGGGGAAAGTAACTCACCTCTCACAGACTACATCTTTCCTCTACAAGCTCATGTGTTGTGTTGTTCATGTTTGCAACATCTGCTTACTGAGTAACTGCTATTGACACCAGATATGGTGCTAGGTAAGAAAGGCTGGTGGTTAATGATGCACAGCCCCTGACCTCAACCAGTGGGATTTTAGAACAGGTCTGCAAATTGATGCTTGTGTCATTGACAGGACCTGTGGCCTCTCCCCTTGAATCTGTGCTGAGCTCAGGGACTGGCTTGTAACCCACAGAGTGCCCTGCAAGTGTGTGGCTTTTGAGGCAAGTTCCAAAAAGGTGAGATGACTGTCACCTGCAACAGCTGCCAAGGAACCCAGCCATCAACCACAGTCATGCTGGAGAGCCTGCATGTGGGCACTTTGGCACCAGGAGCTCCTGGTTGTTAACATATCACCTGTCAGCCTTGAGAGTGAGCTGCCTGCGGTACCTGGCCTTGAGGGAACAGCAGCCCCAGCCAGTGTCTGGCTGTGACTGGACAGAATCCCCAGTGAGAACAGCCCAGTCTCCCCTATATTCCTCAAGCCCAAAAGTGTGAGCAAAATAAAAAGTTTATAGTATAGGCGCTGTAATGTTATTATATGGATAAGTAACTGGAAGAGTCTACCCTCCAAGAATTGATGAGAATGGCATTCTGCGGGGCAGGACAGTAACTGGGCTCATGGAACAAGAAGACCTGTGAACTGTTCCCATCAAGACAGTCCCACTTTTCTTCCTTTCTGTGGCTCAGCGTGAGGGAATCTGTCCCTTTGCTGTGTGGAAGAAACTGGGGAGGAGAGCTGCTGGTGGCGAACAGTGTGTCCTGAGGCTAACCTTCCTGCCTATTTGAAAACAGAAAGTTCAGTCCCATTTCAGTCTATGGAAGAGCATAATTTACTCCCTACCCCTCAACTGGGCTGGCCTAGCTTCTGCTGCTACCCCATCAATTATGGTGGAAGTCATGATGCTTTCACCAGAAACATCTATGACCAGCTCTTAGGATTAATCCTGAGGGACTGGGTATTCCTGCAAAGTCTTCTTCCTTAATTAATGTTTCTTATTTTTAGTCAGTTTGAAATGAAAGGACTTTACCCCTGGGCTGTCCAAGATGTTAGCTGTCTGTTGATTCTTGCAGGGACCCTGAGGAACAATTTTCAATTTCATTTAACCTGCAAAACAGCTGCGGTAAGAATGGGTAAAGGAGCTTTTCCCCCAGAGGGGCTATGAGTGGCAGGAATTTATTAGGATTCAGTGTGTGCTGCCTGACCTGCAGGGTCAGTCAGTGCTTCGCTGAGGTGGGGCCCAGGCCTCCGTATGTGGTGACCATCCTCCTGTGTGGGCTCTGTCTGGGTTTTCAGACACCATGTCATTGGCTCCATCTCACTTCTGAGTTGGAGATGAACTCTGCCAGGTAAACCAGAAGTGTTTTCACCTGCTCTACTGTGAAAGCCATGGTGGTGGTGATTAGCCATGTTCACATCACTGAAGTGGAGTGTGTGGCAGGAGAGGAGGAGTGATGTAGCCAGCTGGGTGGAGCAGGTCCGGTGTAGGGAGCATCTGGACCCTGCTGGGAGGTGTGGGGAGCTATTCTCTCCCTCTGTTGAGACTAAGCTCCTGCTGCAGTAAGGTTCCTCTTCTACACTGAGATCTGCTCCCTGGGAATCACCTTTGTCACCATCTTGTTAATCCTTAAGAATGGAAAACCTAAGGACTGCTTGATGACTTCTTTGGGTTCTCTATAGCTGTGAATAAACACAGAATCGCCTTCCTTTGCAGCTGGAGGAGACCTTAGAGATAATTTAGGACACCATGTCACTGGCATTTTACAAACAAGGAATGTGTAGCTTTGAGAAGTTAAGGACTTTGCCCAAGGTTGTCTACCTAGTTAGTGACAGAGCTAGGAGAAGAGTCCAGGTTTCTTGATTCTTAATTCAGTGCTGTTGTCCCTTACTCTCTGAATGTAGAATGTTCTTAGTGGATATAATTTCAGAGATTATTTTTGAGAGCTCTGGAAATGCCTTTAGGTGTTTGCCCAAGAAATACAAAAGGTATATGTCCTTGCAAAGACTTGTACTTGAATGTTCATAGATTTTAACTGTCATAGCCCAAACCCCAACCTGGAAACAACCCAGATGCCCATTTACAGTTGCTTTTTAGACATTACTTGGTGCATGAGACATTTTCAAACCCTGCCAGCTAATCAGGTTCAGTAGAGAAGTGGGTCAGGCTGAGAACATCTGTTTAGATCCAAATTACTGAATTACTTGTTGAGTGTGTCAGAGTGAGTGACACATCTCTTCTTTTGGCAATGGAGTTTGACAGTGGCGTTAGAAGACTTTGTTTAATAAATGATGATAGATTCTTAAAACTGCAAGGTGTAGGAGACCATACCTGCTTCCATTAAATTATTTTATGTCATTAAAACATTTGGGGATTTCAAATCTTAAAGGTCACTGACTCAGCTTTAAGATGTCATACCAGACCTTCTGGGTAGAATTCTTCCCAAGGAGTCAAGAGTGGGAGCCAAGAAAGTAAATCATTTCAGGGGAGAGTGGAGTGGTCAATCCTGATCCCAGAAATAGCCCAGATTTCTGTGATGTATATGGGTGAGTTGGGATTTAGCTTTAGCCTTTTTGTGCCCTCTTGATAGGTGTTGGATGCTCAGATCCACACAGAAAATAAGACACATTCTATTCAGTGTTGCAAGATCTTGCAGACATTACAAATGAATGTATTACAAGTAAATGCACAAGGATGGTACAGGATGCCCACTGTGGTGGGGATTGTCGTGGGTGCTGCCCACGGAGCACACAGACTGGATCTTAATAAGGAAGGAGAGGAGGTTGGTCAGGAAATGCTCCTGTGTTCCTCTTAGATCTCTCAGCTTAGAGCTGGGGTTCTAGCATCAGTGCCTAGAATAGTGAGGAAAGATAATGCTTGCTCTCAGATTTTAGTCTAGTTGAGATCATTTTAGAATTAGGATGACCATGTGTTTAGAGTGGTGTAGTGCAATGCTGCAGTCAAGGTCAAGAGACTAACTGTGGCCCATGGTCTGCTCCTAGTTGGCTCTTGACTCTGGATGGTCACCTACTGGGTGTCTTGATCTCAGTGTTTCTAACTCTAAAATGTTCTACAACAGGATAGCAATGCCATTCTTTCTGTGCTGTGTGTGGAGGGCAGATCTGGTGAGAACGATCATGGTGAATTGCATCCTCATTGGAGAACTCTGCTTCAGTGAAGCACAGAAACTATTGCTCAAAAGTGCTGCCCCTAGTTAGGCTGGACTTACTGTGGGAGTCAGGGAATTAAGTTTTGGAAGTCATTTTGTGGAATCATAATTAAAGCAAAAGCAAGGTTTCAGTGTTTTCTTTTGGACCAAGGGCATTAGCTGACCTCAGTGACCCTGCTTTGATGTTGTGGTCTTGTCTTGCTGGGTTTTCTGGTGTTCATTAAGCATGATCAATACACACAGGCACTGGTACACCTAGTGCGCTTCCTGTTGTCCATCTTCCTTCCCTCCTGACATGTATGGTTAGCCGATTGCACCACAAGTGAAAAGACTTTGCTCTCCTTAATCCTCCCTATCTGATACCTCAAGACATGTACCTCCAACAATGCACAGTAGTGTTGTTTGGAAGAAAAACATCAGCATTAACTTATGCAAGAACGAGAGGGTCAGAACTGCATTTTCTTTCCTCTGCTTGCTCAAGGTGCCTGAATGTCTCCTTTGTCTGACTTCTGGGTGCCCTGACCTCAGTCACCTTTCCTGGAGCACACAGAGAATTCTAGATCCTTCCTGGCAGCTTTTCAGGCCTTATTTTGTAAGATAGATTTCAAACGTTTTGTTGTCTTTTCCAAAGTGTGAAAGGTGAAGTCTTTCTAGATTCAGGCAGCAGCAGTATATAACTTCTACTTTCATTTTTACTTCCAGACTCCAGATTTCTCCCAAGTCCCATTCTCTCCCCTGAAGTCGTTGTACCGGAATCCTTGTTTTCTTTCAAACAGTATTTACTTTCCATCCCTCCTCTTCTGGAGAATTCCTATAAATTCAGCATCTTATTACCAGTTGAAATTTAACTTCCCAAGACTACTTTGAAGACAAGATGGGTCTAATTATCAGACTTGATGCCTCTGCATTGTCCAGTGGCCTAGATAAGAAAATCAAAGACTGGGGGGGACATAGTCTTGCTCACCACTTACACTTTAGTGTCACAGCACTTGATTGGATACCACCTGTTTTCCTGCCTCAAGTCTATGAGATGAAAGCCTAATGCTGATGTGGGCGGGGCATTTTAGATAACCAAATCCTTGGTGCTTGAGACATGACGGCGAGATACCCCTAGAAGGCATCCTGCCATATCAAGTAAACTGGCAGCTCCTGTGTCCATGGAACAGAAGAGAACATTGCCACTTGGGTGAGGAAAATGCCCTAGGTTATGCATGTGGGGTATGATGAGACTTGCCTTCCAGTGGAGCTCTCCAGACCTGTTGCCCAGTTCTGTATATCTTGTTTCCCGTGTGCTTTCCTATAGGTTTGTTATTTATGAACTATTGTAATTTACCCATAAACTGCTCATTAGATGAAAACAATTAGCACTTTATTATGGATAGTAGCAAATAGAAAAGAAAAAATAAAGAGGGATTTTTGATACTTTTACTGAAGAAAAGTTCTCAGCAGGAAAGGAAAGAAGGAGCCAGTTTACGTCCGTTCCCTTAAGGTGTGCAGCTTCAGGGTCATGCTCATGGATGTTTCCTCTGGAGACCCTAGAGGACAGGGCCCAGCAAGTGGGTGGAGGTCATTCTTATATACCATTTTACCCCTGCCACCAATACAAATAACAACAGAACACAAACACTCATGTCCCTAATTCCTTTCCTTTGGAGACCGGAGGTTTTGTTGTAGATCCCATAGAAGTCTTTAGGGGACCCACTTCAATATGTTTTTTCATCTTGACAAAAATCCAACTCTTCTTGTTTCCTTCTTCATCTTCTCCCCCCCCCCC
>NW_004567125.1:13156578-13204631 GCF_000260355.1 Condylura cristata | reverse complement strand
GACAATAGCTGGTAGCAACAGTTTCTATGGTAACAGCATCTGAGTCATCTCCGTGGAAACCTGCATAAAGGCCTTCCATCTCCAAACCAGCTCAGTGCAGCTCGGAAGGCCTTTGTTCCCTTGAATGTGTCACCATGGGGGAGCAAACTCTCCCGGACTTTGGCCACTGCAGTTTCCTTTGGCTCCCAATGCCTGTGACACTTAGGGTATAGGGTTGGATTCAACCAAAGGTGGGGGGTGGCGGGACCTGGAGTGATGTTCTCAGCTTAGCCCATGGCCAGCACCATTGTTGCTGGTCCAGGACCAGACATCCAGCAGGCTTACCAGTAGGTCTCTCCGCTTTTTTAAATGCCCAGATGACTCAACTGAGGCTCCCACAGAGACCAGCAATGGGTCAGAATAAAGCAGTACTGCATCCTAACACAGATGAGCTGGGTATTTTGGCACGGTCCCGAAGAAAATCCTGAAATAGGGCACTGTGGGATAGCTTGTAAGAGTCCCTTTCCTTATGGTGTCCTTCCAGGGCAACAGTTTTGTCAAATAAGTGAAAGCGAATGGCTTCCAGCAGCTAAGAGGATTAGTTCTCCTGTCATCTTCCCCCTAAGTAACAATCACAAACGTGTCTGTTACTCTGCTTATTTCATAGATCATTTTCACATGTTGGAGCTCAATCATTGCTTCAGTTGTTCAAACATGTTAATTTGAAACTTACTATGTGCCACATAGCTTATCATAATGGCCTTTGGGACACAGGAGTAAGACACATATAGACATGGTCCCTGCTCTGATGAAGTCACAGAAAACAGAATCAGGGGCTAATCTGGTCTTATGCTTAAAAATGAATGTTCCAGCTAATGCCTGTTACAGAAGATTCATGGCTAGTATGCCAGTAGGAATGGGAGAGGGTAGCGAAGGAAGAAAAGACTGGAGGGTGTAGAGGGTCCCCCTTCCCTGGTTACGTCAACTGCGCATGGCATGCTGGGGTGTGATGCCTTGTGTGATCAGATCCCATACCCTGGCTGTTCTCTCCTGCTGACTCAGAGCCTAGCGCCGGCCAGAGAGCCCAGGGAAAGTTCTGTTGCTCCTCTTGGTGCTAATGTTGCCCCTCTGGCGGATTCTGCCTCACTTCCAGGGCCAAGCTGTTGCCCATTCACTGGAACAATGTTAAGACATTGCTTTTTATGTGAAAATTCTCCTGCAATGTGTTAGGAGCCCCTCCCCCCACCCCACCCCCACCCCCACATACTCCCTACCCTGGAAGGGTAGAAGTAGGTTAAAAAGAAATACCTGCTGGTGGGATAGCTCTTTAGTTCTCTGGGTTTGGACCTGTAATATGAGAAGCAAAGGCATAACTTGTGTCACACTGTGGGCCCTGTGACTCCTTGGGGGGGGTCCCCTTTCCAATTGTGAAAATGCATGGAGAGGGGTGTTTGTGTCTTCAGGAGTGGGCAGTTGTTCACAGTAGTTGGGAGGGGGGCGGTGTGATTGGTGAGAGGGTGTCACCCCAGTGGCCCAGCCTGTCTATTCAGCTTTAGACTTCTCTGTGTTACATTTTTTAAAAACCAAGAGTTGAAATGTGACTTCCTTCCATCCACGAAGAGTGTGTTAGCTGTTCGGGCAGTCCTTGCCCAATCAAGTGCTGCCATCATTTGAGTTCTTCCTCCCTCTGGTTCCTCTGCAGATACAGAATCAGTTGGAGACTTATTTTCTGGAGCTTTCATTACCCAATGGCCTTTTTTTTGGCTTTTCATAGATCTCTGAACCCTGCTGTCCTACAGTCAAGGGACATGCCTTTGTTATCACCTGTGGTACCCTCTTCCCTGGGTCTGTTTTTGGCAGTAGTGTGTGTGTGTCTTGGTCTCCTCCTCTCCCACGCACAAATATCTGTTTGTCTGTAAGCTTGTTAGCACTAGCTCTGCTGATTTCAGGTGATTCCAGTAGAGCTGAATGCTGGCAGTTTGAGAAGAGTAAAGCAGTTTGGTTCCTGCCATCTTTGGTCTAGACAGTTCTGCTCTCCAAGGTTCATGTTCTGAATCTGGAAAATCTTCCCTGGGAGCTCCCAGTTCCCACAGTCCCCACTCCCCTTGTCATTCTCTTGGCACCTTTCCTTCCCACCTTGTAATTAGGAGCTAGCTTTGCATGTGTCCTTGTCTTGTTCTTCCAGATAGAACATGACTCCAAGTGCAGGGATCATGTTTTCTCATGTCTTGAATAGCTGTGCTGTTTCTTCAATTACCTTAAGCTGCATGTGGTAATTTAAGTTTCAATTAAAGAATTCATTTCCTGAGCTGTACTAGCCACATTCCATATGCTTAGTGGTCACATGTGGCCAGTTGCTAGTGTATAGACATCACAGAAGTGGAACATGTCCATTATTCTAGAAAGTTCTATTGGGCACTGTTGTTCTGTGGAACTTAGTAGATATATAGCACTTTGTTGGTGCCAACAAGTATTTACTGACTGAGCCATTAGATTAACAAAGCTGTTTCTTATGGGTGAAACTGAGGCAGTTAAAATATGCGACAGTTACAACTGTGGGGGAAATGAATATTTTGCCTGGTCTTGGATTCTTTAGTAAACTGTTTATCTTTGACTCTGAGGAACTGTTCTGACCTTGGTGGATACCATCTTGTGAGAATGTCGCAGTACCAGAACAGTCTAGTTTTGTGTTTTTTTTTTTTTTTTAAGATTTATTTATTTATGCATACAGAACTGGGGTACAGGCCAGAGATGTGGAGGGTGAGAGGATTCACCAGAGACAGACTGGGAGCAGAACAGGCAGATCGACAAAGTACACTGCTGAGGGGAGCAGTGGGCGGGTCGGAAGAGGTCAGCCGCGCCATGTGGGTCTCCTCTGGGGCAGGCGGGGATTGAACTCATGCTGAAGTGGCTTTAGCTTCTTAGTGCTGTGCTTTAACCCGCTGTGCCACCAGGGAGGGCCCTGTTTGTTTGTTTTTTTTTTAAACATCTGCTGATTTTTATTTTCCAAGCCCCTATAAAAAATGGTTTTACAAACAGACAAGTAGTTGGGCTGAAAATTTGCCTTTTTAAATGCACCTATTCAGAAAAAAAGAAGCAGCCACATTCTGAACCAGGGAAATGGTAACTTCCATCTTGGGAAGAGAATCCTAGAGAAATTCCATTGTGGCTCAGGAGGAAGAGCCTGCATTGTGGAGCTGTGCAACTTAGTGATGACTTGACTTTCCCACCTGTAAAATGTACAGTTAGAACCGTTTTTATAGAAGCCTCTGATGAAAGATGAAATGTGCCATTGTCTCTAAATTTGTCTAAGTATGGATTTCATAGAGCTGTGATTTTTAGGGACTGGGAGCTATTCGGAAGGTAACACATGTGTCAGTCTTATGTGTGAACAGGTGAACATGAAAGCTGCCATCCCCATGTGGCATTCCCCCCATACCCTATGACCCCCCCCATAAGTGGCAATAATTTTCATTTGAAAGTTATCTGAATGTATTGAAACTGACAGAGCAGTCCTCTTACTCAATCTTGTAAGCTTCCAAGAATGGAGAGAAAGCTCCCCAAACCTGCTCACATAACACCTTTTCTTGGACCCTGGACGAGGAAGTATTTGGCTTCTTGATGAGACTCAGGGAAGTGAGCATATAGGGGCAGGGAGTTGTTGGCTTGTAGTTTCTGTTGAGGATCCTGCAGAACAAAGCAGTGGCCCCCTGGATGATAAGTCTGAGATACTTGGCACTCTACCCCACCTTGCTCAGGCTGGTGGCACATGCTGGTCATTACAGTTAGGAGCATGAGACCTTGAGAACCTCTTACAGAATGTAATTTCCATAATGGGGGAGGTGCCATGTTCCCTGTCCAACCTAATGAGAGGTGGAACGGAGCAGTGAGAAGACACCGAGAAAAGATTTGGAAGACTTGGAGGTACATAAAGCTAAGGCCTGCGAAGAAGGCCACTTGCTTGTCACTCTGGACGTGCAGTGAGCACTGGGGGAGCATGGAAGGACACCTAGAATCGAGAGACTTGGAAGAGATGAGGGTGCGAGGCTTGTGGGGATGCTGGCAATGGCAGCCATTATCTTGATTTGTACTGTGATTTTGCTCCTTTCACCCAAACTTGCTACAGCTTCCTCTGGTTCCCTGTGAGAAGGAGCTTTGACTTGTGGCAGACTTTAGGGCTTCAGCGACTCTGCTTAGGCCAACGCTGTTTGAGCATTTACCCACAGGAGATGGGTAACTTTGAGTGTTTCATTAGGAAACTATTTTCCTTTCTTCTCTTCTCTCTAGGCACGCTGTCCTATTAAAGTTCTTTCACACTAAGAGGATGCTTTGTCTTTATGTGATGAATGGCAGAATCTATTTAAAGTATGCAAGTTTGGGGACCCGGGTGTCCCAAGTCTGCCCAGTAATAAACCTACATGAACGTTTTCTCCACAGTAGCTGGCATGCCAGGAGAGGCTCAGCTCAGCGAGTGGGATACACAGGAGAGGACCTGAGGACAGGGTGTTCTAAATCATTAACAGCTCTGGTTTACCATAGTTTACAGCACACCCTAATTTATAGCCATAGACTGCAGATACCCAGAAAAGTCTAGGCATTTTACCAACACAGTCTGGCACAGTGATGTCAGCCACCTGGTGCACGGAGGCTCCTATGGCTGAAGCTCTCCTCAAGGTCACACAGCCCAAGAATGCATGCCTGCCCTGGGATGAGGGTCCAGATCTCTCTGCCAGTCTGTCGTTCCACTGCTCTTGTGTTCTCTCCAGAGTCTCTTTGTAGTTCTTTTAGGTGGAGTAGTCTAGAAGGTCATGAAAATGTTTCCCTTGCAAGACCCTTTCAAAAGCTGTTAGGAACAATTCAGATTGATTCTCCTCCTCAGGTACACACATTTACATCTCCCTGGGGGCTGAGGATTCAGGAGGTTTAATTAGCATCTGTCAGGCTATTCTAAAGTACTTGGAAGGGCACAGTCTGACCTTGAAGAGCAGTTCAGTTTGAGAGGGCTCAGAGTTGATATTAGAAAAAGTTGGTTAAACACACACCCCTTTCTCTCTCTCAACTTTTAATTACAACTTGTTTCAGGGTCTGGGATCCTCCCATTTTCTAGCTGACCTTGTCCATGTTGAAACCAGCTCCCCATGCCATTTTCTAGGCACCAGCTTCCCCAACACACTCTCCTTGCCCCTCAGCTCCTTTTGCTGTTTTATGACCAAAGAGCTGGGTGACTGGCCCAGGAGATGGGTTCACATTTGCCAGTGCAGATTTGCTTTTACTGAACGGGCAGTGAATTACTAGGGGCTCTCAGCTTTCTCTGATTTTGTTGTTGACCATCCTCCATTACTGTGTGTAAAGTGCTGGTGGGGGGCAGTCACAGCCAAGGGGGCAGCTGTGACAGCACCTGTAGAAGGAGTGTTACAGGACACGGAGAGGGGCACCACGAACCCCAAACCTGCCTGCTCTAAGTGGGTTCTGCCATCCACCGCATCAAGACAAAACATAAAACTTTAATGAAAAGGGACTTTAATGCAGTGAATATACAATGTGAAATACAAAGAATATAATTTCTAAATCAAACACCACAAGTTATCCATCCCCTCATGGGCAAAAGTCAACCCAGAAGGGATTAGCCCAGAGCAAGGCCTGAAAGCCCGCCACAAGACTAAAGCACCTTCTGGCCCGGACCCATTGAAACGGGTCAGAAATGGCCAGACAAATCTGGGAGGAAAAGAGCAAAATCAAAATCAATATAAACACTGCCATAGTCACCTCCTCACAGGTCTCTCACCCACATCTGCCTTAGCCAGTCCAGGGTCAGGAAACAAGCACAATTTCATGACATGCTTGCTGCTCCATGTGGCTTCCTCAGGTCTCCTTCTGGCTCTCCATCCTGCTGCTGCCATCTTTCTCTCTCTCTCTCTTTTTTTTCCCTCCGCTCAGCTCCACCTTCCTTCTAGGTAGGGGCAGGGAACCTGGAACTTCCCCTTTTCCTAGGAGATCACCCTGTTACAGGAGCACAAGTGGCGGATCCTCAGGGCGTGACCTCTGTACTGTCATGACCTCGTTGCATGAATGTTGTCTCGCATACATGAGACCAGCATTAAATGCCACACTCCACCAGTGATTAATTTCTGCATGTTCTATCTAGTACAGACCTCAAGCAGAGGAATAAGGTAAGAATGGAATGAAGTGGAATGAGTGAGGAGATGGGCTACAAGTTGCATCAATTGAACATGGTGCAGCCAGTGATGCCTCATCTGGTTTCGTGGCTTTGGGATGGGGGTTTTGCTCTGGTGTCATCTGGCATGTCAGCAAACAGTCCCATGGGTGCTTTCCTTGTTTTAGCTACGGGGCTGTATTTAATCTCACCTCCCTAAAGGTCTAACTCCTTGGGGGTTCTTAGGGTTTTCAGTTGTTGGCCAAAGCATGTGTGATAAGGACATTAATTTACTTTTTCTGATTTGCTCCTGTGAATTACTCATCTTCAAATGCCACCAAATGTGTGGCTGTTATATGGAGAAACAAGAGTCTTTCGTATATTAAGAATGGAGTTACTGGTGATGGCAAAAGTCATTTCTTCTAGACTGCCAGGGTCTTTCATGTATGTGGTCTGCATTAGGAACTTAAATTTTGTACCCTGTCACTGAGTCAGGTACCCAGGGTGGCTTGTGAATGTGCCTTATTTAGGAAATCACTTGTTTTAGATGATCTTGTAATGATGCCAGGGCCTTCACTCACTTAATATTTCCTAAACACCTTCCACTTACAGGGCATTTGTTCCTGCTCTCATTGTCCCCAGTTGGAACTGACTTTTTTGTTCAGGCCTTCCCCAGAGATTGGTCAGAACTTGGGTGTTAGAGATGAGTGTCCACACCAGAGGTAAACCGATACAGAAAGTAGATGGGTCATTGCAGACAATAAAAACATATTACACAGCCATCCACACCCAGCCCCTGAACCCACAACATGTTGTTGAACCTTCTGGTGGGAGGATTGGAATGGCAGCTCTGGTGAGCACCTGCCCAAAGCCAGGAGCTGACACACTCAGGACAGCCAAGGGCACTGGTCTCTCTGCTCATGTCTGTGTGACTTTTTTAGTGGACGTGCTGCCAGAGGCAGTGATGAGCAGCAAGGAGTCTAGGTTCATGCCTGGCAGTCCTCTAAAAGCTGTTGGAGGCAACATTATCTGCAGTTGGAGGGGCAGAGGTAGCAGAGGGGGTGGCCTCTGTGGCAGGTACGGAGTATTGAGGTTTCAATGGCCACCTTAGTGCTTTGGATCACCTTGATTGTCACCCATGGTATCTGGACCTCATAGCCATTCATTTATCTCTTCAGATTTTTCTCTACTGGCACAGATACTTCATTTTGTTATCCAAATTTCAGAGAGAACATTTCCTCCTTTAGCAACACCATTGATCAAATATGTCAGATTTATTCCCTTATTTGGGTTATTTTAAAAATTGATGATGAGCTGTCCCAGCTAAATCTCAAGCTTATTTCTCCCCACTACCTGGTGAGCTTTTCTTCCAAATGTACAGTGGTTGTGTTTCCTGCATAGGCATCTGGAGGCTCCCACCTGCTCTTTCTGCCTTCATATTCTCATCCTTGTCATTGGGATGAACCCCCAGCCTCCCTTCCACTTCATCGTGCAGTGTTTATATCTCTGACATGGCAATTATTGGTCATAGGTCTTATCTTGGTTGTCTATGAGCATGCACCTTGCCTTGATAACATTCTCTGTGTCCTGCTTGTGAGGCAGCAACTCCTGCCAGTCTCACAGTGGAGAGCAGTGCAACTCTTTCTCACCCCACTTCTCAATAGTCTTTTTCTCCCACTGAATTTACCTCTACTTCCCTTCATCCTCCCTTACCTTGGCTTATGTCCAGGTTCACACAAAATTGGTCTTTTTTGTCCCATATACCTTATATCCCTTGGTTCAACTCTTACTTCTAGATGTTTGTCTCCTTACAGGCTAAGTCCTTAAAGTCCATGGTGGAAACCTTACAGCAGCACTTGTGTGACCTGTCTCAGGGTGGCAGCATGTTTGCATAGCTGTTGGCTGTCATTCTGGGCCACTCACACTGCTGCTTACATTGGAGTTTTCAAGGAGGGGTGTGGGCCCACAGACAAGTCCACAGAAGCACCAGGAAATGAGTCTTGGTGGGGCTTCCCATCCTACAATATTGAGGTTTAAGTGCTGATATAAACCCGGTGGGTGTGATATAAGGTCAATAAAGAGGAATGGTCCAGGTTGGCTGGGTATGTCTTTGATTCCACAAGCCCTCTTCGCTCCCCTCCTCCCATCAGCTTGTAAATCTTACATTCTCACCGTTGCTCAGAGACTAGAAATGAGAGCCTGTGACCCCTGATATAGCCGTTTGGTTGAGATTCCGGTTATTTGGGACAGGAGCCACACGTTTCTACACACATGGCTCTCTAAGAGCATAGCCTTGTGTACTCTCATCTTTCCTAAATTCAGTTGCTTTTGGGTGACTGATTTGGGCCACCTTTTCAGTCTTTTAAAAGACTATCTCACACCCAGAAAGACATTCCTAAGATGTTTCTGGAGTTGTAAGTCAGACTATTAATTATAAACACTTGAAAGAATGTGCTGGTTTCTTGTCATAAGCACAGAGAACTCTCCAGCCATGTCCATGTCATCTCTTCTGTTTCTATAAACAGAATGATGCTAGGACTGATGTTCTTCTCTAAGAGTTTTTCATTTTTGTGATTGCTTAGAAAATGCTTTGTTCAAATCTCATGTAATAGCTTGACTTTGCCATCTTTGTGTCCAGTGTAATTCCACCATCAGTATTTGCATGATTGTGGCTTGTTTCTTACATTTTCTTGTGGAATTTGCATATGAGATTATCTTTCATTGTTGACGTGCCAAAAAAAATTGTTAAAATTATTTGTAAGATTTAGTGAAAAAATTCATTAAAATTTATTGCCAAATATGTTAAGCTCACAACACATAAATACACAAAGTCAAAGAGAAGTATTTAAATATTTTTTAATCAATTAAACTGGACTTCATTGACATCAATATGTTGTAGGGTTGCAGGTCTTATTTTAAGAAGATTTAAATTTCTTAAATCTGGCTTATACAAAGTAGTGTGCATTACACTTCAGAAGGAAATTTAGCAGTTGTATTTCCTATCTGAATTTATTCCCTGTTGTTTTGTAATGTTCTAGACCTGCTCTTTGTGATTATGTCTTTCTCCCAGGAAACTAAGATACCCTTAAAAGAGCACATTAGTTAACAATTTTCACATTTCATTTGCATTGTTGGGGTTTTGTCCTCTTTAAGAAGCCCTGTAGTTTCTCCCCCTTTGAAAACGTAATGATGTTGTTTCTATGGACACAATGATGTCAGGGTTTGAATGGAGCTCGGTGACACCAAGAGTGCCATCTATCAAGGCCAGCGAGAGAGCCCAGCTTTACCTATGAAGTTGTTAATGGATCTGGGTTGTCAGCAACTTGAAATATACACAACTGGGAGGAAAGTGGTTCTGTGTAATGATTCTGGAAAGCCCAGAAGGAATGAGTTTGTGTGTGCTTGTGAAGCCATGTGTATGCAATAGCGAAATAAATCCTGCTTCACAGTTTGACTTTAAATCATCTGCATTCCCAGGCCTGTAGGGTGGGAATTTGAAACCTATGAAGTCAAGTCTCCAGCATCTGTGGAAGGAGGGAGGAGAAATTATGTTCCATGGTTTAGTGTCCCAGTAAGACTTGCAATGTCAGCATCAATATCGGTGGATGTGTGTAGTGTGTGAGGTATAGGCATTGAAGAGGAATAGACATCTAGCTTAGTGGAATTGGCATGCATTGAAATATCTTCTAAAATGTAAATGATGTGGTGAATAATGCATGTGAATTTGATTAATTGATCAAAACCAGAGTCCTGTTAAGCAGCAAACCATAACTTACACATCCAAAGTGTGTGGTCTTGATCTGAGAAGGTGGTCTGAAAAGACTGAGCCCTTAATTCACTGATAGATGATGCTTGATTTTTTTCTTAATGGTCAAATGGCATTTGGAACCAAGTCTGATGATTTCCTATCTTGGTAACTCACCTAATTGCCATTCCAGGTAAAAAATGATGTGTGGTTATAAAATAACAACACTGATAATAATGTATAATTGTTTCTAAAACAACTTTAAAGGGAGGTTTGCTCAAAGTTTCAGGCAACAATTAGTGCATTGGGATGTATTGTATATCCCCACAGTGACACTTTGAAAGTTAATGTTATTTAGACATGTAAGTTCAGGTATATTTAACAGATATAAATCTCTCTGCTAAACACTGCCTTAGTTCAGGCTTCTATAACAGAATGATAGATTGGGTGAATTATAAACAACAGAAATTTTTTTCTCACAGTTCCGGGGCCTTGAAGTTCAGGGGGAGGGAGCCCACATGGTTGGGTTCTAGTAAGGACCCTCTCCAGGGTTGGAAACAGCTGTTTTCTCATTATGTCTCCACATGGTAGACAGGGCAAGGGAGCTCTGTAGGTCTTTTATATAAGGACACCAACCCCATTCTTGAGGACTCCGTTCATGATAACCTCCTAACAGTCACATTGGGGATTGGATGTCAACATAGGAATTTTAGAGGGATATGTTCAGTCCACTTCACAAAGTAAACATAAGTTGGTCTCAGAGAATGAAATTTTCCATTTAAGTAAAATTTCAGGTACCCCAATCCTCCCTTCTTCTTAAATATTAGACCTAACTTTCAAATGTAATAATCATTTAATTGAAACGTTTTATGGTCTTTGGTTAACTTTACAGAAATATTTTTTTCCATGACTCTTAGTCATCATTTGGAGCCCTATTTGTAATATTGGAGCAAAATGGAGAAGTACTCCCCTCAGAGCTTCTGGAGTGAAGGGGGCACGGTGCTCATTTAATCCCACTTCATGTGAAAGAGGCTGCTCCATTTTGTCAATACTGTTGCTTGTGTACTTTCTGTTTTCCTCTTTTATGCCTTATTTTCCTCTTTTATTCCTGTGTTTTAGGTCATCAGTGTTTGCTTCTTACAGTTGTTAGTCTGCCTGATTGAGCTAGGCTGAGTGGGGGCCCTGAGTCACTGTGCATGGCGAAAGGGACTTTATAATATGATTTGGTTAAGGTTCTCCAGGTGGGAGATGAGTCGGGCTCATCCAGGTGACCCAGTATAATCACCAGGGTGCCTGTAAGAGCCAAGAGGAATAAGGGTCAGAGATATTTGAAGATGCACTGTTGCTCGCTTAGGTGATGAGAGAAGCCACCAAGTAGGAATGCTGGCAGCCTCCAGTCCAGCTACTGGAGGAAGCAGACTCTCCAGGAGGAAGGTCTGCCTGCAGGCTCATTGAGACTCTGACCTCCGTAACTGTGACAGATAAAATTTGTGTTATTTCAAGCCACTGTTTGTGACAATTAGTTGCAGCAGCAGGAAGACTCCAATATACCACCCTGTGCTGACTGCCTTATAATTTGATGCATTAAATCAGCTGATTGAATTTGTTAGAAATAGGCCATCTGTCCAACAGACATTTGTTATCAATTATGTGTCAGGTGTTCAGATTGAAATAAGACAGTGTGTCCCAGATCTCAGCCTTGCCAAGCACATGGTCCAATTGAGAGACTGAGCTGGGAAAACACAGCTAAGGACATCTTTGCAATCTAATGTATTAGGTGTTGAATTGAATCATGAGCACAAAGTGATCAGAAAAATCAAAGGAAGGGGCAATTCATTTGGGAAGAACCAGAATCATCTGGATTTGCAGCATGAATGATGAGAGGAGGTGGGCAGTGAGGTAGGGCAGGCTTGCCTGCTAGGGAAAGTGGTAGTAGCTAAAGACCCCCATTTTAGGCAAGTGGAAATCATCACCTTTTGTTGATTTTCCTTTGAGGGGAATAGATGAATTCTGAAGTGACTCATCTATTTGATATCTTGTGGTCCTTTTTGCCTTTCATCTGCATCAACTTGTTCAGTATTTGGGCTACCAAGCTGCAAAATTTCACCTGTGGGTAAAAGAATCCTCATTTACAAACATATGGCAAAGGAGCACCTAACCTGTAGCCAGGATACTTTATGGAAAATTCTAGAAGCCCTCATTCTTTCAGTGATTACAACAAAAAGAAGTTCCTGATCCTTAAAAAAAACAACTTTTCTCAGATGCTGAGGTTCACATACAATCCTCATTAAATGTCACAATTGGGGCCCTCCCTGGTGGCGGAGCGGGTTGGGGCACAGCACTAGGAAGCTAAAGCCACTTCTACATGAGTTAGATCCCTGCCTGCCCCGGAGGTGACCCACATGGCGTGGCAGACCTCTCCTGACCCGCCCGCTGCTCCCCTGCGGTGTACTTCGCAGATCTGCCTTTTCTGCTCCCCACTCTGTCTCTGGTGAATCCCCTCACCCTCCCCATCTCTGGCCTGTATGTACCCCAATTCTGTATGAATAAATAAATAAATCTTAAAAAAAAAATGTCACAATCGTGTATAGAATCACAAAATGTTTCCCTTTTAATTCAAGTGTGTGTGTGTGTGTGTGTGTGTGTGTGTGTGTGAATTCATCAGGTAGTTATCTAATAATATTCCAATGGGAAGATTTTGTTAATTCACAGCATGAATAACTCAGAATCATATTTAGATTAGCTTATATTTTTATGAAGGCAAAATGGGCATCTGGCTCACCGAGAATTTATAGCTACTTTTAAATGCAAATTATGTAGAATGACTTAGCATCCCTTTGTTCCTACATAACAGTTATCATCACATCTAAAATATTTATTGAGTACCAGCTAAGTGCAAAGCATTGTTTAGAGTGCCGTGGGAGGTTTAAAGCTACCAACATTCTTAATAGTAGCATTTTAAGAAACCAATTAGTTAGCCCATTTATTGAGCCTTTTAAATGAGCCAGACAGTCTTCAAATCCCTTTAGATGTGTTATGTTATTTGATCTGTAGAAGAATTGCTGGCTTGGCGTGCATATTCCATTTTCTCACCCCACTCTCATCTTAAACTGACCTCCAGTCCCATCTTTCTGCCAGAATAATTCTTGTGACAGGAATTAATGACCACTCTTTACCCACGGGATGCTTTCCCATCATCCTTGTGACTTCTCAGGAATCTCTGTCACCAGTGATCATCACTGCCTTCTGCAATGATGTTATTCTTTCTGACTATTAGGTCAAACCATACAAAACTTGCTAATAGTCAAGCATTTTGGCCAACAAGGAATGGCATATTCCTATGGCTTCTTAGAGGGGTGGCCCCTTGTCTGATAATGTATAAATATTAGAGTTCAGTCATTTTTCCTTAGCTCTCTCCCTAGACTGCCTGGTATACATTCACAATGATACCCATACATCCTGAAATTATATTTCTGGGTATCCCTCTTCTCTAATTCTAAATTTTTATTTTATCCACTAGTGACTATTTCCTCCTGAGGTGATTTCTTGAAAACATCTCAAAATTCTTAGGTGTAGAACCAATTCTTGCTCTTCCTCTGTAAACCTGGCTGTGTTCCAGGTATCCAGACCCAGCAACTCACAACAGCCTATACACCATTCACAAGCCTTAGGAACCTTCTTGGTTCCTCACTCTTCTTCCCGCTCATATCCAGTCCACTTTCTGTCACTTTTCCTTGTAAATTAGGTCTTGAATCCAATGATTTCTCCCCTCTCCACTCCACTGCTAGTCTTCTTGATGCAAGTGACCTGCTTCTGTGGCATTCAGATAGTCTCCCTACAGCTGCACCAGCCCTGCCCCTCCCTTGGCCTGTTCATTACACTGTGTAAGAAATCACCATCCTCAGATAAGCGCACCGTAACTCCCAGCCTTGACGTGCCAATGCTCCCTCTTTCTCACAGGCGAAAAGCTGCACTTTTTTCTTTTTTTTTTTTTTTTAGTATTTTATTTATTTTTGCATAGAAGAACTAGAGTGTAATCTAGAGGTAAGGGGTAGGGTGGTGAGAGGATTCACCAGAGACAGAGTGGAGAGCAGAACAGGTGGATTTCCTGAAATATACTGGTAAGGGGAGCAATGGATGAGACAGGAAAGGCCTACTATACCACATGTGGGTCAGCTCCCTGGCCAGGGATGGAACTCAGGCCTCTGCTAATAGTGTGGTAGTAGCACTGAGACTCAACCCCTTGGCCACTAGAGAGGCCCCAAAAGGCCACCCTTCTTTACGTAAGTTGTGAGCCCTGTGCTCTTGTGTGGCCCCAAGAAAGCATGTTCTCCATTGTCCTCTCCTTATCTCTCCTGAGCTCACACTCTGCTCTTTCACTTCCTTGTGGCCTTTGAGTTCTCTCCAACATAGGACCTTGGTCTGGCATGTTTTTCTTCCCTTCCTGGCCTACTTAGCTTCTCTTTCATGTTTTAAATTTTAACCGTCACTTCCTTAGAGGAATCTTCCCTCTGTTTTCTGAGTAGATCATCTCTCCCTGTTGTTTATTAAAATTTTCAGTGGCAGTTTTATGTGGATGTGTGCAATTCTTTGTGTATCCTCATAGCAGTTCCTGAGTTAGGTAATGTTGACAACATTTTACAATGAAGAAACCGGGGTAGGTGATTTATTTGAGGTCATTTAGGTAGAAGGTGACTCAGCGTGGAGTTGAACCCACATCTGTGTGATTCTGTATGTATCGATACCAGCTTCATTGTGAGCAACAGAAAAATCTAAGATCACAGAAACACAGATAAGACTTTCTCCTGCATAGATACTGCCCTGGGGCTGAATGGTAGTCGATGAGTCAGCAGCCTTACCTCCTTGCTTGTTACTCAGCTTGTGTTACCTTGACCCTGTAGTCCTCCATGACTCTATCTGAGGCTGGGAGGCAAAGGAAATAAAAGTCTACTAAGGAAGGTTTCCAAAAGCTGCAGAAGACACTTCTGTTTATGTCCCTTTAGCCAGAACTTAGCCTTCTAGTCACACAAACTGCAGGGGCCTGCAAAGTGAAGTCTTTATTTGGGGTGGCTTTGTGCTGGTTGAAAACTAGTGTTTTTATTACATTGGGAGAATACAGGCAGGGTCTCTGTAGACACTAAAGCCCATACGTCTGACCCCTGAGTTCTGTGTCCTTGACCTCAGGAATTTTTATTTTACTAGGGAAGAAATACAGTATAAACAAGTGAAAAGTCATCAAAGAAATCATGGGATTGTTCACTAATAGAATGTTACCTTGTGTGAAAGGTATACAGGAGTGCTGATTTTGGGTGGTGTCCAGGAGGGTTCCAGGGTCAGAAGGGCATGACAGTACCTTACAGTGGTACTGTCCTTGACAGAGAAAATTATTCTCTTTTGAATTCTCTTTTAATCTTTTTTTTTTTTAAAGATTTATTTATTTGCATACAGAGCTGGGATACAGGCCAGAGGAGCAGAGGTGGTGAGAGGATTCACCAGAGACAGAGTGGGGAGCAGAACAGGCAGATCGACGAAGTACACGGCTGAGGGGAGCAGCAGGCCGGTCAGGAGAGGGCTGCTGCGCCATGTGGTCAGCTCCCAGGCAGGCGGGAATCGAACTCATGCGGAAGTGGCTTTAGCTTCTCAATGCTGTGCTTTAACCCACTGCGCCACTAGGGAGGGCCTCTTTTTTAATCTTTATGGTCACATCAACATCTGATATTAATTGACCTTTATTGCTACTCAAATACTGAGTAACACTTTTTAACTTCTTTGGTGTCACTAAAGCATTGTGTTCTGGCTCTTGGCATTTTCTTCCTTAATGAGTCTTGAATGTGGTTCCTGTTAGGAGACTTTGACCAAAGGACTGTCTGTCTTCATTTTTAGAATAGTTCTGGATTGCCATCTGTTGAATGCTGTGTTTCTCACTAGTCCTTAGGGAAGAACCTATTAGTTCTTAAAACACTTTACCAAGATGAATATAATTCTGATCTTTTGTCCTTTTCTCCCTGGAGAATAGACAGTTCAGTAGAAAGCTATAGGATGTGAGGCCAGGGTATAATGACCAGCCTTCTTTGGTTGTTTGGTTGATGGTAAAGTGACTCTTTAGGAAGTCAAATAGATGATTCTAGCCCTTCTTAAGGTTTCTGAAGCTAGTGTTGTCTTTACAATATGAGTCTATGCCCTGGACATACTAACTTCTCTCCTGTAGCATTATGTATTATAGGTGGTCCACATGATTCTCTCTCTCTCTCTCTTTTTTTTTTATCTGTGGCAGTCTTCAGACATATAAATGGATCATAATGACACATTGGGAGTGATTAAGGGGAGGTAGGTTATACAGCTAAAGAAAGAGAATGGTGTATGGTATCATGGGAGTGAGTGGAAAACTAGCAGGTAGATCAAAGAGTGGTGTCTGCCAATTAAGATTATACTTCCAAACTAATGTCTAAAGAGAGGAGACACTGCTTCTGTTAGTTTAAGCTTCACTGAACTTGGCATAGAGAATCATAGAACTTTCCCAGAAGGCCCCACCAGTGTTGGGGCTTGATCACAGATCTGGTGGATTGGCCATCTGTATTTATTTCTTCTCCCTTCAGAAGCTCCACAGAAATACCCATGAGGGCAAAGAGAGGGGAAGTAGTCAATAAAAAGATTTTTAAAAAGATACAATACACGTGTGTGTCGATCACCTTTATGAAGGAATGGCAGCCATAGTCTAAGGTCTATAAAGGAGCAAGTGATGATAGGTAATTTGAGTGATTCAGGAACATTCTGGAAAGACTCAAGACAAGGAGGTCCAGTTGTAGATGGCAGGAGTGTAAGGTTCCTCATTAAAAGAGACCTAAGTCAAAGTGTTATCTGAGACTGGTGACCCTATTGCTTTCTCGATTTCTGGAGTATTGATTGTAAGAAGATTTTTCTCTGAATGAACAATGTTCCAAAGGAAAGAGCCATGAAGCCTTGACATTTGAAGTTTACTGCTTCTTTGCATCCTGCTCACTCCACAGAAAAGCTCACTTTGCAGTGAGGTCTTCAAGCAACTAGTGTCACCTGCATACAGTGTTTGACTTCCTCTTTCTTCAGTCTTTGTGAGCAGCCCCAAGGTCATGGACGATTTGAGGAAACCCTACAATATAATAAATCAAAATAACTCAATGGATGGAAGAAGCTGAAGAAAATAAAGACCACAGCAATCAGAAGAAAATATAAAAAAAAAGCTAGAATTATCGTGACATCACAAAACAAGAACTGGATGCTGTGAAAAAGAGACCATCAGGAAACTAAGAAATTAAGAACTTGAATGTGAGGCAAACTAAAAGAGCAATCAGCAGAAAGTTTGAAAGGCTGAAGAAGAGAAATAACATAAATACCACAATAGAAACCTAGGGAAAGTATTACAATCTGGGGAATCCAGCAAAACCTGTTTTCAGTGCAGTTTCAAAAAAAAAAGAAAGAAAAGAAAATGGTTAAAGAAGCAATAGAAGAAAAATTTCAAAATTAAAGTTTCCAGATTGAAAGGACCATTCAATAATCAGCACAAAGAAAAGGAAAGGATCTGCTCAACCAAACAAACCAAGGCACTTTAAGGATCAAGGTGTAGCTGTGGTACATCCTCTCTACCAGATGTAGCTGTGTCCCAGTGCTTCTCACTATCTGTGTCTTCCTTCTTAGCAGGACAATCATACATCATCATAGGCAGAATCTTAGCCTGAATTTCAGGTTCATTGAATTTAGGATCTACTAGTCACCCAGAGGTCTATTTTTTGTGGTAAAATGTTCCTTACAATTCCTGAGTTACCTTGCTCAAATACAATGCCCTGGTTTTTAAATTAGATTTCTTTTCATTCTTTCTAGTGACTGGCAGGGGAACTGAGAGAGACAGAGATGAGAAATGAGGGATCTGTTTTCTGCCTTTTGTGAGAAGTAATTCAAAACATTTTAAGAATGAGATAATGGCTGATATTTTGGGAGTTAGAATAGATAAATATATTCTAATTTTAAAAATCAGTGCTCATTTGTGAGCAGTGATCTGAATGTAATTGGTTTCAACTGAGTTTCATCCTGATCGGTAAAGGGTTGGAAAAAAAATAAAAGGAACTCAGTTCATCATAGGCTGGAAAATAATCTCTTTCTTGGCACAATAATTCCAAGTCAATAAATTGTTAAAATGACATATAATTTTGGGACTTAGTCGTAGGAGGACCTTGGATTTGGACTTACAATGTGATGAGCTCCAATCAAGGTGACCATGAGTTGTTTTTCTAAGGACGACGGCTACTGTTCTTTCTTTCTTCAACTTTCTTTTCAAAAAGTAAGAAAAAAAGAATAATTCGTTTATGGTCCACTCTGTAGCCTGATTTCCTGAAAGTTGTTAAGCAATTAGGAAATGAGAAATAGGTCAAGAAGGCAGAGCATGTATTTCCTAAACTGAAATAACTTTCAAAGTGTTTGGTTAAAAAGCTGAGAGGTAACCTGGACTTCTGAGATTTTTGTAATGCCATGACAATTATAATAACTATTGCTTATATTTAGAAAGGAAAGAAATACATTGGCAATATTTAGAAACTGTCTTCCTCCATAACTAAGTGACAGGTTAGCCAACAGTCCATCTTCAATGATTTTCCTCCAGCCTGGGGTCTCTCTGCCTGTGATATGGGTCATGCTTACAGGCTGGTGTAGTAGTTACTTGCACACTTTCTTACCTCTGTGCAGCCTCCTAGATGCCCTTGCTTCCTCCCCTGACCTCTTACATTCTCAACACAGCAGCCAGTGATCTTTTCACACTGCCATAGCATCTGTATATTTGGCTGAAAATTTTGGAGGATACGAAGTTGAGCCTACATTATTCCTGCCTTCAAATACTATATTCTAGTTGAGAAGATGAGGAAGGACCCTGTTCCAAGTTAAGCATGTTAGATAACAGGAGGAGATGCATTTTATTTTTGACATTATTGTAAAATCACAGCCCAGAATGTTGATCGCCCTAGCATTCAGGAAGAAATTCCTTCAGGTTATGATAGTCGGGGGAGGTTTTTATGAAGTGCTACTTGAAGCAGGACTTATGGGAATGCTTTCGGTAGATTAAGGGACTCAGCAAGGCATTTTGAGGTGGAAATTTAGAAGTAACAGTGCAGACATGAGAAAACCCTCATACCTTCAGAATTGACAGTGAAAAGCCATATTGCCCTGAACTGCTGTAACATTGTATTTCATATAGGCCAGTGATTTCCCAAGATCCTTTAGTCAAAGAAAAGCATTACCTGGAACCACAACATTTTAAACATGAGCATTATAATTTCCTTGAATGAAGCAGATGCAGACAAAGGGGGTTGTTCCTAGAGTTGGGGTCTGGATTCTACCAAACACACTCTGAAGGATAAAGCTTAGATACCATGCATTTCAGGGAGCAGCAGTTGGCTGGCAGAGGGAAAGCTGGCCGTTTTGGGGTCAGTGGGGAAAAGAGTTGACAGTTTGAGTTTCTTGTATAGACACTGGGTTATTGTAGGTGGTTTTGGAACAGAACCTATTTTGTAGTGTTTGAGGAAGTTTAAGGGGGCAGTTTTGTAGATCTCCTCACATGATCCTTAGAACTCCTTGGGGGTCCACTGATAGAATGTTTACTTTTTCAGGCTAGGGAGCAGTTGTGTACAAAAGTACGTTAAGGAGAGGGAGGGAGAAAAGATTAAGGGCCACACTGGTGAGAGCTGGGAATAGTCTGATAGGTTCAGATATGAAGTTAGGTGCAGATATGAAATTACAAAAGGCTATTGTGCAAAAGAATTACATGCATTGAGATAGAGTAAATTTCTTAGTGGCTGTAATATTGTGGTGTTTTGTAGACAGGAGATGGCCTTTGACCTGTGTGCATGCTGGTTATGAGGGCAAGGGCTGCTCTAAGGTCAGGAACAAGGACCAGCCAGCTCAGAGTTCTCTCACGCTGGGGGTTTTGTTCATTCTTTCCCACATGCTCTATGTGTGGAAAAGAGGAAGGGAATTTTGCAGCTTGTGTTTCTGAAGAATGGCTGTGAGGCTGGGGTACTGCCAGCAGCAGAGATTGCCTGTGTCTACAGGTGTGTGCTGGGGTTAAAGCTCAGGCATCTGATGCTCCAAGGAGGACAAGCACACCCAGAGAGGCAGCCACATGAGTAGACACCTCAGAGTTGATTTGAGGTAGTCTCAAGTAAGCCGGATTTCCCCTTCCTCTAAACTGCTGATTGTGATGATCTCAGCTGCTCCCACTCTTGACCTCACCCCAGCTGGCAGCTCGGTTGGTAACATTAACTTGACCTTTTATTTGAGTCATAGATACATGAGTGTGGGCGTGGCATGGGGACAGCCAGACATTCTCAGGAACCAGCGTGGTGGTAGGCTCGGTGTGGTGGTGGTACAGCCTGAGACGGCTGAGATGTTTGCCTTGGAAAACAAGCTGGAAGTGACTTTTGTCCATCACAACGTTGGAATTTGAGCTTGAATTCCCGGGCCTATAGAGGCATGTCCAGTCCTGATTATAGATCCTCAGGCTGTTGGGATCATCTCCCAAGTCTTAGAATAGTGACCTCCCATAGTAGCAGAGTTTCTAAACAGAGCAGACTGGTCTGATAACAAAATCAGGAGTGTCCACTGCCCCAGCTCAGTGACCCAACCTGTGCCTGGACTGGCTCTGTATAGGCTGGAGGGAACGTTGTGGCAAAGACTTTTCCCACCTCCGTTCGAGGCCTGTGTCAGGTTCTCCTGGCCTGTCATGTAAGGGATTGCTGTTAACGCCCTGCCCTTGACCTGGCAGAGGGCTTGGGTTGGTGCTCCCTGAATGTAGTCTGACTAGGCCTCAAGGTGTTCAGACTATTATAATAGGTATGCAGTAGGATCATATTGTGGTTTTAATTTGCATTTCCCTGGTGGCTAATGATGTTGAGCATCTTTTCATGGGAGGTCATTAATCCAGACGTAGGGGGATATCACATTATCGTAGGGAGCTGTAGTGAGGTCTGAACTTGTCTCAGTAGGCCCTGAGACTGAAGATGCAGACTTCAAAAGTTCCACTGGGTAGAAAGAATTTTCCAGTCGAGTTTCCTCAGTAAGAGTCTCAGATCCTTCTTCTGTCCTGTGGAAACACGACACCGCCCCAGAGCTTGTTAGCTTCTTCTCCGTGTAGTCTGTCTTCCTTGCAACCTCTGACATTCTGTTTGTCTTTTGCCCAATGTTCACTTGCGTTGTTTTTTCACTGTGGATATGGAAAAGGCTATTATTGTCTGATGAATGGTTTACAAATATTTTTTCCCAGTTTGTCTTTACCATTTTTCTTCATGTCAAAATGACTTCCAGAGAGCAAAAGTTTTAAATTTTGCCAAAGTTCACTCTATCCTGTTTTTCCCTTTGGTAACATGCTTTTGATGCCATGCCCAAGAATTCTGTGTGATCCCATGTCATGAAGATTTTCCCTGCAGTATTCTTCCAAAAATTTTAGTTTTACCTTCAAGCTGTGATCCGTTCCAAATTCGTTTTTGCGGCAATGTTCCTTGGTTCACCTTGTGCGGTCACTCACCTAACTCATTCTCTTTTCCTACCTGGCTTGGCTTTAGATTGATTTCCTTCGGGGCAGAGCAGCTCTGCCTCAGCTCACAGATTATTGCTTCATGAGAAAAGAATCCCCAGATTCTTAGACTCATATCAGAAATGCGTCTGGAGATTTTGCCAAAGGGAGTGTGGTGGTTTCTTCTCGCCAGGCTTGTCCTCATTTATGAAAAGTCCACACTTCAAATCTCACCTGTCTCCCAAGCTCCTCAGATGTCTCCATTCTCTTGCTGTGACCTCATACCTGGTGTCACATTGGTTGTGTTTGGTACTTGCTCACGATGTCACAAGGGGGCAAGACAAGAAGAAAATTCAGGAGAAACTCTAATGGGGTAAAGCAAGGGTTGGCAAACTATGGCAAATTAGTCAGATTCACCACCTGTGTTTGTCAACAGAGTTTTATGCGAACACAGCCATCTCCACACATCTAAATGTCTGAGACTGCTTGCAAGCTGAGACTGAGAACAGAGTTGAGTTTGGGGTTGGGGACACTTTGCTGGGGTTAAATCTGAGTCCTACAGTAAACCAAGAAGATCAGTGTGTATCCTACGTAAGCCACCTTGGCCTCTGATCCCCGATCATAGGAATTTGAAGGAAGTAAAATCTGATACAACCTTGAACTCACCTAGTGGTGACAGGCTGAAAGATGGGTCAGCTGGCTGGGAAAGGGACTCTGGGAGTTAGGGTGATGTGAAGCCAGTATTTACCTCTTCACCCTCTTTGCCTCCTCCTGGGTCTGTACACCTTACTCTCCTATAATAGTCCTCAGTCTCAGCTGTGCATTAGAGCACAGGCAGTGGCTCTGACTCACTTGCCATAGTTTGCCAACTTTTGCTTTACCCCATCTGAGTTTCTCCTGAATTTTCCTCCTGTCTGCCCCTTGTGACATCATGAGTAAGTACCAAACACAACCAGTGTGACATCAGGTTGCTTTAAAGGCCCCCAGTATCCCCCATTGCACTCCAGACCAATTCAGCCAGATTTCTAGGGGTAGGATCAAGATACCAGGAATTTTATTTGTGTCCCAGGTGGTTCCCATGTAAGGCCAATGCTCAGAATCTTTCTTCTGTTTTGCAGTCCCTTAGACCCCAAGGAAACATTGCCACCTACTGACAGTAGGAAATTACTATGCTTGGAAACTAGTAACTCTTTGGGTTCCCCTCCTTTCTGGCAACTTGTGCTCTGGACTCTATTTTTATCATTTGTATATTGGAGTTTGATTTTTAGTAATCTCAAGGCTGCTGTTTGTGAGAAACACTTTATAGCCTTTTTTATGTAACCCAGAATATTGACATATGCAATAGGAATTGTAGCTAGCACTGATACAATTTAGAGCTCATTATTTCAGTGGGCATATCCAGATACTTTTGGACTTATGCTCCAACTCTAGAGCCTTGTTACTCAAAGTATGGTCCATGGACCACCTGGGGTCTTGTTGTCAATGCCAGTCCCCAAACCCTACCCTGCAGGAACCGTAATTTACCAAGTTTCCCAAAGTAAGTCATATGCCTTAAAGTTTGAGAACCACTGCTTCAGAGAATCACAGAAGTGGCAATTCTGTGGGTAATTACAGTTTTGTTGTAAGAAACTACTTTCCAAACAGTTGCTGGTGTTCTTTTATTAGAGGCCGACTGATCACTTGATGGAGAACAGCACTTTAAAGAGAACTGCCAACTCAAATTTTATTATTTTCTTTCTCTTTCCTGGTTTATTCAGTGTCTTCCAAGGACAGCCTTTACCACCCCTGTTGTTAGACCATAACTTTGCATTGTGGTCATCTCTTCTGCCCACTGTGGCTTTTTGTCGTTCCCCTTAACCCTGGAAATTCTGTGATGGTAAGGGATGAGTTCAAATATAGGTCTTCCAAGTTGACCTTCTCTTTCTCTTTGTGCTGACAAGTCTAAGGTTGGTTGGGAGTGTCAGTGGGTCACAGAGGCTAAGGGACTCCCACACAGTGCTACATGACCTGTAAGTTCCCTTCTTATTCCTATGTGCTGATTCTCCTGAATCTTGGGTACAAGGTAGACTTTTTTTTTTTTTTAAAGATTTATTTATTCGTACAGAACTGGGGTACAGGCCAGAAATGTGGAGGGTGAGAGGATTCACCAGAGACAGAGTGGGGAGCAGAACAGGCAGGTCTACGAAGCACACTACTGAGGGGAGCAGCGGGCGGGTCAGGAGAGGTCTGCCACGCCATGTGGTCACCTCCGGGGCAGGCGGGGATCGAACTCATGCCGAAGTGGCTTAAGCTTCTTTGTGCTGTGCTTTAACCCGCTGCGCCACCAGGGAGGGCCACAAGGTAGACTTTTTCAATATAAACACACCCTGGTGCTCACTGGCACCATCATTGTTGAAAGCATTGCTCCTTTTGCCAGGCATGGACTTAGAGAAGCTTTCCTTATCCTGCTTCTCAGTCTATACAGTGATTTCAGCCAGACAGTTTCTTCTTCCAACCCAATTTTGATGTACGTTCCTCATCTTCCCTAGGCTCCCCACTTCCAGCTCTCTCCTTTCAGAATCCTCAGTGCTGGGGCCAAGAAGATGTTCAACATCTGTGCCTCTGCTTTTCACTGTTTACACAGCCCTAAGGAATGTGACTCCCTCATAGCTTCTATGCAAAACTCTAAGTAATTTATTTTCCAGTTGAGAACTCTCCCCATCTGCCGGTGATCTTTCTGCCTTCCATGTTCTTCCTCTGTTTCTTGCGTCAACCTGGCTTGCAAACTTCATTTCCTTGTCTATTTTCCCTTCTTTCTTCAATGTGCCTGCCCACGTAACTCTTCCTATAAGAATGCTGAGTGTTCATGCTACATGAAGTCACTCTTAGAATTGGAGACCTTCTCCATTATAATCTAGCACATTAGCCATCTTTTCTAGATGGGAAGAGGGATACGCAGAGAGGTCAGGGTGTTTTGCCCAAGGTCCCAGAGGCAGGAGTCAAAAACTCACGGTGAAGTAGTTGTATTGTTCAGTGTGACTTTATAATACTTCATGGAATGGTTTCCCTTAACTTTGCGAAGAGAATGGGGAGATGAGCGGTGGATAGCGAGCGTGTGAAAGGTCATGCATATGATTGATGGCTATCTTTGAAAGGGATATTAAGTTGGGCCTTAGAAAGACAAGAAAGTTCATTATGTGTCTCAAAACCATGTTTGATCTGAGGAACAAAACCCTAAATACTTGATTCATGACTATTAAATGCTGGGAAACCTTGATCCCTAGTTGTATGTCTAGATACAAATCACACTTTTAACACAGTTTTATTTTCTCTTGCTCTAGAAGGCTTTTTTTTTTTTAAAGATTTATTTATGCATACAGAACTGGGTACAGGTCAGAGAGGCAGTGGCGGTGAGAGGATTCATCAGAGACAGAGTGGGGAGCAGAACAGGCGGATTGATGAAGTACACTGCTAAGGGGAGCAGTGGGCAGGTCAGGAGAGGTCTGCCTCGCCATGTGGTCACCTCTGGGGTGGGGATCGAACTCATGTGGAAGTGGCTTTAGCTTTTTAGTGCTGTGCTTTAACCGGCCACGCCACCAGGGAGGGCCTTTTTTTTAAATTGAGACAAAACTGACTGACAGTATTACTGGTATTTTGGGAATAGTGGACCCCTCTCAGGTATTGCCACCATAGCACACCCACTACAAAGTCACCCATAGCACACCGCCACAGTCCATTGGTCTCACCTCTCCATCACCTCCATCTCTGAATGCTTCAGTTCTATGGCCAGCATTAAGGGGTTAGTTTTTAAGCTTGTTTTTATCTGATTCTCAGTTTGGCTTCTCTATAGTCCACATAGAAGTGACACCATCTGATATTTATCTTTCTCCTTCTGACTTATTTCACTTAGTATTAGTCCTTCCAGCTCCATCCATGTTGCCACAAATGGCATGAGTCTCTCTTTTTTGATCTCTGAGTAGTACTCCCTTGTATATACATATAGCATATCTTTTGCTTCACTTATCTGATTTGGATACCTGCTGCTTTCCGTAGTTCAACTATTGTGACTGGTGCTATAAGAAACACAGGAGTGCAAGTTTCCATTCGAGTTAGTATTTTTGAAATGTTTTGGTGCTTTTCTGGGAGTGCAATTACTGGGTTATAAGACAGATTCATTTTGAATCTCTTGAGATACCTCCAACTCTGCTTCCTCTAGGCCCAGAGCAGTCGCATTCCCACTGGCAGTGTAGGAGTGCTCCCTTCGCTCTACATCTGCACCAGCACTGTTGTTTCTGGCCTTTTCCACATGGGTCATTCTCACAGATGTGACATGGCATCTCACATGTCTTCCTCTGCAGTTCCCTGAGAAGTGATGATGAATATTTTTCATGTCCCTCTTTGCCATGATTCTGGGCCTTCTGTGTGTCTTCTTTGGGGAAGTGTCTGTTTCAGCTCATCTGCCCATTCACTGTCTGATTAGATTGTTTTCTATTTGGAGAATTTTATGAGTTCTTTGTAGAACTTTGTTATCAATCCTTTGTCAGGTGTATTAATGTTTTCTCCTATTCAGTAGGGTGTCTTCATTTTTTAATGTCCGTTCCCTTTCTACTGACATGAACTACTACATTGGCCATTTAGGGGAGGCTCTGGGTATTTGAAAAGAAGAATAGAATTGGTCATAGTTAAGGTTCATTTTGTTTTAGTTTTGGCTTTTTCCCAACTAGGTTTCTGTTTTTACTGAAAAGAAGAGTGCTAATATTTGTTTTTAATGTTCTGGAAAGTGAGTAGAAGAAAAGCACCCTGAGAGTACAGGATTATTATCAGTACTGCTACTTATTTGCTGCATAAATCACCCTTTCAGGCCCCTTAATCTTCTGGGCAGTTGTTGAGTTCCCAGTGACCTGTCAGCATGTATCCACCGGGTAAGTGCAGGCTGTGATCCAAGCCTGTCTGGTCTCCTCCCCAGGGAGTCGCCGCCTCTTAGCACACAGCCTGTGATTGCCTGCACTTGAGGCTGCCACCGTTTGCCAACCAAGAGCCCATGTAATTTGCCCTCTACCATCAAGCGGGTCTCTTGATACTGTGAAAAGGCTCCCTCCCACAGACATCTGTGTTTGCATGAACCTCTCTCCCACCTTCTCAGTGTTCCAAGTGAACTTGGATATTTCCTGCCTAACGCCATCAGTATGTTTAGAGGGCCCGTTTTCCATGTTTTTCTGACTTCATTGGTATTTTGTGCCCTACCCAGGTCAATGACATGTGTTCTTGGGTGTGGAATCGGGCAGGAAGCAACAGAGGAAACAGGCCAGGCAGTGCGATTAGTGTGGGAAAGAGTTTTGGGGAGAATGCAGGCTTCCATTGGCTTGCCCGAGATTGTTCCTGATCCTCTGAAGTTTAATTTCCAGTAATTTCTTCCTCCTTTTCTTGCCTCCTGTTATAAGTTGGAGTACAGGCACACCAAAAAACTGGTTGAACACATATTGAATAGGTGGTGAAAGAATGAATGACTTTATTTCCTGGAGCTGGGGTTCTGAGCCAGTGAAAAAAATACATGTTGGGCACATAAAGAGCACAGGGCCAAGAGTCAGATGATGTAGGGTTCAGGCTGGGTTTCTGCTGATAAACTTGAGGAATCTATTATACCATCTCTGGGCAAGCAAAATTCTCAAACACAAGGATTCCTCCAAAATATGGATGAAATATTTCAGAGATCATTATATATAGATGTGTGATACCTACTACCCAGTAGAAATCCCTCCCCATACAATAGTTGTAATTTTAGCACCCTTTGTTTGAAAGCAAAAATCAAGGATATTTTCTTAGGAACTATGTTTTAATTGTTACAGTAGTATCTACACTTTAAAGGAAATAGTGCATATGGGATCAAGACATTGGTTTCATTTAGGGCAATCCTTGTATACACTCATGTCACATGCTTCTAAGGCCCAGAGAAGTGTTGATCAACAGCATGATCCATCTTCCCTCCTGTATCCCCTAAATGCCAACTTCTGGCCCCAGTTCTGCAGAATGAGAGCCTCTGAGGTCTGGGCCTGGCTCCCCAAATAGACTTCAGAGCTTGGCTTTGAGAACCTCTAGTTTTCAGAGAGGGTCCATACTTCCTTCCACATATATGATATGATAGCAATGGACCTTCCTTGCTTTATAAAAAGTAGCTCCACTGGTTCCTTTTGAATATTTGCAGTTTATAGAGACTTATACCCAACATGTACTGATAACTCTGTTGCTAAAATGGCTGTGCTTTGCTCGAGGTTCACCAGCAAGAATTAAATGTCTCTATTGCGCATTCCAAGGAAGCCTCAGATACTCTAGAATCTGGAGTTAGCACCATCTTTGGTTCTTATCTTGCTCACATTTCTGAGGTTCATAGAAATAATGATGCAAGTTATTCAACTGTACAGCAGTGTGGCTATCAGGCACCCTGAGCCCCAGATTCTGGCTCCATGGGCACAGTGGGCCAGAAGACAGGGAAGCTCAGAAGCCCAGAGAACAGATGTTTATCTACATGATCATGCCACTGTCACTACCCCTGACTATATTGTAGATGGCTGAGAACATCTTTGGCCATTAATGGACATTCTTAATTATTTCACTGTAATGAAGTATCAATCAAGCAATAATAAGGTGTTTTAGAACTGTGCCATGGAGTATGAAAGATTTAAAGAAAATCAGATCGTAAAGCCTTTGGACCTATGAAATGGAATCCAGGTTTCAGTAACTTAAGTTGTTAATTAATTGTCTTTTAAAAGGTTTATTTTCCCTTGTGGACAGTGTCATCTTTTCTCATCTTTGAATAGCCATTCACCAACAACTATGTTCATTAACTTATTTGACATTTATTTATCACCCTCTTGGGTAATGGTGCTGTTTTCTTGGGTGCAGATATATGTAAGTCATGTTTTTTGCTCCCAAGGAGGGCATGACCTTGTGGGAAAATACAGCTGTCTAATGGTGAGTCATGCTATGCGTCTGTGTATTGCTACAGTCAACTCAGTGATGGACAGACTGTGGGAGGACATAGGAAGAGAATTGACCTACAGGGCTTTGCTGTGAGAAGGCTGAGTGGATTGATTATTCAACAGTAATCAGGAGTTCCCCAAGTAGATGGGGGTGCAGTGTGAGGATAGGAGAGGAGGCTTTCTAAGCACAGGCAATGCAGTTACTTGAAGGTGTGGAAAAGTGTGGCAAGTGGAGGCATGATCAAAATATCCTCTTATGTGCAGAATTAAAGTGGACTTGCTGTGAGAATTGTGCTTGTTATACATTGTTTTTAGTTTTGGATCTTTTTAGCCTGGTAAAATCTGTATAACATAAAACTTAATCATTTCATCAGTCCTTAAGTGTACGGTTTTGTGGCATTATGTACATTCCTTCTGTTGTGTGATTACTACCACCATCCACTGATCTTTCTCTCTCCCCACTAAGTACTACTTATCTCTCTTCCCTACAGTCTTTGGCACCTGTGACTCTACATCCTGTCTCTGAATCTGACTGTTACCTCATAGATTTGGAATCACACAGTATTTGTCTTTTTGTAACTGACTGATTTCATTTAGTGTGTATCTTTGAGCTTCCACATGGTAGTATGTGTCCCAATTTCCTTCCTTTTCATAACCAAATATATTCCGTTGTGTAGACATACCACATTTTACTTATCTATTCATCCATTGTTGGGGTTATGTCTCCGATTTGGTTCTTGCGAACAATGCTGCTATGAACATGAGTGTGCTCAGATTTTGTATCTTACCACCTTAGTTATGAAACTTTCAAACAAGTGCAAAAGAATTTTCTGAAAATCCTTTATATTCGAGTGCCTTTGGCTGAGACGTTCACCGTTTTGTTGAAGAGAAGTGTCTGCACTCAGGAAGCCAAACTACTGTGAGAATATGATTTAAATTCCTATTGATACTTCCAGACTGCCCTTTTAAATTTCCTGTGACTGTTCACAAGAAGTCAAGCCACAGGCTCATTTTTGAAAGGTAGTAAACATATGCAAATATAACCAAGAATCTTGCTTTTGAAATATAATCAAAACCACTTGCTTTTGAAAATTGAATCCCCCTCCTGTTGAAGCTCCTCTGGACTCAGAAAGGTCAGCTATGGGGACAGCTAGAATTTTATACAAAAGAGCAAGAGGATCAGTTTTCCTCTATGACTGGTGAAGCAAATGATTTGTAGATAAGGTGACTGAGGAACTAAGATCCTGTAAATAGTCTTCTGGGAGCTAGACATCATCATGAAAATAGTTACTTGTGTGTCTGGAGGGAGTGTGCTGACTCCAAGAGCATCATTCTGTCACCTCTATTTCTGCCATGTAGCATGCAGCCCAGGAATGGGATTGTCACCTCATGAAAATCACTTGGCTGTGAAGACCTGCTGCTTCCTTCTTGGACATCAGTGTCTTGGGCTAGGTCACAGAAGCTTAGAAAGTAGTTCTAGAAACTGGGTTCAAGGATGCCTCAGGGAGTCTGGAGATACACTGTACTGAGGGAAGCTTCTGACTTCAGCCACTCTTCTTTCTCCTATGATTGAATAGTTAGTCTTGGCTTTTGCTGCATCTGATCTCCTCCCTGTACTCAGCCTCCTTGTACCCAACTCCCTTTGTGGGTTTGCTGGTTGGCATAGCACCCATGACTGGAATCTCTATTCCAACAGACTCCGAAGGCCCTACTTCTGAACCCCAGGCACTTGACCCCGGCTCTTCTAGTCAGAGCTTTGGATTCCAGGACTTAGGTTGTTTTTTTCCCTAAAAGGTCAAGTCCTGTGGGACATAATCTTCCCTCGCTCGTGGGGCCCCGGTTAGTAAAGCCTGCCTGCCTAGCTGAAAAACCAGCTTGCTGGCACAGACTACAGAGCTGGCACAGACCTTGTAGGAGGCTGGCTTAGACAGCGGCACCAGAGTCCTGTTTGTTCTTCAGTCCCTGGCAAATCCCAGGCTGACCGGATTCCTGCGGGACACAGGTGCTTCCTCTTGAGCTGCCTGCTGCTCAGACCATCAGCGACTGGGAAAAGGGGGGGCTTGTTCCCAGAGCCTTACTGTTCCATTCCCCAACCCCACCCCCAGTCTATTTTTTCTCTCCTGAGCACAGTAACATGATTTCCAAGGGAAGTATAATTTATATATAAACGGTTTAATGACAATAAATGTTTAAGCATTTTCAGATATTTGACTTTAATTTCCATAGTTTCCAACAGAACCACACTTGCACACTTATTCTTCAGCTGGAAAGGGTTGGGGACATCTGACTGCCAGGCAGGTGGAGCTGGTGCAGTGTGTCCAAGCTCAGGACACTTCTAAACTTCCCTCCGGTGGTACCGGCAGCCGGGCCAGGACCATCTCGTGCCTCACTTGCCCTTCTTCATTTTGTTAAAGTGCTGCAGAGCATCCTGCCAGCTGCTGCAAAGAGCACCTGTGTCATCACTGCCATTGAGAGTGTGTGCAGCTGTCTGGCCTGCTTTCCGGAGCAGGCATCTAGCACGTGCCCTGGGAGCAGCATCTGGGAGTGTGTGTGCCATGATCACGTTATAGACGCTCCATTCCGATGAGAGTTTAGTTGCATTTTGACTTTGTATGATCAGAATATTAAAGGTAGGACCAAGGTTGTCAAAACACTAGAAGTATAGCAGAGGTTTCAGATATACAGGTACCAGAGCTGACTCTCGGCAGTCTTGGAGTGGGGGAGAGGGAGGTGATGGGGTTGGAAATCTTCATCAAAAACCAAAAATCACAGGGTAAAATCAATAAGGAGGTGAATCCAACTAGGAAGAGCAGGGGTCTTCTGGAAACACAAGACACTTAAGGGTCTGGTTTAGCAGCAATAACTGTCTAAAACTCAGGCCAGGAAAGTAATGTCTTGTAGACACAGGGATGTGTTATCTGCTGCTTTGACATTGCTACTTAGGAAAAGGAGGAAGAGGAAGTGAGTGGAGCTTGTGAGGGTGACATGCTGGAAGAGACCAAAGACCAGACACTATTAGGGACTCCGCCGGCTGCTGGAGGTTTAGTTGACATTGGGTGTTTGTAGAGCCCTGTGCTCTTGTTTCCCAGCTGAGCTGGTCCGGTGCCTCCTGTGCGTGCCCATGCCTGGCAGAAGAGCCCTGACTGTAGGGGCTTGTTCTGAAGAGAAGCTCAGCTGAAAGCCCAACTGAGCCATGGAAAGGCAGGTGTGTCAGCCATGCCGCCACTCCCCATCTCGCCCGGGCACGAGACCAAAGTCAGCAACCTGCAGACTCTACTCTCCCAGCCAGAGGTAACTTCAGTTCCTTGCTCTCAAATGGCAGGAGGTACAGTTGGGGGTCTCGATGCTCATTGCAGCTGTGTGCGTAGGAGCGTGCCAGTCAGACCAACCATAGCCCTCACCAGCTTGGCCCTGGCCTTGGGGGCACTGGGTACATGGCCAAAGCCAGACCCCATTAGAGACAGCCTGTCTCCTCTCCTCAGTCATACTCACTCGCTCTCCTTTACTCTCCACACTTTGGGTTTCCAGGTAGAAGCACAGTGAGAGGCTTCAGTTTTCCTCTCTTTCTCCTGTATGTCTCCTTCTCTGGGTTGCTCCTTCAGGGCCCTTGGGTGACAGGAGAGTGATTGAGAGAAGTGACCACTAGACTGGGGATAACTTAGTTGTTGTTACCTGGAAACTTACATCAGCTGTGAACTGGAGCCTGTCCTGGCTCTAAAGAGGGAGATTTCATCTCCGTTAATGAGTCCTGTCTCTAAGAAGCAGAGAGCCATGGGGCATCACTACTAATTCTGCACAACAGAATGAGGTCAGCTGAGAACTCAGTGAAAGGCAGAGAATATAGATAGGCAGGAAGGTCTAAGGTGAGTTCTTAAAATGAGAGTATTAAAAAGCATGACTGAGGGAAGGTTCTGGATTTCTGATGAGATTTTCACAGTAGGTTACATTTTCATCTCATTAGCATGGGTTAGATTCATTCTTTCTATACACTAACTAGAAAGGATTAGATTTTAGATGGCAGGCAGCTAAGCAGCCAATGCCTCTTACTCAGCCTGGAAGTGTCACAGCAGGAGCGGGGCCAGAGTATAAAGGTCCTGGAGAAGAGGGCCTGTGGGTTGGAGGGCCTAAGGCGGTCTTGGCTCTGGGTTTTCTATCACTGTTTCTTTCTTTCTTTCTTTCTTTCTTTTAAGATTGATTTATTCACATGGAACAGGGGTACAGGTTAGAGATGTGGAGGGTGGGAGGATTCACCAGAGACAGAGAGGGGAGCAGAACAGGCAGATCAACGCAGCACACTGCTGAGGGGAGCAGTGGGCGGGTCAGGAGAGGTCTGCTGTGCCATGTGGTTACCTCTGGGGCAGGTGGGGATCAAACTCATGCGGAAGTGGCTTTAGCTTCTTAGTGCTGTGCTTTAACCCGCTGCACCACCAGGGAGGGCCGTATCACTGTTTCTTAACCTGTAGTCCAGATGTTTGCATGGAGAGCTTGGCAGCTACATTTGTGAGGACTGATACCAAGATCCCAGCCAGATCCCCATCTGGTCCATACCAGTTGAAAATGGTAAACTGGAAAAACTGGAAAAGTGCTCAGAGTGAAATTCAGTGAGGAAAATGTAGAGTATGTGCCAGAAGTGTAAGTGACTTCTGTGGGTAAGTGTGTTTAGAAAATGCTTTGGGTTGAGACCAGCATCTACCAGCAGCACAGGGCTGTGGTAGAATCCTCGCTCAGAGTCGCGAGTCAGAGTTGAGGATGTAAGGTCGCTCAGTCATGCCCTACTTGACAACTCTCATAGATAAGATCCTCTGGGGCATATTCTCCCCCTCAAAATCTCAGGCAATAGGGCTGTGATAGGTTTGGATTCTGACTCACAGGTAAAGGAATTTGGTAGTTAAAATTCTAGAGAATATGTTAGAGATCATGTTAAACCTTAAGTGTGTTAAAAATCCTGATGGGAAAACAGCTTTTATTGATCTTTCTTGAAGATCGAGTTTCAGCAGCAGAAACAACTTCCCTGACAATGAGAGTCATTAGGTGACTGAGTTATGAGGGAAGAATCTAGATTTGCTAGAATTTTATAATACGCGCTTCTTTTATCTGGTTAGGGTGGATCACATTCATTCCTGGGTTTCTACTTGATGGTTGAGTGCGGAAACTGATGACCATTTACAGTTCCTTTTCCAACCCAAGGACGGCCTGAGTCCTGCCTACAGACAACCCCTGCTCCCTGCTTTGCACTCCTTGAGGTATCCTGTACCCTGGGAATGGCACCAACAGCACCCCCCTCCCACACCACCAGTTTGTTTGTGGCCCCTCTTGGCTAGGTCACGAGGCTAGTTGAGGATCTAATTGGATGTGCTTCTTTGTTCTTTTCTCCCTGCAGTATGAGTTTAAAGCCAAGAACATCAAGAAGAAGAAAGTGAGCATTATGGTTTCAGTGGATGGAGTGAAAGTGATTCTGAAGAAGAAGAAAAAGGTAGGTGGGTTAGAATCAGAAACTGGTGAAGAGGGAAACTGGAGTGGGCTTCTCCTTCAGGATAAGGTCCTTCCCTGGCGAGAGCCTTTGCCTAGACAAGTAGCCACGTTAGAGATGGCAACTGGAGCCAGGTGAGGTGCGGCCAATGCCTGGTTAGCCAGTTAGCTCAATCTGTTGGTATCCCATGAATGATGGGTCAGTTCCTGTCACCCTGGCATTCAGCTCCCCTCCTCCATTTAGGTACCTTTACCTTAGAGCCTCGATCTTGGAAATATTTTGAATTCAAGTGATGACAAGTAAGAGGGTGTAACCAAGAAGTGGATGAGAGAAGCTTCCTCACAGCTGACACCTAGGGTGGCATCCAGCCTCCATTGTGTGACCTCTAGATACAATTGCTGCCTTTCTGTCTATTTAAATAGCCCGTCTGACCCAGCCCTGCCACCTATTAGTGTGAGGCCAAGCATGGCCATGATGGAAGGTATTGATTCTGCAATGGGCTGTCTCTTGAGTTGGGTGCTATCAGTAGGCATGCTTTGTTTGAGCACTAGCTGTTTTGAATTGATTGTATGCACTGTGGGAGATTGACGTCAGCTCTTGCAAAAGGCTAAATTGTATAGTGGGGGAGGGGAGAATGTATGTGTCCCAACCAGATCCCCAGCTGGTCTGCACCAGTTGAAAACGGTTTCTATAAATGAGATAAGTGCTCAGAATGAAGCTCAGTGAGGAATATGTAGAGATGTACCAGCTATGATCAGTATGAGTATAAGTAATGGCTATTAATACAAATACATAGCAAAGCCAGGGAGAGTCTTTCCCCAGCTGAGGAAGCTTCAGTGGAAATTTCTGACCTTGAAGTGTTTATAGTAGAAACTGTTCAGGGACTCAGATCTTCAGGTGCCTTATTCTGGTGGGGGAGCAGCACAATATGTTATGAGCATCTCTCATTGAGATGTTAAGAAGCCATCTTTCTTAGTTACACTAACAAGCATCTAAAAACAAACTTTTTGAACTGATACCAGCCAATAGTGAATCTCAAGGTTCTTAGGAGTCTTAGGTTATATTTGTAATGTGAGTCCAGTTATAGAGATAATTGACTTTTACTTTGATGTCTCTCAATTAGTACCGTTGCTTCAACTCCCAACTGGACTCAAGTAATTATCTTCTCAGTGCACATAATAATGACTATTTATTATAACACTGGAATCACATGATAGCCCGCTGTGTTTGGGAGTGGACTTCTGAATTAGAAAAATTGGTCTTGAACGTCATCCAAAGAATTGGTTTCCTAAAGGACCTAGAGGGTCTCAATTTTGTGTGGTTCCTCTTATACACCAACAGCTGTGTTGGGATCCCCTAAGATAACTTTCTAGAAAGGCTCATCTTTCTCATTAGTAAAGATTGATTGTGTATCTTCCATGTTCAAGGAAATGAATGAGCTCCATATGAGTATTAGACATAGATACTTTCCAACAAAATTAATGGTTTATAATGACATTGGATGCAGTAGGTATATTGCTGGCACCTATAAAACTATACTGTAGCTATTTGTGTCTTTCTTTCATGGGTTGTGAGCCTCTAGGGAAAAGATCAAGTCTTCTCTCAAATCCTGCTGTATCTGGGAAGGTAGAAAACCACAGGGAACAAACTGATGGAATTAATTATATATTGAATACTAAGTGAGAGCAGCTAGTCAAAGTAAGTAGTGATAATACTGAACACCTGCCATTTATCAGACCCTTTCCAAAGCACTGTTCACTCATTAAATCCTCACAACCATCCTGTGAGTTGGGTGCCATTCTCATTGCCAAACTTAAGACTTTTTTCCCCTCAATATATGATGCATCTTACCCATCAGTGGGAAATCTAGGTTTGAACCAGATCTGCCTTACTCAAATGTAGGTTCTTTGCACTCTCACAGTGCTCTTCTACCTCCTCTGAACCCTTTGGAGGAAAGTCACTCTGTAGGACATGCCTTAAAAATTAGTCTAGGGTCTCTAATTTCAAGGCTATACTCCATTTCAGGGACATCACTGCCAGGAAATGATTTTCCTGCTCAAAGAGTACTGTGAGTGACAATGGCCACAAATCTAACTGGATAAGAAATTTGCCTCTAATTGTAGGCACATACAATTGCAGAACCAGAATTTGAAAGAAAAACCCTTTGAAGTGATCTAGTTTGATCCCATAATTGATGAAAGTACGGGATATGATAAGAAAGGAGAAGAAAGACCCTTGTCAGTCACCCACAAACCTACTGTCATCCAGGGATTTACCTACAGAGCCACATCTGACTCAGCCCAATCTTCTGCCTACCACATTGTGTTCCTAGTCCTTCTTTATATTCTGCTAGTTTTAAAACAGGCATAGTATGTATGCAGGCTGTGGGTTTATTAGCCCTTCAGCTCTGAAATGTCTTTTCCTTGTCCATAGGTGTTCCCTGCAGCAGGAAATAACAATGTTTTTCAGACTAATCCTGTTCTATGGGAAACATGGGGACCTTGTCAGGCTGAGTCAATGTGGCCTTTACAAGGTTTTTAGAATTTTATTTATTTTGTAAGAAACCACCACCACTGCCAGAAGCATGAATAATGGCTAAAAGTTGGAGAATTTGTGGTGTGTTTGCTGATCATTTCCAGTAGGGATAGGAAATAAATGTCAATACAAATTCTTCCTCCACTTTTGGGTTCCAAGGGGAGGTCTTCAAGGATACTGTATGTATTTCCACATTCCAAAAAGAGACAGGAGCACTGTGATCATTAGCCCTGATTCCATTATGTTCTTGTCACTGTTCCAGGCAAATCTCCCTCTGAATCCATTCCTATACAACCTTCCCTGCCACGGGATTTTGGAATGACAGAATTGCTGCAGCTTCTCTGGGACGACTTGACATTTGCAGTCAATAGATAGAGGAAGGTGTGGGGGCTCTAACTAGGGTGTGCTCACCCTAAGGTGGTCACAGGAGAGCACACTGCAAGTCTACTACCATCTTTCACCTCTGAAGGTGAAGATCTTCTGCATTGGATTTCATTACATGGAAATAGCAAAGAGAACATGGGGCCAGTGGTAGACCACTTGGATTTCAGTGGCTGGCCTTGGGGGGCAGCATGTTAACTTCTCTTAGCCTCAGTGTTTATCTTTAAGGTTGGGTTCATTTGATCATTTAACAGGAGACATTATATAAAAGTTCCTTTCATACATGAAAAAAGACTTGCCCCCCTGTCATCTGGGAAATTTCTTGTGAGAATAAAATATAAAGCAGTTGAAGATGCATTTTCCTTATTGTTCCTTTCTCGTCCTCTTTTGGTGGTGTTCTTCCAAAGAGCAGATGCCAAGACAGAATTTAGTGCCTATGAGAGAAACAGGGAGGCGTCCGGGAAAGGTAGGGCTTGTTGTCAGACCAGGTGGATCTGACGCCAAGAGGCAGAGCCAGAGAAAGATGATGGGGAAAGGTCTCCTCAGACGACGGTGTTGTCCAAGGACAGTTTGGCAAGGCTGTCAGGGAGTTCTGAAGCTGGGGCTTCTGCCAGAGGATGCTGTGTCTCTTGGGACCGGAGCTGCCTCAGGAGTCATCCCTCAGGCTGGTCAGTGGCTGCCGCAGCCTCTGGGAAACAGGCCTGGCAGCAGCCAGCATGACGGTGGGCTTCAGGTCTGACAAGCCTCGTTTCGGCAGAACTCCCTGTAATTGAGGTTTGGAGGGGGTGTTCCTGTGACCACATGTACTTTCTCACTCCAGAAAATGTTGACCAGCCAATATATGAAGCAGCACCTTCTTTAGGCTCAGCTACTCAATCTCATTGACTTTTTAAAATTACCTTGGAGTGAGGAATAAATAGAGAAAGGGGGGAAAGGAGGAGATGGCATAGACAGGTTACAGACTGTGTTCCCTAAAGGGACAGCAGTGCCATGAGTGTCCTTGGCAGGCAGGGAGGGGCAGGAGGGAAGAGTGACGCACGTGGGCATGCAGAGGAAGTATGTGACAGCTCTGCACATAGTTGTGTCTAAAAGGGCTTATCTGCCCACCAGGCTCTCCCTCCACACTGATATCATTTCCCCCTCCCTTATATTTTTGGAACTCATGAATAGGAACCCCTATTCCCTAACTCCTTAGAGTCCATGCAGAGACCCTTAACTTGTACCACTGCCCAGAGGTCATGTTCCCCGAGTAATATGATGGAAGTCATGGGAGGAAATGTTCTGACACCTCACCTCTGAGTCAAAGCATTATTGGAAGTCTGCGGGAGCAGGAACCCCATCCCCAGCCAGCAGTGACAGAGAGCCCTTGTCCACAGCAGCTGAGTAGGAACCTTACATACCCTCTCCCACCTGACAGTGACTGGGAGACAGACCTTCTCTCCTCTGCTTGAGGAGAGTCACCAGAAGATAGTTAAACAAAGTTTAAATGAAATCAGGCATGACACAACTCAAAATTCAACTACCCAGATTTTCATTGAAAATCACTCATCATACCAGAAAAAGAGACCATAGAGACCAACAGCAAGATGACATCTGGAATCATAAAAGAGTTGTAGGCACCCATCAGAACACTTCCACAAGCAATTCCAGACCTCTTGAAACAAGCCTTAGTGAAGACATGAAAGATGAACCAAATGGAAGGATGAGAAATAACACAGTAGCTGAGCTAAAACCCCAGTAGGTGGGCTTCACAGCAAAGAGGAGGCGTCATACAAACATGGATTACATTAACCGTGCGGGCAGGATGTGTGGTCGTGACTACTGTTATGACTTCGTACCTAATTATTTAATATTTATGTTACAAGCCATTTCATGAACAAAATCAACGCATCGTTGAAGCATACTCTGTTTTGCTGTTTTAAAGAACTCCTATGTGAACAGCTATCTTCTGTGCTTAAGATTGGAGTTTAAGTGCATGCACTGGGCCTTTGAAAATCCTTAGCATCTCAGTTGGAAACCAGTCCCAGGGATGCCCGGAAGTGAGGGGGTAGCTGAGAGTGCATCAGCCATTCTCTGCTGGGGAAAAGTGCAGTCATAGCTGGAACCCAGAAGGGAAAGCCTGTCTGCACCTGTGGGCAGAGGGAGCAGACCTGTGGGCCAGGGATTGCGGGAGCACTGGCCAGTGTCTTGTGTAAATGAAAGTCAGTGAGGGTATGGAAAAATCCAGAAAACGTGGACTTGAGGGATATTTCAAAGCCTGGGATTGCTTGATAGGAGAACAGGATTTGAATTGGCTGTTTATGTTCTTTGGAGTCCTCTCTCTCAGAAGATTTGCTCCAACTATAGTCAGACTTTCCCGGGTACAAGCAGCCATTAGATGAAGGGAGCTTTGGGGAAAAAGAGTTAATTCTAAGTCGGAGCTAAAGTTCTGTCTATAAAAGGCATTTGATATGGAGACTTGTACCATTGAAATCCACCTTTCTGTGTTGACTTGGTACTGAATCAGATCCGGGGATTAAATGGCTAGTAGAGGGTGGGTATAGCTTTGTATCTGAGGAAAGCTGGGGAAGGACTCTGCCCTCTGGGTACAGGGGTTGGGGGAGAACCCGGATGGTCTCCCATTTCTTGGTGGAGACCTCCACTTGTCTCCACATGCCACCTGCACTGAGAGCTGTCATCCTGTGCACTGTCCATGGGAAATCCACAGAGCTGAGAACTTCGTAAGCAATAATTAATCCAACCAGTACTTTCATTGCCCTCTTACTCTCGCTTTCATGGAGCGGTAAGTGTGTTGCCATTTGTATTGTACAATCCTGCCCATGTGACAGAGACCAGGGAGGGCGGGGCAGGTGTCTTTGCCCTCACCTGGGTTGGCTGTCTGAGGGCCTGCTAACCCTTCGTTCCCCACCACTCTGGGCTGTGCATGAAGTATCTGGGTCCTCCACCACCACCCTGATTTTCTGTCCCTCACTCCCTATCCCATTCCTGGTCTCATTTCCAGTGGCAACAGAATGGGCCCTCTGTGCTCTCTGCAGATGGACTAGTTCACTCGCCGCAGGCTGTGTGGAGTGTGGAGTTACTGCTTGTCCCTTGGAGGGAGGGTCTGCATGTCACTGGCATTGAACAGCATCGTTCACTCTCTTTGCCCCCGCCTCCCTTTCTGTTTCTCTTGCTTCTCCTACTGTTCTTTTATCTGGTAAAATCTCATGAAATCCTTATTTGGAGTCTGCCTGTGGTCCCCTGAGGCCACCCCAGCTCCTGCCTCCCCTCTGCACCATGGACAGAGCCCCTCAAAGTGCTTGAAGGAAACATATAGGACCAGACACTTGACATTTCCACTTGCTCAAGGCCCCTTGGAAAGAAAAAGTCAGACCAGGCAAATGCATGTGTTTGCATAAGCATTAGTAGCTCGACGTGTGCCTGGGTTCTGGAGCGAAGGACAAGCCTAACTTATTCATTTACAGCTTCTTTTATTGCAGAAAAAAGAATGGACGTGGGATGAGAGCAAGATGTTGGTGATGCAGGACCCTATCTACAGGTAAGAGCTGGTCCCTGCTGGTGATGGTCCCCTGAGTCCGGAGCCACTGCTGGGTCGAAGGGTCCAGACAAATTTAAATGCATTTCTACTGCTTTTCCCTTCTGAGAGCTTTCATGTCTGTAGAACATAAGTACTGGAAGTAAATCTACCTGATCTTTTACATTGAGAGAATTTTTTTTATACTCAAGTGCACTGAAGGAACCAGGCAGGCTTTGCTCCTGGTGATTAATCTAAGTCTTGTCATTTGAGATTTTTCACTGTGTTCCGTTTGTCTCAACTGAAATTTCACAATCGCATATAGTGATCAAAGCGAAGGAACTGGGGTTTCCCATCACTTTATTGTTGGATCCACCCTCTGAAACTAAGCATAACTAAGAGATATGTGACCTTTTAGGAAAGTGGAAAGTGACAAATACACCAGAAATTGCTTTCACAGCCAGCCTGGTGGAATTGCTCTGGAATTACGTGGAGCACCACCTGTGTGTGCCTGGTAGAGGAATACCTGCTGCCAGTGTAGACGATGAGGGTGCTTCCAGAAGCCATGGCACTCTTTACTGTCCCAGTCCTCCCTCCTCTCCCCTCCTTCCTTCTTTTGTCTTCGATGGGAGAATGAGTCATGGCTGTTCATTCAGGGTTCGGGAAACCTACATTTAAGCTTTGATTGTTGTCCTTCTCTCAAATTATTTGTCTTGGTTGATAAATTGGATAAGAGATGGAATTCCATGGAGATGCCAATATGGCGGCCCTACCTGCCAAAGGGTAGATGCTTGTGGGTGGCGTTCCTGTTCACTAGAGCAACTGTGTCCATGTCATACACATTCCCAGTGCTCTGCTGCAGAGTTTTATAGATTGCAAAAATGAGGAAGGAGTGGACCTTTGTTCTCAGCTAGCTTTAAGCCAGTACAGAACAGAGTCCTTAAAACACCACTGGCTCAAGAGATGCCTGACGAAATGAATTCTTCCTCCCTGTTCCTGCAGTAATTTCTAATACTTGGTGAAGTAGTCATTATATTGTGTTATCATGGGTGATTTGGTGATGGGAAACCCAAGGAGATCGCAACTGAGATGGAAAAATGCGCAAAAATATTGTGTTACTGTTACATGGGGCAGGGGGTGGTGTGAGGTGGGGGCAGAAAAAAGGTTAATCTTTTGCCACGGGGCCAAGCTTGGGAGCAGAGCTAGGCCCAACTCACTTTTGTATTGCTGGCTCCAAGCCTTCGCCTGGCCTCTGTGAGGCATTTCATAAATGTGGATGAGTGGATGCATAAATGCATGGAGTTTCAATAAATGAACATAAGTGGTTCTCAGCGAATTGGAGTTCAACTTGAGTGGGGAGAAAGGCTTGCCGAAACCGATTGCATCTGAACCAGGTTTGCAAGCTCTAAGTGGACAAGTCCCTTGTCCATTTCTTTTTTAAAGAATTAGCTCACACTATTTTGCTTATTTGCTTGTTAAACAAACTGTGGTAAGTCCTAGGCCCTGGGGAGTCCTGAAACAGAATTCTTAGGACACCCACAGTAAGTCTTTTCAATCCAGAGTTTTTGCTAATTCTCTATTTCTGTGATTTTTGTGGGCTTTATATTTTCAGCTTAAAAGCAGGGGTCTGCATTTATCAATGTTAAATTGATAAATTTAAAGATACATTTCTTGGGAGTCCACTTTCAGAGTGTTTGAATTCTTGTTAAACAGAGTTCGGACAGGGAAGCAGCGGACTCTTAGTGTTAAGGCATAAGGGATTTGTTGCAGAATTTAACTGAAGCAATTCTGGTGGAAGCAGGTCCAGAAAAGATGAGAGAGGAGACACAAGCCAACCCTAGTATGGGTGATACGTCAGAGTCTGCAGGAAGCTTGGTGGGTCCCTGTGTCAGAGGTGACGGTGGAAGCTCTGGATGCTGCCAGGCTGCTGCCCTGCAGTTGGCAGTGATGAGGGCCGTGGCTGGTTGCATTCAGCAGCACTGACAGTGGTGAGGGTGACGGGACAAGGGGTACAGAAGAGTGAGGACAAATGGCACCTTGCTGGTCCCATGCTGTCGCCCCTTCTGGTCCCTGACCTGCGATGCCCTTTGGAGCAGAGTTGCTGCTGCTGCAGCCCTCTCCCAGCTCTCCCAGGTTCCTCTTCTGAGAACCCTTGAAATCCTCACGATGTAACAGGGTGGTCCCTAGGAAAAAGGGAAGTTCCAGGTTCCCTGCCCCACCCAGAAGGAGGGTGGAGCTGAGCAGAGAAAAAGGAGAGGAGAGAGAAGAGAAGGAAGCGGGATGGAGACGGAGGAGACCTAAGGAAGCCACATGGAGCAGCAAGCATGTGATGAAGAAACCGGACTTGTTTTCTGACCCTGGACTGGTTAAGGCAGATGTGGGTGACAGACCTGTAGGGAGGTGACTATGGCAGTGTTTATATTGATTTTGATTTTGCTCTTTTGCTCCCAGATTTGCCTGGCCATTTCTGACCCTTTTCAGTGGGTCCTGGCCAGAACGTGTTTTAGTCTTGTGGCGGGCTTTCAGGTCTTGCTCTGGGCCAATCCCTTTTGGGTTGACTTTTGCCCACAAGGGGATGGGTAACTTCAGGTGTTTGATTTAGAAGTTATATTCTTTGTGTTCCGTATTGTATATTCACTGTATTCAAGTCCCTTTTCATTAAAATTTTATATGTTTTTGTCTTGTTGCGGCAGATGGCAGAGCCCACTTAGAGCAGGCAGGTTTTTGGGGCTTAAAGGGTGCCCCTCTCCCCCTGTCCTCTTAACAGAATTGGGGTGCCCTATAACAACTACAGGTCTGCAGGGATCAGACACAGCATTCTAGCTTAGCTGACTCAACCCAGCGTAAAACCTGTCTGGGTTCCACCAACAAGCTAATTTTCCCACCTGGTTTTCTATGAAGTACAACTTCAATAAAATAGTTTCACTCAAGTCCCTGGTAAGGCTGTTGAAAAACAAAACAAAACAAAACAAACCAGGGCTATGCCTAGAACGTGAGAACTTGCTTCTCTTCTCGTCATTTCCAGGGCAGCCTGTCTGCAGTGTGTGTCCATCACTCCAGTTGTGAGCAGTGTTTGGTGGAGAGTTGATGTTTTTATTTCCATTAGAAATCTTTCTTGGACAGGGCCATTCATACATATGCATGAGTAGAAATTCCCCAGTTTTACACATGGACAGGGCAGCTCTGCAAGCCCTTCTCCACCTGGTTGAACCCGCCTCATTGAAGGGCCAGCCCCTTCGAAGTCCCACACCCCCGCCTGTCTGCCTGTCAGCACCACCTGGACATCCTCACTTCCTTCAGGGGACCTCATCTTCTGTGGGTCTTCCCAGCTTTCCCCCTTCCTTTAGCACATCCTGGTCATGTGGCCACCATCACTCCGCCCCCTTCATCTCTGCCGCTTGTACATCTCCAGCACTCTGACCTGCTGTCTGTCTTTCCTCGACCTTCCAGCCTTACTTTTATAGGCCCCTTCTCTCCTTATCAAAATGTCTGACTGTCTTCTGAAGTAACCGCCCTCAGCGCTGTGAGGCCATTCAGGGCATGTCTTTTGTCACCCCTCAGTCCCTCCCAAAGCCCTGGGTGTGTCCTACCCGTGCCTGCGGTTTCTCCAGGTTCTCTCTGTTTCCACGGCTTCATGAAACTGCTCCCTCAGTGTTTCTCTGCAATGCCTCCTCCTCCTTCTTCTTTTTTTTTAGTTTTCCTTACATTTTATTGTTAGTATTATTATATTACCATAATTTGGGGGCTTCACCTGCATTCCTCCATATGTGCCCATGTTCCACTCACCAAACCACCCAGTGCCTGTCCACTTTCCTCCTCCATCCCTTCCTGCCTCTCTTCTATTCCCTGTGGTAGCCAGTGAGTTTTTTTGTTTTGTTTTGTTTTTTTCTGCACAAGTCCAAGATCTCTTTTGCTGGATGTGTTGGTGTGATTTGGGTTTGGTTTTATTTTTGGTGACTTATAGTCCACAGATAAGTGAAGCCACCCCGTATCTGTCTTATTTCAATTTTTCTGCCTTCTCTGGTTTGCTCCCAGTCCTCCATGGTCACATGCTCCCTTTGTCAGTACTCTTGCCTTTCCTTAAAAGCAAGCTCTGAACTTCAGTTCTTGAGCCTTTGTAGGCGTGGTGAAGGCCCTGCACTTAGGAAGTCTCAGTAAACACTCGTCCCTGCAGCAAGGCCAGCTGCCTGTCTGTCGTGTGAGACCAAGGTCTGGCTCTGGTCTGCTTGTCACTTCCCGAGGCCTTTCCTTCCTTCTCTCCTTCCCCTCCTCTTATCTCTCCCACTCGCATGTCATTGTGTCTGCCACTGTAGAAAGTGCCAGAATGCAAAGGCAGATTAGTGAGAGCCCATCTCAGGGGCCTCCCTGTGGCTTTTCTTTTTTTATGATGGTTTTCAGGGAAATAAGATTGGTGCATGAGTTTTAAAATGACCAAATAATACCTCATTACTAAAAATAAAATAGCAAAGACATTTTATAAAGGAAAAGTCAAATGTCTGCCCTTCAGTGCCTTTTCTAATACCACTCTAGATGCAAATATGTAGACACTCGGATGCCTTATTTCCTTCCAAATCCAATATTATTCTACCACTTTACAATTAGCTTGTGCTTCTCTCTGGAATCTGTCAAGGACTTCCACATTTGGACTTAGATTGCCCATGAGGGCCTGGCTTAGAGAGTTCCAAAGTAAAAATAGCATTTTAGAAAAGCCAGTATGGCCTGGAATAATACATGTGCCCCAAACATTGGAAACTATGTCAGGGGACAAACAAGGGAGACCCTGCCCAGCACCCCAAGGCTAATGGGAGAGTGACAGCAGTAGGAAGCATGGGGTCTGGAGCTCATCAGTCTGTGAGCCGTGTGAAGCTTGGGTCATTTAGACTAGTCAGAGTCTGGATGGAGATAGTAAATTTGGGAGAATCACCTTATTTGGGGAGTTGTGGGGAGGAGAAAAAGTCCTTAAATCTGAGGGCATTTTGCCTCAGCTGGATTCCACTTGGTTATTAGGTTCAGTCAGGCTGAAGAATGGAAATTTTTGTCATGGTAACTCTAAGCCTGAGATCCAGGGAGACAGAGACTTTATTTGTTCGGAGTCCTAGGGCCTCCCTAGCTCCTCGGTATCTTGTGTGACAAAGCCAGGGCAAACCTGACCCGTTGTTGGCTGCACTCAGGTCTTCATTGCAGAACAGCAGTTACGCCTACCTTTCCTCTTTGCTGCCTTTGTCTTCTGCCCTCCTTGGTATCTGGAAGCACAATCCAAATGAGGCAGGGAGCCTGTTAGAGAATGAATGATAAACATTGCTGAAAACAGCTACCAGAGCCATCAAAGCATCTCTCAGTGTTAGGCCTTCAAGGGCAGCTTTACACTAATAATGGAAAATTGAATAGTGGAAAATTGAATTAGGCCAATTTTACAAAACTTCACATAATGAAAACACTCTACTGGGGAGGACATAGCCTGTGAAGGAGAAACCAGGGATGTGGGGAACCTACAAAGTAAGTGTCTGCTCTAAGTGATGTCACTCTGGGCTTTACCTTCTCTTCCTTGAATACATGAAGGGATCGACTTGAAATGTGTGCAGAGCACTGAAGGTCCCCGACAAGAAGGTGCATGCAAAGGAAGCCACTGCTCGTTTCTTGACTCTTCTCCTGCCTTCCACTAAGCACCAGCCTTGGTATTCATCGATGATCTTGATCTTTTCCAGCACACAAATACATTTGAAAATGTGGTGAAAACTGGGTTCTCTACCTGGAACAATCATTCTCACACACTTGCAAAATGTTGATTATTAAGACCATTCATAGACCCTATAGTCATCAGTTTCAAGGTGAGACATCCCTGGTACCCAAAAGCATGGTCAGCCTCTTTGTATATTTTGCATCTCAAGCTGGGAGTTTTCTTATTGGCTCTCCTAGTATAGGAGGAGGAGAAGGAAACACACCAACCTAACTTTTTTAATGGTTCAGTGTTTCAGTGGCTAATGGATTTTACTTTATCAGTCCAGGAGACATTTATATCTTATTTGAGGCTTTGTCTTATTCAGAACATACCAGTCTTGTATTGGTGAGTTTCTGGTCATATAAAGGCACAAGGTTCATGCAGGAGGAGCCTTTATGGAACCTTTGGTGCCCCTGGTCTCAACATATCTGTGTTTAACACCACTGTGTAAAGATGGGTGATGGTCTAGGGAGGGGCTATTGTGACACCAGCCTTAACCCCAAAGGCAAGTAGAGAAAGGTCACCCTAGGTCTGGAGCTCCAGCCCCCATGTAACATGCCGTTGTATCAGTCTAGCAGCTTGGTATCCTGCACGAAACATCAGTCCAAAGGCAGGGTGGCAGAGCTGGCCTCCAGCCCGGCCAGGCAGGCTCTTCTGGCCTCTTTGCGCAGCCTGGATGAAGGTGGTGATACCTAGCCAGTTGTGTGCCTGGGCTTCCTTTCCAGGAACATGGGCCTCCAGCTGCAGAGGTGAGGACAGTGGGAAGCCCAGGGGCCTGTGCACAATTCCAATTAAGTATGTGGTGGGAAAGCTGGACTGCACCAGGTGTCCACACCCACGATGAGGAGACCCCGAGCAGGGCTGTGGGGTTGCCATCATTTCCCACTACCGGCAGTGGTCATGACCGATTGTGGTGGGTGGAAGAGCTCACAGTCAACATTTGTCTCAACATTTCTACCTGTCAAGCTCATTCATTTTTCAAGGTCTATTTATTTTTTGAAAGATTTATTTATGCATACAGAATTGGGGTACAGGCCAGAGGTGTGGGGTGAGAGGATTCAGCACAGACAGAGTGGGGAGCAGAACAGGCTGACTGATGAAGTATGCTGCTGATGGAGAGCAGTGCACCAGGCAGGAGAAGTCTGCCAGGCCATGTGGGTCAGCTCCAGGGCAGGGCTCGAACTCTCACTGAAGCAGCTGCAGCTGGCTTGCAGTGCTGTGTGCTAACCCATTACACCACCAGGGAAAGCCCATAAGAAATATTTTTAAAGAATTTTTATCACAAGAGCCAAATCCAAATCCTCAAGCCCAGTTGTTTTTGTTCACTGATGGAAGGACAGAGCCCTAAGGACACAATTATACCTGTCAGATGCCTTGACTGGTGGCAAGTAATTTGAAAAGCTCAGAGAGAGGCTGCAAGTGCTCAGAAGGCCGGGCCCAAGGGAGCTGGGAGTATCCCAGGTGAGCGCCCATCCCAGCCCCTTGGCTTTATGTGAGCTCCTCCTTGAGGTCCTCAGGACAGGATGGGTTCACAGCGCCCCTTTGAGGGAATTACCATTTCCTTAAGGTCTCTCACCTGCTTTCCTTTCTTTTTCTTTTTTTAAACTTTTTTAAAAATACATTTCACATTGTTCATTTTTGTAGATGTTTGATTTCTCCTCTCAGGTATAATCCCTGTTAAAAATCACCACCACCGAGAGCCATGATGAAATACTAGCCAGCAATCAAAGATAAACGCATGCCATTTGCACCAACATGGATGGAGCTGGAAGGGATAGCTCTGTGACATGAATCAGAAGGAAGATTCTTCCTTTTCATCCCTGTCACCTAGCTACCCTTGTCCTTGGGGAAGGGAAGTAAGAACAGGACAGGTAAAGGCAGGTCCAGTTAAAGCAGCCTTTACTTTAATCAGCACATTTTACCAAAAAAATCCTACTGCTCTGTCTCAAACAGCCCCACTCTTTTTTTTTTTTTAATTTTTTTTTTAAAGATTTATTTGTGCATACAGAACTGGGGTACAGGCCTTAGGCACAGGGGCGGTGAGAGGCTTCACCAGAGACAGAGTGGGGA